>NW_022170663.1:2869893-3469893 GCF_008802855.1 Photinus pyralis
TATTAATTTTGGTGCGTAGAATCCAAAACAATTCGTACTTTTTCGATCAGACTTCTCAATCAAAAGTTTTGGACTAGAACCCAATTTCGAAAGAAAATTCAAAAGGCTGTAACTTTTGAACTAGTAGCCCAATCTTGGAACTGTTTGAAATTATGGATTCTACAGGCCACATTCTATAAGAAAATGTTTTTTTCCGGGTCGATCTGAGACAATTTTTTTTCCGGGCCTCAAAAAAGGCAGTGTATAACCTTCCTTTTTTACCAAAAATCGACTTCACCAAAATTTTTCGGGACAAACACTTTTTCTTATTAATTTTGGTGCGTAGAATCCAAAACAATTCGTACTTTTTCGATCAGACTTCTCAATCAAAAGTTATAGACTAGAAACCAATTTCGAAAAAAAATTCAAAGGGCTGTAACTTTTGAACTAGTAGCCCAATCTTGGAACTGTTTGAAATTATGGATTCTACAGGCCACATTCTATAAGAAATTTTTTTTTCCGGGTCGATCTGAGACAATTTTTTTTAGGGCCTCAAAAAAAGGCAGTGTTAACCTTCCTTTTTTACCAAAAATCGACTGCACCAAAATTTCTCGGGAAAACACTTTTTCTTATTAATTTTGGTGCGTAGAATCCAAAACAATTCGTACTTTTTCGATCAGACTTCTCAATCAAAAGTTATAGACTAGAAACCAATTTCGAAAGAAAATTCAAAGGGCTGTAACTTTTGAACTAGTAGCCCAATCTTGGAACTGT
Organism: Photinus pyralis; assembly: GCF_008802855.1. Lineage (NCBI taxonomy): Eukaryota > Metazoa > Arthropoda > Insecta > Coleoptera > Lampyridae > Photinus > Photinus pyralis. The sequence goes on from NW_022170663.1 coordinate 2,870,647, forward strand.
TTGAAATTATGGATTCTACAGGCCACATTCTATAAGAAAATTTTTTTCCGGGTCGATCTGAGACAATTTTTTTTCGCGCCTCAAAAAAAGGCAGTGTATAACCTTCCTTTTTTACCAAAAATCGACTGCACCAAAATTTCTCGGGAAAACACTTTTTCTTATTAATTTTGGTGCGTAGATTCCAAAACAATTCGTACTTTTTCGATCAGACTTCTCAATCAAAAGTTATAGACTAGAAACCAATTTCGAAAGAAAATTCAAAGGCCTGTAACTTTTGAAATAGTAGCCCAATCTTGGAACTGTTTGAAATTATGGATTCTACAGGCCACATTCTATAAGAAAAATTTTTTCCGGGTCGATCTGAGACAATTTTTTTTTCGGGGCTCAAAAAAAGGCAGTGTATAACCTTCCTTTTTTACCAAAAATCGACTGCACCAAAAATTCTCGGGAAAACACTTTTTCTTATTAATTTTGGTGCGTAGAATCCAAAACAATTCGTACTTTTTCGATCAGACTTCTCAATCAATAGTTATAGACTAGAAACCAATTTCGAAAGAAAATTCAAAGGGCTGTAACATTTGAACTAGTAGCCCAATCTTGGAACTGTTTGAAATTATCTACGTAACTTAAAAACAATAGGGACCTTCCTTATATCCTTAAGACCATGTGTACCAATTTTCAAAGTGCACGTTTCTAAACCAACTATCATGCACACGGACAAACGGATGGTCAAAAATGGATCTGTTCCAAAATCGCTAGGATTAATTTCAGAAAGGCGTACGTATCATGTGCACGACGCTTTAAAAACTGGTACACGTATTCTTAAGGATATAACTGGTATAAGAAAGGTCCTGGTAGGTACCTCCTGTATAATAATAATAATACGCTTTTACTCCCCTTAAATTTGTATAAAACAATAGAAATATAAAAAAAGCTAACCCCATACAAAGTATAACTTGATTTTTTAGGTAGTATTAAGACTTTTATCTAGTATACTATTTTAAATTTTTAATGAATTTGAGTGACAACTATTTGAATACTTACTTTTACTGTTTCGAATACTTTTCAAAGTAAGTTAATGAAATACTTTTCAAAGTATTCGAATACTTTTTATTGTATTCGAATACCTTTGAAAGTATTTGAATAGTTATGTTTTAAAGTATTTGAATACTTTTCAATGTATCTGTATCTAGTATTCGCTTGTGCTGGACGTAAAGGTATTTAGTAGGTATTCAAATACCTTTGATTTGTGTAAAGTATTTACTATTTAGTATTCAAATACTTTTTGAAAGTATTCTGCCCAGCTCTGCCTACATATCAATATTTAATTGCGGGGGTTGAAATTTCTGTTTGTTGTACATCAAAGATTTTTGTCATTTTGTCATTTTAATGTAATTCGGCCTTATCTACATAAGAATATTCAATTGTGGGGGTTGTAATTTTTATTGTAGATAAAAAATTTTGGTTTCTTTAATAGGATTTACAAAAAACTTTACAATTGGCATTTAAAATACAATCCTTTCTCGTTTAAAACAATATACGCAATTGTGGGGGTTGAAATTAATTTTTGTTGTACCTACACCAACAATTTTTGTTTGCTTAATAGATTAGGTTTAAAGACTTACAAGCAACCCTGTAATTGTTTGGATACGATGTGGGGAATGCTACAACATTAAGCAGAAAACTATTCACTGTAATTTCAAATAGTTTCAACATTGCAAAACAGCGAAACTTGTGAAGGGAGCGAATTATCTCTACCACATGATTAGAATAAATAGCAAAGACGTTCATTTACTTCGAAACATTCTAGCTCTGCTTATTTTTCACTAGTTTTTAACTTTAATTACTTATCCCTGTGGGCTCGGGAGTAGAACTGATCCCTTCCGCCGTGAAGATCTTACAAGGCGATCAATGAGCAAAACAGGCCGCCTTAATAAATCAATAAAACCCACGGGCAGTAGCGATAAAATGCATTGGAAACTACATAGCGATGGGATCTTTGGGGGGTCTTCATTTTGCGTGCTTTCTTCAGGAAATTTTTAGGTTTCGAAACGAAATTAGTAAATAACCAAAGTAATAAGAAAAGCCCTGTTTATATGTTACTTTGTTTTGCTTCTTTCAATCAATTACATTCTAAGTGTGATGCATTACATTGCGAAAGAAATATACCCGTTTCGCATTAGTCAGCATCATTCCTTATCACGGTAATAAGATAATACTTTACCTCCACGTTAAAACAAATCGGGGCTGTTGCATATTTGCATTCGAATCGAGTGGTTCGCACTCTCCATAAGTAAAGCCATAGTTTTGTGTATTGGAAAAGTATTCAAGGTGAGTTCCTTCAGTAATAATTATTTGTTTTGACTTAATTAACGAGACCTACAATCAAAATTCATTGGAATTCAGGCATTTTGAAAATTTTGGAACGCGATTTGCGCGTTTTCATCATTTAGTATTTGTCACACTGCTGTTCTAATGAGCGATAAGTCATCTTGGTACTTGGTGACTTCTTGCCATGCAATACACATATTTTTTGTTCTGCCATCTGCAACTTTTGTCTGATGTGCCTTTTCCTTTCTCCACACAAATTATTATTTTGAACAACTTTGGTGATAAATCCAGCAATCTCAATGACTTAGCACTTAACTAACATTTTTACTTAAGAAATAGGGTCAATAATGCGAAAAGCAGAGTTACGGATCATTTTTAGAAACACGTAACCTAACAGGGACTTTATTAAGCACTTGAATTTTTCGTACGACAAATAAGTGGTTTTAAATTCATTAATTTAATAGCAACAATAGGTACCTTACCACCTTCTACCCATGCTCGCTATTCGCTATTTTTTTCAAACTACCCTATAAAAAATATACTCCACTTGTTCTCTAAGTTATACTGTATCTAATGTTGAACATACAGGGTGTATCACCTAAGATCCCTCGGATCATAACTCATTTAACATAAAAGATACCGAAAAGTCTTAAAGCAAAATTGTACCTACACAATTACCGCCGACATGTTTCTAAAATATTTTATTGTTATTATTGTGTATTGGAAAAATTATATAGGTTCTGTCACAGTTTATAGTGGTAAAATTAATATACTTTTTTCTTTAATAAAGAACTTTTACTGCTTTCATGTGAAAACGGTTCAAAAACTTTGTATAGTGTTCAGAAATTCATATCAAATTTCGCAGTTTTGGAAATGCGAAAACTTTATTTTTTTAATGCAACACTAGGGCTTACAAATAATCCTACAATTTCCACCAAAAGATGCAATCCCTTTTCGTTTACAAATCTCGACATATTTAAAGTATAATTTACTCTTACTTGCATTTTCAATATGTAATTGAAGGGGTTGAAATTTTTCATATACAACAAAAATTGTTTCTTTAATAGATTATGTTTAAAGGTCTTACAAACAACCCTAACATTGCCACCAAAGGTTATAATCCTTTCCCGTTTAAAAATCTCTTCATTTTTAAGGTAATTTCGCTCTTACCTACATAGAGTATTAAATTGTGGGGGTTGAAATTTCTGTTGTACACCAAAAATATTTGTATGTTTAATAGATTAGGTATGTTTAAAGAACTTACAGACAACCCTACATTGCAACCAAAGGTTGGAATCCTTTCCCCGTTTAAAATCTCGTAATTTTTAATGTAAATTTGGTCTTATCCAAGAATATTCAATTGCGGAGTTTGTAATATTTGTTGTACATCTAAAATTTTGGTGTCTTTAATAGATTATGCTTAAAGGATTTACAAAGAACCCTAGAATGGGCACCAAAGGTTATAATCCCTTCCCGTTTAATAATTTGATAGTTTTTAGGATAAATGGCTCTTACCTAAAGAGCAATATTCAATTGAGAGGGTTGAAATAATTGTTGTACACCGAACATTTTTGTTTGTTTAATATACTATGTTTAAAGGACTTACAAGCAACCCTACAATTGCTATCAAAGGTTATACTCCCTTCCCGTTTAAAAATCTCATCATATTTAAGGTAATTCGATCTTACCCACATAACAATATTCAGTTGCGTTGCGGGGGTTGAAATTTCTGTTGTACACCCAAAAATTTTTCCTTGTTTAATGTATTGTGTTTAAAAGGCTTACAAGCAACCCTACAATTGCTATCAAAGATTATAATCCCTTCCCGTTTAAAAGTCTCATAATTTTTAAAGCGCAATTTGCTCTTACCTATATACATAGCAATATTCAAATGCGGGGGTTTCAAATTTCTGTTGTACACCAAAAATTGTTGTTTGTTTAATATATTATGTTTAAAAGATTAACAGGCAACCCTACAACTGCTACCAAAAGTTATAATCCCTTCCCGTTTAAAAATCTCTTCATTTTTAAGTACGCAATTGCGGAGGTGGACATTTCTATTGTACACCAAAAATTTCTATTTGTTTAATAGATTATGTTTAAACGCATATACTAGCAACCCTACCATTGCAGCCAAAGGCTAGAACCCTTTTCCGTTTTAAAATCTCGTAATTTTTAAGATAATTCGATCTTATTTACATAAGAATATATTCAATTGCGGGGTTTGGGATTTTTGTTATAAATCAAACAATTTACTTTCTTTAATAGATTACGTTTAAAGGAATATACTAGCAACCCTACATTTGCCACTAAATCCAAAAGATATATAATCCCTTCACGTTTTAAAATCTTCTCATTTCGCTCTCACCTGTATAGCAATGTTCAGTTGCGGGGGTTGAAATTTTTGTGATGCACCAAAAATGTTTATTTTGTTTAATAGATTATGTTTAAAGAACTTACTAGCAAGGCTACAATTTCCACCAAAGGTTATAATCCCTTCCCGTTTAATGTCTCGCCATTTTTAAGGTCATTCCCTCTTACCTGCATACCAATATTCAATTGCGGGAGTTGTAATTTTGTTGTACATCAAACTTTTTTTGTTTAAAAGACTTACGGCCAACCCCATTACCCTACATTGCAACCAAAGCTTACAATCCCTTCCCGTATGAAAACCTCGCCATTTTTAATGTAATTGGCTCTTACCTATACATAGCAATTGCAATTGCGGGGGTTGAAAATTCTGTTGTACACCGAAAATTTTTGTTTGTTTTATAGGTTATGTCTAAAGGACGGTTGCCTGTAAGTCCTTTAGACATAACCTATAAAACAAACAACCAAAAGTTACAATCCCTTCCCGTTTTAAAATCTCGTTGATCTAAATAGCAATATTCAATTGCAGGGGTTGAAATTTTTGTTGTACACTAAAAATTTATGGGTGTTTAGTAGGTAACTTTTAAAGGACTTACAGCCAACCCTTTATTGCATCCAAAGGTTACAATCCCGTTTTAAAATCACTTCATTAATTTTTAAGGTAATTCGATCTTATCTACATAAAAATATTCAATTGCGGGGGTTGTAATTTTTGTTGTAGGTCAAAAATTTTGGTTTCTTTAATAGATTATGTTTAAAGGACTTACAAACATTTCTAAAATTGCTAAAAAAATACGATCCCTTACGGTTCAAAATCTCGTCATTTTTAAGAATATTCATTTGCGGTGATTGTAATTTTTGTTGTATATCCAAAATTTTTGTTTTTCTGGTCGATTGTGTTTAAACTACTTACAAAAAACTCTACTATTGTCACCAATGGATATAATCCCTTGCAGTTTTAAAATTTCGTTATTTTTAAGGTAATTCGCTCTCACCTGAATAGCAATATCTAATTGCGGGGGTTGAAATTTTTGTTGTACATGAGACATATTTTTGTTGTTTCAATAAAAGACTTGCAAGCAACCCTACAGTTAACAACCAAAGGTTACAAACCATTCTCGTTTAAAAATCTCGTAATTTTTAATATAATTCGGTCTCGTCTGCATAAGAATATTCAATTGCAGGGGTTGTAATTTTTGTTGTAGATCAAATATTTTAGTTTCTTTAATAGATAATGTTTAAAGGTCTTACAAGCAACCCTACAATTGCCACCAAAGGTTATAGTACCTTCCCGTTTAAAAATCTCTTCACTTTTAAAGTAATTCGCCCTTACCCACATAGCAATATTGAATTGCAGGTGTTGACATTTTTGTTGTACACCAAAAATTTATGTTTCTTTAATAAATTATGTTTCAATAGACAAGAACGAAATTTTGTGGTCTTGGCCATGAAATATGGGTTATGCATCAATTTATGTGTGGATTGGGCAAACCACACAGGCTAGTTAAAAAAGAAGGATCCCTTTAAAATGTTACGAAAAAACCGAATTGAGGTTTTCTAGAGGCGTTCTAGACGATAAATCTTTGTTTGTTACTTGACTAACTAACCTTCACAATTCGATCACACAGAAACTGATCCGAAATTCTACTTAAGATTTAAATGCACGGCAACTTTTACTTTAATAAACTGTGATTTAGACAACGAAGACTAAATTATGTGCTAAAATTAAAGGTTTGGTCCAAGACTTAGTTCAGTAGCGGCCAAAAAACTTAACTTATTTTTTTCATTCCTGGTACAGCGTGTGTTCAAATTTTATTTTGCACGTTACTAAAAAATAATGATTTTGAAAATTATCAACTATTGAAATAGCCTAGTCGTACGTAAAACCTCGGCAACAGGATATTATCTTTAAGTAGACATTGTAGGGTTACTTTTAGGTCTTTTAAACATATTTACACCCCCGCAGTTAAATATTGGTATGCAGGTAAGAGCGAAATACCCTAAAAATGACGAGATTTTTAAATGGGAAGGAACTGTAACCGGCGGCAATTGCAGGGTGCATGTCCATTAAACACTAGATTAAACATAATCTATTAAACAAACATACATTTCTGGTGTCCAACAGAAATTTTAACCCCCACAATTGTAATGCAGGGAAGAGCGAATTATCTTAAAAATTACATTTTAGAAAGGAAATGGATTGTAACCTTTGGTGGCAATGTAGGGTTGTCTGTAAGTCCATAATCTACTAAACAAACAAAAATTTTTGGTGAACAACAAAAATTTCAACCCCCGCAATTGAATATGATCTTAAAAATGACGAAAATTTTAAACGGGAAGGAATTGTATCTTTTGGTGACAATTTTACAGTTTCTAGTATAATATTTCATTTGCATGAGGGCTTTTTCCTGAAATTGGTAAATAATTGGCGGGTTTGGGCATCACTCAAAAACTTGAAACACTTACAGCGTGTGCCATTTCCCAGGAGCTTTTAAATTACGTAGTTATATGCTATTATAAGTGTATACATTTTGTTGCACGAGTGGGTTCCTTATTCCTTATAGGTTTGTCAGCGAAACAGTTGGCCCCCAAAATACCGATTTGATCTTAGTTTTCTATTTATTACCGTATTTATAAATGTTTTTGAACTTTTCTTCACGGTTCAAAAGAGTAATTAGTGGCACTGTCTTCTCTTATACATGTTGAAATAGTATTGCGTCACAATTTTACTTACATCCACGTTGTTTCTCTAAATTTTCATTGTTGTGGTGTATAACATTATTGAAACTCTCATAAGATCACGGATTTTTAAAGAGTGCAAGAAACGCTCCTAATTACGGGGCAGTTTTTAAGTCAGGATTTCATGTTATAAAATTACGATTGTCTTGTTACTGAAGTGGTGAATATGTCGATAATTATTTACTTTTGTGTAAAGGTTAGAAAGGGGTACGACACATCATAAATCTTTTTTAATCTCATCTCTATATTCCAAGAGTTTGTCGTCTTTTATTTTCGTATATAATGCGACTACTGCTTTACTTATCCATTAGGGTGGTGACGTTAAAAGAACGTTCTATCGAGTTCATGTCTCAAATTCAAAAGCAAAATGCTGTAATGATTGATTATATGTATACAGTGTAAATTACTTCCATATTTTGCAAGGTAAATTTCTTTCTATTTACTTAAAGTGTGCGCAATTGATACCTACTCATATTCCAAAGGAGTTTACAACTAATTTCAATTTACAACTGATTAAGCGTTTAAAATACCAACGTTGATTTTCTATGCGAAATTTTTGCCTTTTGTTTTCTATTGAAAGAGTTAGAAGATTAAACCGGTGGCGCAATTACATTATCATCGAAGGGTATTAAAGCGACTTCCTCATTGTATAGGTACAGCTCGGCCAACTGCACTACACTCGGCCCTGCGCTCCCCTCAAATAAAGGCGCTATAGGTAAGAACTTTTTAATGCAACATGCAATGCTTTTCGTGCATAATTAAAAGGGTTTATCATTTTTTGCTGACCACAAAAACTAAAAGGCGGCAGGTTTAGTGTGAGAACGGCCAGTTTAAAAATAAAAAAAAATAAATATATACCGAAATAATTTACCTGAGTTTTTTACATAGTGGGTGAAGACGACTAGGATAAAGTATTTGAATAACTCTTCTCCCTTTTAGCTCTGTTGACATACCATGTCTTTGCATATTAAGTAGTGTACGTATGCACGGTTTTTTCTTCTGTTCGCACGATAAATGAAGTGTTCCTTCATTAGATAAAAAGGATGCTTTATTCTTATTTCCTTTTATTACTATGGGATCCCGTTTTTTCTTTTATTTTCATACTGCTGACCCGATGCGATAAAAAAACTGGAGGATGAATTTGATGTGACTTTTTATTCTCCTTGTCTTTTTAATGCTAGCCCATGCCTCTCTTCCCTTTTTTTGTCTGAGACATTGTGTTTATTTATTTGCTGGACAATTTTGATATCGATGGTTGTGCTTTGCTAATTTACGTAAATGATTATGCGTTTTTGGGATCTACAAATAGATAATTGCGATTATACTGATTTAAATTCACATTAATTCTCATTACCCATTAGTATTAAAATTTACAAATTTTCTACAAGTTTTAGCAGAGTAAATTTTCGATAAGCCCAGTAATTAATTACTGTTTCTGATGTTTATCTCGAAAGTGCGCATTTTGAACAAAGACTAATCAGTATTTCTCTAAAACATGAAAAAAGGCAAAGGAGCATGCAGCCGACGTGAAACGGCTTTTGATTAAAGAAAACGAAGGAAATCAGATGAGTGAGTTTCTCATCATTTATTGGAACCATTATGTAATTATTAACGATCCACGAGATAATTTTGTATTACTGTCTGTCTGTCTGCCCGTTCATGTGCACGATAACGTCAGATCGCTTTGAAAAAAGGTACATATTTATAGCCCAAAAACTACTTGCAGCAAAACTGTTCCTGTCATCATTCCTATTAGAAAGAACATGTGAAGCTCCAGGTTTTTCTGTGGTACCAAATATTCCTTAAACCACAAGTCGCTATGCGGGTGCAAAAAAATTGTTTTGTGCATGCGTAAGCCCACTTTTTTATATGCTGCCGGATGTGTAAAGATCGTTCGGTATTACGTTGTATCCGATATTCTATCGCATTTGGTTTTCGTTGATTATGCAAAATGTTTTACCAATTTTATTGAGACATCAAAACACACTTTGAAGATATATATGAGATATATGTCAGTTTTTGTAAAGAACCTGTAATTTTTGAACCTGAAAGGAGCTATATATTTATGTGCAATTAATTAAAAGGTGGTTTGTGGACCCTGTAAACAAAGTCAAGAAAAGAAAAGTGCGTCACAAAAATTACAGCCCTCGCAATAGGCAAACCTTTACGTAAAGATAATTATTATTTTAAAAAAATGTATAACTTTTGAAACAGAGAGGGTATATACTTTTATGTGCCCTTAAAGGGTAGCTTGTGGTATCTGACAAAATTAAACGAGGAAATATAAATATTAGATGGTACTACAAAAATTACAGCACTCACACTAGATGGTCATGTAAAAGTGAGCTTTTATTTTTTTAAACTATAGAGTAAAGGCCAGTCTGAACCCCGCTTCCCCCTCCCCCTCCTACCTCCCACGTGGGAATTTACGAAACACATGTTTTCTTGTAGCTCATATCATGTAATATTAGATTTCAGTTGTTTGCCAATTTACAGTATTACCCGGAAAATTCCAGGAAAACAAAGAAAAGTACATTTTTTAAAACTCAAGTTTTTGGTCGTATTGTTCCTAATACCAACTCTCTTATTTATGGAGAGATTTCTTTGAACTTTTAACCAAAGATGTTTCTAGTTGAGGCATATAGTCAAAATCAGATGCGCACAAACTTTCTTATTTATAGAATCATTTTTTTTTAACTTTAACCATATAGATGGTTCAATCTAGTAAAGAAAAACATAGCGCATATAACTATGGCTTTTTAGAAGGTACTGATCAATGTATGGGGAACGCACTAAAATTACTCGCCTTCGGACGAAAACCTTTTTGCGTTTTTCCATATTCTTGGAAATTTTCCAGGGAAACACGGGGAGGCACTGTTAGCTAACTATAAAAATCTTAACAGGCTAAATTATAATATATTCATCAATTTGATGTTGTAACTATGAAGAATACAATGTTTCAATTACAATATCCTGTATTTCAACTTAATGTAGTGAATGTACGTTGGTAAATATTCCATAAAGGGAAAGTTTCCAAGAATGATTTGGGGGGGGGGGGGAGATACTGGAGTGGTTCCAATTCGTCTTTAATGCTACGAAAAATGAGAAGTCATTTCAATTAAATCGTGTCCTACTGTCCAAATGCACCAATTGCGTTTATTTAAGGTTGGTACAGTTGGAGAAGAAGTAATATCACTGAAGAAATAGGTCAATTTTCACGATTTCCTCTGTTAACGATATTCCAGTGAGGAAAACAGTCCCATAGCCTTTTACTATTCGTATTTATACAAAGCAATTCTAAATGGACCTTTTTTGAAGATTTGTAATAACCCCAATGTTCGGGACCTTTAGTTTTTTTGAAGGCTCGTATGTGCAAACGTACAATTTCTTTCACGACGTGTGTCGACCAGAGAACTTTGGTTTTGGGTGCTAGAGCTATATCATTGAAAAGATTCATTCGAAAACCGATTATCCTTTCCATGAATGAGATTTTGTGAACAGTAAGAAAACTCCCTAATAGAAATAGACTTTTGATTACTTTTACGGTACTTAGGGCTACTCGTACTGCTACAAGTTGCTACGACTGAACAAAGAACATTAGCAACATTAATTATTTTTGCAATTTAACTATTATTAATTTAATTATTCTTAGTCTTTTGTATAAAATAAAAAAAAATATTAAAAAAGGTTTGTAACCATCTAAAAATATTGCACCTATTAATAAAATAGGATTTTATACTTCTTTAAACAACGAAAAGCAATTTACGATGGGCTAAACAATAATAAATTAATTAAATTGGTAAATTATAACTCGGCTTATCACAGGTTGTTTTACATCGTTGAAAAGAGCGAAAATAATTCCCTTTAAAGATGTAGGAATCCAATATGGCGCCAATATGCCAGGAAAGAAAGTTGCTATTTATATACCCATCGCTGACCACCCTCCCTCGTTTTGAGGTTCGCTCTATCGAATCGAAATACTTTCATATTATCTACCACAACCTTTATATGGGGTTTCTCTTGAAATTTGTTTTAATCCGGAATAACAAAGTGACCCACGATCTGGGACACACTGTACATATTACTAACAACTAATATTTTCTATAACTGGAAACTCAAAATTGGGCTGGAACCCAAATACCTTTTTTGCACTACAGGTCATACACTCGCCATTGGCGAATATTAAACGTGTCACTGTAAGACATGGTTAAGGCTACGAGTAAAAAATAAGAAGGGGTTGAAAACTCGGAATTTTCATATACCTACCACCAACTTTTTACAATTATTTCAGAATAATTTCCAGGTTTTCACATTCACAGTGTCATTTTTCTGTTCTTTTACTAAGATCATATAGGTACTAAATAATATACAAGCGCCTTATGTCCGCGGCAAGCGCTTTATAAAATGTGACCGTTCCGGAATTAAATGTTTGACTTGAACGCAAAAACCAGTGGCCAGGGGTTTTAATCGAATATTTCAGGGACTGTTTCACTTACGGTGGCAAGAGTTTACCAATACTATCATAAATATATTAGAATGTTCCAATTACCTTTGTTTTTGGATGAAAGCTGGAAATAAGGGAAGTACAAAAGCAATCGTCAGTTAAATTATTTCACTAAAATTGTTGGGTACTATTTTTTTTCTGTTGTATACCTCAAAAAGCCTATACCTCTCCTGCAAACATCTTCTTTGGTTTGATTTTGATACTTCTCGTTGTCTATTATATTAGTTAATGATAATGATAAGAACAGCGTAACCAACGCCTTTGAGAATTATATATCATATTCAGACGTCACTGCCTTTTATCAACTGTTTCTTGTTGCCGAATTTGGAAAATTGGAAAACATTGGAAACATGTGCAACATTTTCTGCCCATTTACCTGTAGAATCATCAAGCAGATGAATCCACGTGCATATCACCGCCCGGTAAGTATACTTATTGAGATTAATATTATTGGATGCTTTAACGCTCAAACCGCCCTCTTCAACGGTTTCGTGTAGGTTTGAATTCTGGAACGCTTCTTTTGTGCAGAAAATGCGTCCACATTGCTATTATCTTTATTTTCGTGATTTGAGGTTGATTGATTGCGTTTAAAACTCATTTCTTAATTTCTATGCCGATACTTAAATTGACCATTCAACTTCAGTAATTGTGTATCTTTACGTAAATTGTTGCATCAATTAATTATGTGCAGCTTACATAATGCTGGGCGTCGACTCCGATCTGGAGAAAGATCTTTGATGTAAAACTGCCATACACCTGTGTCGTAGACACAAAAAATAAAGAACAATCTATAAAAATTGGAATAAGTGAACGTTCTTTCTTAGCGCCATTGCGTACCGAAGGTTTAAGATATACAAAAATGGTGCTTTTAGTCAATATGAAGTATAGGCAAATCCATTCGTGACACAAAGTATGTGAATGTTTCAGGTGAATTATGACACTGCTTATAGAAATTAATTCAACCGCCGAAGGGAGGTATTTAGTAAACGGGTCCAAATTAGCTCTCCAGTTTACTAAAGTAGACGTTATACCTTCGACCGAGCGTTCAATGCGCGCCCCTAGTTCAACTCGTTGTAATAACGCTATACTTTACCTAAGCTTCCCACCCCAAAACTATATGTTCGGTGCCCTGTAGGTAGAAATTTGCCACTTACCATTTTAGCAAACACTCCATACTGTACCATTCTACGATTGGTTAACATTTTTTTATGGGTGGGACAACATTCGCCCCTAATACGGTCCCTTTTCTGTACGTGGGAATATGACAAAAGCATGTCTAGGAATAATTTAGACGGGGCGTTTTTGCTAGCATATTGAAAAAAATATTTACCCTTTAGCGTACAAAGAAAATATTAAGCAGGATGATAGCAAATTAATATGAAAAAAGACCCTTCCTTAGGTTACCCAAGTTTTTGCGTTTCGGTGCGAGATCAGTTTTTCACATGCTTTATTAATTCTGAAGGTTTAGTGACCTACTGAAAAAATTGCGTTTGAAAGACTGAACTGAAATTAGGCGTCCCAAAGTTACCTGAATATTTCGGAATACACGAGATTCATGAACCAAGTACATGTATAAAAAGAGTAGCGTACACTGACTGCATCTTATACGACCGAAGAATTGAAGGCATTTAAATTTTTTACTAGAATAATTAACTTCTTTAAAAAAAACTAGAGCGGTTCCTCTCGTCGAAATCACGTACAAAAACTGGTTTCTTAAATTGCCGAATAGTTAAAGCAAGGTAACCTAAACTTTTTACCTTTGTTGTTTATAGACGTTGGGTTATTAAAGCTACGACGCATCTTGTTTACAAAAAAAAATAATATGTGGATGGTTTGAAATGAAAACTACGTCAACAACAGTGTTGGAGAACTATGACCAATGCAAAGTTTCACTCTAGACTAGTTTAGGGCGCTGAAAATTCATTCATGGTATATTTTCCGTTAAACATCTATTACAATTCTGAAAGATTTCGTGAACTAAATCCATTTGGATTAAACGTTTTTGGAAAATGATGTGAAAAACCTATGATTCCGTATCATTGTGAATAGTGAAAAGTTTTAATTGTGTCAAAAATGGTTTAGGATCGGTTATGTGTTAAGGCGCTAATTTATTTTGTGATTAATTATTTTGCTCTTTACGCAGAAAAGGATGAATTAAAAAATGATTTTGCTTTTCACATCTTTTTGAATTTCGAATTAATTCATTTTTAGACTAATTGAAACTATGAGTTGCTGTCCTGTCCATCTGTGGACACGATAACCCTAGATAGAAGTGGTAATTAGGTTTCTCTTGGTCCAAGTAAGAACCCCGTTGAATGTTGAGTTTTATAAAAAGTTATTTGTTTGTCGTGCGAGGGTAGTGGTGTTGCTTTGGTGGTAAATAATACATTTTTAAAATTCAATCGTTTCTAGAGTACTAGAGTAACTACTAGATCTGTGCGATTTACCAGTTCCCAAATGAAATTGGTAATTAAATATTTTTCGCACCGTATTCCATTTAAAATTATGATCGAGTGAAGAAGAGCGGAATTTAGTTTCTTTATATCGATTTAATGCATTTTGTTGTTTCTTCAATTGACAAATACAGGGTGAACATTTTGTCTGGAACATTGAATATACCTTCAAAACAACGTTTTTTTTAAGAAGCTCTTCATGGTATCCAACATTATAACGAGTTTGCTACCACGTACTTGAAATTTGTGGTCAGAGGCGTACTTCTGCATTTTTAATGGCAACCACTATAGTTTTCATTGCACATACTTAAAGGATACACGTTTTTGGGATTTGGGTATAGCAGCACAACAAACTTATTTATTACATTAGGTACATAATCAAATTAAGGAAAATATAGTTTAATTAATTCATACTTTTACTAGTTTGAGTAGTTATCTTGTTATTATTAAAAAAAGTTCATTCCTTAATAATGCCTCACGAAAAATAGTACTTTCCATTAAAAAAAAGTGCCCGCCCCCCTAGCCCTAGCCAGCTCCGGCCGCTGCTGTGGGGTTTCTCTTTTTCTGTTGATGTTGTTAAACAACGCTTATGGTATGGTGAAATCCAAGGGTGAATGGTTGGTAATTAACTGAACTAGCACATGCACGGAGTACAACTGGTGCGATGCACTCATGATCACGGTCCTTTGCATATTCCACTTAATGGTTTTAACAAAAGAATATCGTTTTTTTTTCAACGTAAACTAGTGAAATTATTAAATTAATTAACACAACAGGTTTCCTTAATTTGAGTTTTTCTCTTAAATTTATGTATTAAAAAAAATGATAAAAAATGATTTATTTTTTTGAAATAATTTTTGGTGCTGTTATATCCAAAAAGTGTACTGAAAACTAGTTGTTGCCATAAAAAAATAAACCCCCCTTGACCACACAGAAGTACCTGACAACGCCACTGGCCACAAATTTCAAATACTGGTAGCAAACTTTTTATAATTTTGGATACAGTAAAAAGCTTATTTAAAAAACATTCTTTTGAAGGTATATTCACTGTTCCGCACAACATTTTCATCCTGTTATTTACAGTCAAAATGATGTATGACATTTTGCTCGATCCTAACCGTTTTTATCTATGGCCAAAACGGAAAACTAAAGAAGTATAGGAGTTACTTCCCCAATTTAATTACTGCGGTCTTCAAGAAAATGTGGTTTGTTCATAAATAGCGCTCGTTAATAAATGAAAAATTTATTAAATTTGGATATCTATACCGATAGGATTGTGGTGCGGATCCAAAGGTAAAAAAACATAAGTTCAAGTCTTCTGCTATTGGAATTATAGCAATGAATCGATTTATGTTAATTTTGCTTAGACGTGAAAGTTCTTGAGAAAAGCTACAGCTGGCTGGGAGGACGAACCAATGAACTTCCATCAAGTACGTCTCAAGCTAAGGCTTTCGCAACTCAATAATATTGCATTTTGTTTTCTGTTTTGTTAAAACTTCACCTTCGTAATTTCGTATAATTGCCCTGAATTTACCTCAAAATGATTCTTTTCACTAGGTACACAATTTAAAAATAAAAATAGTCAGTGGTTCTACAATATTGTTCAAATGGGATTCAATTTTTATAATAATCCTGAGACTAAATTACATCATAGTCCAGAAATAAAAAATTAAATGGAATGTATCAGCATGTATTAGTGGTATATGTCTAATTTTGAAATTTGGTACACGGAATTTTCCTTCCAAATCTCTGTTCTACAAATAATAAATGACAGTGTAACACAAAAAGTCAGAAGAACTGAAATTCTGAAAGTTCTTATTATTACGCAGCTAAAGAAGCGTTTCATCTTTTCACGGACTGTCAGTGATGTAGACTCGAGTTTGAGGGGCAATTAAAAAAAAACTGTTCGGCGGATTTGGGTAATTTAATTAAGAAAGGAAAGGTTCATTTCACAACATAATAGTTTTAATTTAATTTGGTCTTTCTTCCAAATTAACTATATAGAGCAGTAAACCCGCACTTAGCTGGGGATCAAATATGGAGCTTTTAAAAAAATAGACAAATCTATAGGAATTCAGTTATTTTGGTGTTAATTTTCAAGCTCAGGTCTAGATACTTTTTTGCGTCGACAGTATTAGTTTAAGATCATAGGGGTAGTACTAAATAGATTTGGAGGCGGATTGGTCAAACTGTTGGTGTGACATTTCTGCTCCGTCTTTCAGCAGTTACCCAAACAGAGAATGGAGCTAAATAGTGGTTTGCTAAGCTTTCTATTTGTAATGGAAAATGCAATTCTTGTCAATTTATTGGTTACCAGATACAATGTTTCATGATCAGAACCAGACATTGTTGTCCATAGGTTAACAAAATTTAAAACGTCGATTCTGTGATCTACAATGATTAGATATAGTAATACTGCACTAATGGATTTAAGTAAAATAATTACTGACCTGCAAGCCAAAGTTAAAAAGGAGTTAGAAGAATGAGTTTAGGGGTCAATGAAATCGAGAGGAAATGAACGTGAATTACAGAAACAAAAGTAATAAGAGTGAAGTGACTAGAGTTTTAAAAATGAACAAGCTGAACTACATTCAAGCTAGAACAGGGTGGATTGGTACAAAGGAGTACCATACACTTTATGAAAAGGCTACATTTTTGGTTTAAGACAAATCCATTGTATTTTGGTTAAAGTATGACTGTAAGATTCAATTGAGTGCAATTATGAAGTTCAATGTCTGAACGTGGTAAATACTATACATATCTTTCGATTTTTGGACCGAATGAGAATATCGGCATCCTTTTTCTTTTATAGCGCACTTCTCCTGAAATCAAAACCGTGTGCGCGTTGTTTGTCCATTCTGTTTAGGTTTTCCTTGGTGCGCTTTTTGGTTGCTATTTTGACTATTTCACTTGGTCATTGGAGATGATTACCATTATTAATTCAGTAAAAACGTGTCGAAAACCTTTTCAATTAGTATTCCTCTCCGCCATATTCACAACTATGATCTGTGACTGTGAGAGGTATTCAAAACCTTCTCTCTTCATTCCAACAATCGTCTAATCTTTCGATCTCTTCGAAGAAAAAGGTGTATGCAACGTATAAGGAATGTTTATATCGTGGGCACTACAATCGCGTCCATTTTTTCCCTTAACGAAAAATTGCGGGGAAAAACTTGAATACCTTTAACAATACAAGTTCACTGGAAGCCTATATTTATAAAAAGTTCGAAAAGAGTTTTTCCTTCAAGACGGGTTTGACCGTTGAAGTTGTCCTGCTATTTTAAATGGACAAAAAAACGTAAATTGTTACAGCGCCAATAGTAATTAGCAATAAATTACTAATTTGTGTATTTAATTAATGCCCAAGAATCTGTACTTATGTACTCAGTTTTATGTAAAGGTGTTTAAGTAATATCATTGGGATTGTAACATCCAATATGCTGTTTTTTGATGTCTGACTGTGGTTTAGTTTTTGTTAAAGCAACGCACTGGTATTTCTTATGAGATTATTATCCAGTGGCGTAGTGTTAATTTTCTACGTTTTTCCCAAATGTGATCTCTGATAAGAACTACAGTAGGTACACGATATTAAGTTAATAAGCTAGTAATAAGCTGGATTTTGGGATGAATTTTTTTTTTAATAAACTGACAAGACGCCACTGAAGTTTAATGTTCGGTGCGATACAATTATTGGTATTGAACTAAAAAAACGCAGGTAAAGACAAGTTAACAGTTGCAAAAAGAGCGTTGTTCTGCTAAGGCGGATCAATTCGATGTACACTTTAGATGCGCAGGTAAAAAATAAATTTTTGTCACTTTGGGTCGCGAAATGAGTTTAAATTTCCACGCTACGCACAATGTCTATTCAACCGCTTCGTGATCAATTTTCAAAATAAGTTTAGGCAACAGTAAATGAAGTGTTAAAGGTTTGACTGTCCGTAAACGATGATGAAATTCGTCGTTTTTGTACCACAAATCACAGGATTGTTGTTTTACAAGAATAGAAATTGGCTTACATAACAAATGAAGATTAAACCATGAAATGTTTCTCTAATTTCAATTGATACTAACTTGTATTGTTATGATTTTTGCTCATAATTTTTCTTGGTAAGGACGGAGATGCGGAATTCCTGAGTAGCGAAGACGACGCCGATGCCGACGCCGTTATTAACGCGACTGGTGGCATATTCAACTTTGGCGATTGCCGGGCACTAACACAAGTGGTCACTACATTTATTAGTGACGGTCCTGCACTAGAAGGCCGAAGTTCTTCACTACTGTTATTAATACCCGCCTCCATCGCACAAATTAACACATTCTCTTGTTCGATTTAAATTAAACGGTCGAAATAAAGGGTTGAAGCTGTAACTAGTTTCAGAATGCACTGACCACGTTACTGCAACAAATGGACTTTTTTTCATTTGTTTTTCCCCTTTACTACCCCACTTTTCAGGCGCGTAATCCCCCACTACAGCGCGACTTGGCACCCTATAGTAAGGTACAATTAACAACGGTATACGAAACCTCGATCTATGAATCAATTCCAAAAGAGATAGTAAACCCTTTAATCGAAACGTTAATTGAAAGTATAAGTACGCGGGATACTCGTTTCATTTACGTCTTTAAAGATGCGCCTACCGCGTAATCCTTTTATTGCCGCGTCTTAGTTCTAAGCATAGGCTATTCATAGTAGAAATTTGAATTAAGCCATTATTCGTGGGAAAGTGGTATTACGGTAAAATTCGCAAGAAGAAGTAATTATTCATCGTAGATTGGATATTAAAGATCGCAAAGCAATTTTGTTATCGGAGTTGCAAAACTGATCCCAGAATTTGAGGCACTATTTACAGTGGAAGCAATCCGAAATATACATTTTTTTTAATTTTATGTCAGTTTCGCCCCTAGCAAGTACCATCAAGACCATTTTCCTCGGTATTCTAATTGATAGGTTATGCCCGATTTTTTGCCGCATATTAGTTAAATTGTGATTTAGTTCAATTTGACAAATTAAGTGAAGTTTGTGAAATTAGCCCACCCTTCATGGAAGTATTGGATTTTTTGGTGATATATTATATTTAAAGGATCTACAAGTAACCCTACAATAGCTACCTAAAAATAAAATCCGTTTTCGTTTTAAAATTTCGCATCAATTTTGAATAAAACTCGCTCTTACGTTGATTGATTGATTTTGCTAATCAATGACGGTGGTTGTAATCTTAGTTATACGAAAAAAAAATACATTGTAGGTGAAGGACTTAGAAACAACCCTACAATGGACACGTAAATATAAAATCCCATTTCGTTTTTAAATGTCGCAACTTTAAAAACAAATCGCTCTTACCTCTACTCATTTGCGGGGGTTGTCAATTTTGTTGTATACATAAAAAATTTTTGTTTCCTTGATAAATTATATTTAAAGGACGTATAAGGCACCCTACGAATGCCACGTAAAGATAAAATTCTTTTCCGTTTTAAAATCTCAAATTCTAATAAAATTCGCTCTTATACTTACATAGCAATTAGGTATACTCAACTGCGGGGGTAATTCTTGTTGTACATCAAACAATTTTTGTTTTTTTGACAGATTATGTTTATAAGACTTACAATAAACCCTTCAATTGGCACCTGAGAATAATACCCCTTTCCGTTTTAAAATTTCGTAATTTTTAAGGTAGTTGATATTACCTACATTAGTACATTGTATACTCATTTGGGCGGGTTGTAACTCCAACTTCACGCCTACCCTCAATGCTGTGAAATTAGAAGTGTTCTTGTACCCACCTTAATTTTGTGCTAATTTTTTCTCTTAGTTTCTGAGTTATTAAACCTTTTAAAATGAGTTTCTAACTCCACTCGTATGCTGGATCTAGAACTTACTCAGTTTTGTTGTCAATTTTGATGAAATGTTTCATGTGTCTCTATGTGTCCCCAGATGGTTTAGATTCACAATTGGGATATTTTTTAAATCTCTTTTTGTGTTTACATCAAAAGTCTAAATGACTTTTTAAAAATGTCCTTTATAATAAAAGGGCGAGGGGTCGCAATTTTCGGATTGTGAAAATCAATGCTCAAAGAGAACGCTCGGATGCGATTATTTTGGGCTCCCAGGAAACTGGCCGTGAAAAGTTTTCGGCTTGAAAAATTGTCCTCAATGCACCAAAATTCGTTCCTAGTGCACCTCTGGCGTTTTAGGAAAATCCGGTTTTGATCAATTACGACCGTACTTCACGCGGGCAGCGGAGAGATTTTAAATAAATCCCAAAACTATTAATGTACCTTTCTTAAACCTTGATATACCGAATTGTACCTACTAAAATTTGTTTCCATTGTATCTTATTGGTCCTTTTTGGAAAATTCTGTTCGGAAGATCACGGTCAAACTCACAAGGTAACCGTGCCTCCTCAAAATATTTGAAAAACATCAGCGCCAACGAACTTCGCAAGTTCAATACCATACATTGTACCATGTGTAAACCAACCTAGGCTCGCCGCCGCTGCCAGTTTACCAGAATTATAAGTTCTTGAAGGAGTATTTTTATATCACTTCTAATTCGGGAAATGAATCAAAATTTTGAAATTTAAATGGCCCACTATGCATATTTTTACATTTTCGAAATCTACAGACAATTTTACACCTGATACGTTATAGTTTCGGTAATTTATACGAGGTTTGTCGAAAACATAAATAAAATAAAATTGTTGTTGTCATAATTTATCAAACAATTGTGCAGTTGTCAAAAGATGTAGGCATTGAAGCCTCATTCTAAAAATTTGAACAACTCAAAAAACGTTAACGCACTGAATGAGTCTAAAATTACGTTCAGCAAAGTTCGATTGAGATTTCTTTCGGTAAAAAATATGCTGGTAGTTTTTTTTCATGAGAACCCTAAACGTGATTCGTGAAGTGGAACCCTGGAAAATTGCAATCATTAGTATATCAGATTCAGTGCGATTGCATAGTAGAATTTGGCGGAGATGATTGAAAATGGAGATTGGATTACATAGGAAATTTAGATAGTCTTATTCTATACGTCAGGGCACAAATTTGGCGTTATACAGATCTGGGTGTACATTTAGAGTAGACAATAATCTAAGGTTCAAAATTCACATCACCAATTGCGTCCTCACATAGGTATGAACCAAAAGCTCTAAACTTTTAAATATAATCAAAGATTCCCGCTATCATACGTTACTGTTCTTTCATGAGTGGACCTGAAAAATTACAATCGCTCTCGCATGCAAAAACTTGCATTCAGCTCGAAATTTATGCAAAAAATTTAATGGTACATCTAAATTGCCCCAACGAAAGGCCCGTTTGCTGGTAGTGAGGCTCAAAATTTAGTATTACTGGTGGTATAAACTAAAAGTTCCTAATGGCCTGTAGAATCCATAATTTCAAACAGTTCCAAGATTGGGCTACTAGTTCAAAAGTTACAGCCCTTTGAATTTTTGTTCGAAATTGGTTTCTAGTCTATAACTTTTGATTGAGAAGTCTGATCGAAAAAGTACGAATTGATTTGGATTCTAGGCACCCAAATTAATAAGAAAAAGTGCTTTCCAGAGAAATTTTGGTGCAGTCAATTTTTGGTAAAAAAGGAAGGTTATACACTGCCTTTTTTTGAACCCCGAAATAAAAATTGTCTCAGATCGACCCGGAAAAAAAATTTTCTTATAGAATGTGGCCTGTAGAATCCATAATTTCAAACAGTTCCAAGATTGGGCTACTAGTTCAAAAGTTACAGCCCTATGAATTTTTTTTCGAAATTGGTTTCTAGTCTATAACTTTTGATTGAGAAGTCTGATCGAAAAAGTACGAATTGATTTGGATTCTACGCACCCAACCCAAATTAATAAGAAAAAGTGTTTTCCCGACAAATTTTGGTGTAGTTGAATTTTGGTAAAAATGGGAGGTTATACACAGGGCCGGACTGAGTACTTACGGGCCATAGTATAGTATTAGTGTAGTAGTGAAGGTGGCGGGGGGGGTTAGCTCTGAGGTGCACCACAAAAACATTTTAAAGTACTCCTTTCTCGAAAATCAATTACCATACAGTTTTTTCTTAAATTGCAGCTGATAATTAAAAGTAACAAAATATACAATCCACACGAGGTGCGTCGCCTATCATTGTATTTCAGCACTTTCAAAATACTACGACAAAAAATGATAAATTCATTGTAAAACACTTCAATTAACAGAATTTTTTAACAACCTAACATCAACCCCAATTAGAGAAACGTGTTAATAATTTATTAATAGTGCAAGAAACTAAATACAGCACATACTTATAAATTTCCAACGGGCCATTATGATCTACAGGCTAGGTGGCAATCACCACCCGCCCCCCGTGCCAGTCCGCCCCTGATTTAGACAATAATCTAAGGTTCAAAATTCACATCACATAGGTATGAACAAAAAGCTCTAAACTTTTAAATATAATCAAAGATTCCCGCTATCATACGTTACTGTTCTTTCATGAGTGGACCTGAAAAATGACAATCGCTCTCGCATGCAAAAACTTGCATTCAGCTCGAAATTTATGCAAAAAATTTAATGGTACAGCTAAATTTACTTTGCGGCCCCAACGAAAGGCCCGTTTGCTGGTAGTGAGGCTCAAAATTTAGTATTACTGGTGGTATAAACTAAAAGTTCCTAATGATCATGTAATGCCTGGGTAAATTTTAATTTGAAACAAGTGAAAGTACAGTCTTTTTTTTAGTGGAGGAGCCCAAAAAGTATAATTACTGTAAGTGAAAACCGTAAAATTACTCATAATTCAAAAACCAATTTAAAATAAGTAAAGGAAAACAGGGACGGGCAAAGTCCGGATGGACCTAGCCGCCCCAACGATTATACCTTGTCTATTTTAGAGAGGAGCTCAAAGATTAGGATTTTTTATAAGTGAAAGCTTGAGTCCTTGAATCAATTAACAACAGTGAGGGGGGTGGGCTACATCCATTGGGTAAGATCGGCGAGGAAAGCTGTCTCTATAAACAAGTTTTTGCACATGTACCTACCCCATTTTCTTAAAGAAAGTTGGACTACTTACCCTCTCAATTTTGCAGATATCAAGTTGCAGCTTTTTGCATTTAATTTGGAATGTTTTAGGGACTGTAATAGTTAGTGTACTCTGATTTGTTTATTAAAATTCTTATATCGTCGAATAAATACAATATACCTATTATAATAATACAATTAACCTACGTCCGTATTATGTATCGAATAATAATAATTAGTATTACAGTCAGTTAATATATTTAATCTTATAAATACCGGGGTTTAAAATTTCTACACTGTCATCGCCCCTTCCTCCACAACAGTAAAACTCGTAAAATCGTTCGTCTTCTCCAAAGTTTTCGCCGTCTTCCAAAGTAACCGGTAACGTCTTATTCAATGTTTCGGGTAGGAACAGGCAGGCGAACGCCCCAAAAATAAGTAAAACTGCCAAAAGGAGATCGGGGGAAGGTTTCCACATCTCGCCCATGTATAGTATTGAAGGGCTGCAGAAGTTCGCAATGTAACCTATTACGTGGATCGCTGATACTCCTTGACCGCGCACCACTGTTGGGATAAGTTCCACCGCATATTGTGCCCCTGAGTTGTACGCAACGTTAATACTGAAACGGCAGATTATCGATATGGCGATTATCAATATTGGGCTGGTATATTGATTGATGACTAGTATGACACCCCCTATGGCTGAGAATAGTCCACTGATAAACAACGCTCCGCTTGCTAACGCTTTTCTTCCCCAACGATCTTGAAGAAAGAGAATGACTACGCACGCTGGAAGAATAGTGATCGAACAAATAGAAAATATTGTGAAGGGTGAGAATCCAAATCCGTTCACATTTCTCGCAATCGTGTCGTATCCCAACGACATTACCATACTACAACAAAAATTAGTATTAAAAATAAAAATTACCTGTGCCAACACTTACGATTTAAACATTAAAATCAGCATCTTCTTTCTAAGTCGCGGGGTGCTAATTAAACCTATAAGGTTCTCATTTCGTACGGTTTTAATATGCTCGTTTGCGTATTTACGTAACTCGGCCAGTACCTTTGGGTCTACCGTTCTTCTGTTGAACCTAGCGATTCGTTCGAAGCAAGCGATTGCCTCGTCAGTTCTGCCTTTGCTTAGGAGCCACTGGGCGCTCTCCGGAACAAGGATGGCGAAGGAGAGTACGCTGAGATGTGGAAGTGAGATTGCCACAAGAAACCACTTCCATGTACGCAATCCGACTGCCAACCATGGAACGACCACGCAGGAAATACAATAGAATACCCCGATGCATAAGTTCAATCCAGCCGTACGCATTTTCGGTCGTATATACTCCATAACTGTGAACATGGTGAAATTCGTTACACATTATAACTCAAAATCGAATATACAAAGTTTACAATATTTATCCAACAAGTAAAAGGTACTAGTTTTTAGTATAACTTCAAGTTTTCAACAAAAAAATAACTTTCAGTATCTTTATCCCTACACAATCTTAACTGATGTCATATCTACATTTTCTGACATGTGTAGAAGGGGTTGTTTTTTTTATTAATTTACAGATTTAACTGTAACTTTACATATTTATTCCGAAAGCGTTGCCAGATCTATCTGGAAAGTTACAAGTCTTTCACCTTTTGGAAACTGCATGATTCCCTAATCACTTTCTGAGAAATTTCTAAAATCGTTTCACTTTTCAGGTCTACGGTAGAACTTTTTAGGTCCGTTACAGAGATTTTTATGATCTTTCTAGAACTGTTTAGTCAGAGCTTTTTCAGAGCTTTCTGAGTTCTTCTTCTGAAATTTTTGGAAAGCACTAAAAGAAAAACTTCATAAACGCTTTCTACAGCAAGCGAAGGCTCTTAAGAATCTCCCAGGCATTTACTATGATTTTAGAATGTTCAAAAGCCCTGTAGAGCTTCTCCAGAGCTGCTTAGGTCCTTTCCAACCCACCAGAATCTTCGTTTCTTCGTTTTCGAAAAAATTTGGTTCTGGAAAATCATCGCCAATTTAATTGAATAACATTTTAACATACTTTCCAAAAGGGAATGATAGTGCCATTGTTTACAGTCCATCTTCATCACTACTGTTATCCAAATCTGCAGATTTTAAATTACAGTTTTTCTCACTCGATTGTGTATTTTGTGGAAGTTCGCAAGTATCCAGTGCAACCGGAAGTGATATAAAAATAATTTTTCACATTTTCATTCATTTCGCTTGTAATTTGGCAAAAGTTACACGGTGAGCCTGCGTTAGTTTAGACACGGTATAATTTATGGGATCGTATTAGAACTAATACCTATAATAATGTGTTTTTGCGTGAATTTCGTTGTCACTTCACAAGAAAAAGAAAGGTTTAAAACCGAAAAAGTAAATAGGGTTGGTTTTCTGGCAACGTCGCAGCGCGACACCAAGAGCATCTACTGTGGTAGCGCAAATTTCTTGATTCTTTTTTTAGATTTTTGTTGGAACAAAATATAATTCCAATGATCTAATATAAAGGAATATTTTGAAAGCTAGTTAAAAAAAATCTTCCTACTTTCAGGGGATTTCAAGGATGTGTCACTTGAATGAAAAAATTATTTGCCGTGAGAATTTTGTTCAAAAATGTACATTGAACCAACAAACATCGCTTGGTTTTGTTATCAATGTGTCATCTTGTACAGAAAACCAGCGCGAATATATTGTTGAAATCTCTTTTCGGATAAAATAGTTACACTTTTTAACTTTTTTCCATTTGTCCTCTAATTGGATCTTTTATGTATCTGTTGGGCAAATATATATTAGTATTATTATTATTAAAAGATTTCTCATGATTTTACCAGAATCGTAAGAGATCACTGGAAAATAAGAGGTGCGGTGTCCTATTAATACAAGATCTTGCACAACGGGCGTCAGTTAGACGGTTTTCGGAAACCGTTCAAGATAATTTTATCAAGTTTTACACATAAAAGTAAGAACAATTTTCTGACTGAACGAAAATACTTTCAAGATGTCCGCCTAGACCGGAAGTCCACACTTTTTTCTACTGGTAATAATAATTGGAAAGTTTTCACGTAGGTATTGATATTTTTCTGTAATTAAGTTCCATGAGAAAGAAAATGGGTTTCGTCCAATTACAAAAACAACGGCAACTTAATTTTTCTTGTAGGATTCCTACGCCATTTGAGAGGGCGTAAAATCTATTATTGGTATACCTATCTCTTACAGAATATTTACGCGGTTTTAATTGTATTTTATAAACATTTTAAATTTTTTTCTAAATTTAAACAACGTGACAAAGCAGATTGTGCTGTTATCAATTGTTTACTTAACTATATATAATTAAAACAACTGTAACCTTTTAACGGCTTGTTTAACTAGGTTAACAAAATATTATTATTTTTTTAGTTTTAAAACAAGCTTTTCCCTGATGCTTCAAGCAAATTTCAATGCTTTGCAACAAGATTCTTCTTAAAATTCTTGAACTTTGCGCTATCATATATGCTTTTATGGAAGGTGGTACAAAACGGGGCTACTTTGGCACACGGGGTATCTTTGGCAGAGCGCGGGACCTTTTGTTTTTATCAGGCTAGAGTTACCGAGATTTGTTCAGTCACTAAACTCCCCCGCCCAAAATATGGTGCGAAATTACATGCGTGTGGCAGGTCCGAGGCCATATAAAAACTACACAAACCAAGAGTTAGCTGATGCCGTGATGCAAGAGTGGAAGGGATGTTTCAGGTACAAACCTCCCAACGCTGGAATTTTTCTAGAGGAACTCTTCAAAACAGGGTCTTTGAGAGATACGTGAGTCGTGTAGGTCCTATCCCCATAGGAGGAGATACAAATATTGGAGACCATCAACCGGGAGGTTCCCTTTACTGTCAGCGACACCAGCGAAATTAGGTATTATTTTTTATGGAGGATGATTAAGTTGTAATAGAAAACGATGAATCGTTCCTTTAAAATTTTTTCAAAACTATAATTTAGTACCAGTCTGACCCCACGATGGGACTACTAGTCATTGTTAATGGGGTAGTACGGTTTTTGATAGGTTGTTTGACATAGGGTCTGCTCAAAGTTTTCAGTATAGTCCCGCATAAATAGCAGACCTATAAGATGACCCCAACGTCCCCAATCAAACAAAAGACTTTTTTTTAAGGAAAGACGCACAAGAGCTGAGGATAGGTGCAACAAATATTCACAAAATAATTACATCTGTTCCGAGAATACATGCTTCAAAACAAAGCCTTAAATTGGACCATCAACGGAAAATTTTTCTCCGAAACGAAAAGCGTACAAAATTTGGGGATTGAGCGCATAAAATGTGCACAATATTTTGACGAGGTAACAAATTGGAGTGCCGGTTTGAGGGTGCTAACCTAACCCCACCAAAATGATGGGAATGCAGCCATTTTCAACTTCTTTCCCCAGGACATAAGGATAGATATGATAGTCCGAGTGACATTTCAGAGCTTAAGTACAAAAAACTACCTAATGAATGACTCTAACTAATTTGATTTTTTTGCTAGTGTGGTAGGTACCGTATTGTTAATAAATCTAAAATAACATACATTGTGTAATAATACTAATAATAGTGTATCCAACATTTTTCTGGTCGGAAGGGCATAACATTGAGAGTTTTGACTTAATACACTCTTAGTTTAGAATTATTATACCATCCAAGCTTCCTACAAACATAAGATTTATTTATGACATTTTCTAAAGATATTTATTTTGCAATTAAATAAGTTTACATAAATAATATATAACCTTGCATTTTTTCTCTACCAGCATTTTCGAAGTTTTAGTTTGGCTGAGGCTTTGTTAAATCTCACTTAACAATGGAAACATCCAAAGTAATTTTCTGATTAAATTATTATTTAAATTTGCGATGCGTATAAAAGTAAAATGTTTACCAACACCAATATTTACCCTAGCGAGATTGATTCGCGTATTCCTGGACGACAGGGAATAATTATGAATGTTAGATACGTTCAAGGTTTAACATTGTTCATGAAATAGGTACCCTTGAAATAGTCATTATCTTTACCATAACGTTATACTTTGTGTTTAGATTTGTTTAACTATTCGGAAAATTGCGACGATTAAAACGGAAAATGTTAATTTTGCGTTACGGAAAAGTTGTCGATATGCTCACCTATTATATACATCATCACAAAGTTGGTATCAGTCGCCGCACCGGCCAAAAATCTGCTTATGATGTAGGCTATTGGATGGGTCGACATGGCAGTTGCCATATTGCCTACAATCACTATCATATTTGCGATTATCAAAACGCGTAGTCTTCCAATGCGATCAGCCAAAATACCAAGCGCGAAACTTCCCAAAACGGCACCAACGTAGAAGAACGAATGTGCAACAACTGGTGGCCAGCTATCGTTGCAGACCCAGTCCATCTACCAATTAAAAGAACTATTATTGTATTCATAACAGAAAAGCTTCTTTACCTCCTGGACGATACTGATGTATCCGTAAGAAGTGTTATAGTCCCATCCGGAATTACAAGCCACCTTTTTCGTTGTTGCGCCTTCTTGAATCGTCTTGTAGCATGCCAGATATGTCGTCTTGTTGACATCGTCATACGGCGATGGTTTGCACTTATATTCCGGCGTAACACTTATGAAAGTTTGCCCAAAATAGTGAAATCCTGACAAAATGTTAATTAAACTAAATAAACCGATTAATAAATACTGGAATCTATCGAAATCTCCAACATGTCTCAGCATAATATCCACGTCTACAAAACTCAATTCCTCCATCGCACCAATTAACTAACTTTGTCGAAAAATATTATATTTCAACACTTCAGCGAGCAGGTATAAGACTGACCGTACGATCGGGTCAGCAAGCAGTACTGCACCACATTGACGCATATTAAAAAATGAATCACATTCAATAACGTGCATACATACAGTGATAAAAAAGGTGATACATTTCCTTAATTATGAAATTATAAAGCGATCCTACAAAGAAAAAAAAACCATAACCAATATACAACACAAAATTTGTAACTCACGGTCCGCTTCCGATACTGGAACCTCTTCTTCAAAGATGAATTGCGTTCCGCCGATCTACAAATGATTATTATTAAACTCATTGCATGTTTGTACATCGTCATTGTCTATAAAACCTTTGATCATTAGTAAACTAACAATGCTGTAGTGACAGGAAATCGGTTTTGTGAAAAAGATAGATATCCGAAATCGCAAATTTGGACAAAATTAACCGCACTTACACCGTCCGTAAATTCGCACGGTAACTCAAAAAACGCCTTGGTCTATGAAGTTGAAATATGATCCAAGCAGTGATTGAATTTTGCGCTTTGGGAGTCAATCCCCTGTAGTAAGCTTTTATGAGTATTGGATACAGTGGAGACGTTTCATTTGGTTTCCTCGCTCAATTTTAATACAATTTTGTGTTGATTATCCATAAATCCAGTTATGATAAATGCGAATAGAAAGAAACGTAGAATTTCACAAGGTAAACTTTGGAACTGGACCGAGAGGAAATGGGATCAGAAATTCTTTGAAATTTGCATATCATTATGTTGCCGCATGTATGTTTGGCTAATTGCACAGTCATAATGCAGGTGCCATAACATTCAACAACTGATTCAATAGGCGTGACAAACGTTTATGCCTCATAGGATAAATAATCGTACTTACACAAAACGAATGGAACAAACACTTTTTTTGAAACCAAATTAGGATGCCTGGCGCTGACACTATTAATTAAGAAGTCGCAATCGAAATCGACCGGGTTTATCCCTAAAATACGGTGGGAAGTTCTAATTAGGTCATTTAATCGCACCGGATTTCGGTTGTTCGTCCTTTTTTTGTAAGATTAGCATTTAAGAAATGTTCCCATTATCAACCTGCCTGTCCGTTGTATCTCGAGTGTTAAGTCAAATTTACAAGCTTAGATGCCATAAACTGCCTAAAGAAATGAACAAAACTGAAATTTTTTGTGCTTGAAACTTTTTGGTTATCAGAAAGTATTCATATTCATATTATTATTTACACGTTATTGCTTACAGCTTACCAAGCCTTAGTTAATTGATTCATAGTCAATGTGTATAATTTATGAATCGGCTTAAAGAAAAAAAGATTCATCCCTAACACTTTTAATAGAAAAAGAGATGACCTGGTTCTATCAGTAATAATTATTCGTAACTTATAACTAGAAACTTGAGCGCAGAACAAATTTGAAATTTTTTATTTAGCTCGGTTTGGCCTGTAGCCAGGGACTGGCCAGGAGAGGTCCAGCCTCACCTAGAAAACGTGGTCTTTGCCCCCTTGAAAACTATGGCTAATAATGTTTATGGTTCTTTTACAAAATCCAAAACAAAAATTGGCCCAACATATTACATACAAATAAGAATCAAACATGGAAAACAAAATCAAACAAAGAAACAAAAGCACATCCCTCACAATAGACGAATCGTTACACAAAAGTGAGTTTTTATTAACAAAAATTCTCATTTTTAAAACGAAGATGGACTATACTTTTATGTACACATAAAGAGTGACATGGATCTTCATCTTGTAAACAAAGTGAAACAAGGAAACTAATATATTCGTGGTACTACAAAGGTTACAGCAGTTGCAATAAACTAATCGCACCCCAAACTTACGAGTAGTGTTTAATGCCTCAGTCACCTCCAGTTTAGGGAAAATCTTGCACGAAATTATGCTAACTGGTCCAAAACTACAAGTGGATATAACCCAGTTGCTACTCAGATGGAGACAGTATGCTGTAGTACTGACCGCTCAGAAAATGGGCAGACAAATCAAAATACGAGAAGGAGATCAAACCATACTCTGGTGCAACTCTCCTCGTAAGCCTATTAAGGCGTACAGAATAACCACAGTCACTTATGGCACCACCGACGCACCATACCTAGCAGTAAGGACCCTGAAACAATTCGCAGAAGACGAAAATAGGCAATTCCCAGAAGCATCTGCAATCGTTAAACGGGACTTATATGGACGACTTTATTACGAGGTCGCACCATGCAAAGTCTCTACACACCAGCTGCTCGAGTTACTCAATCGCGGAGGGTTTAAACTCGGGAAGTGGAAAAGCAACTAAAGCAACTGCATTTTCCACTTTGCCAAAAAAACCCTGTGAGTGCAAACCAAAATATTCTATATACTACAGAAATTACAGCACTCACTCTAGACAAATTGTTACGCAAAAGTGCGTTTTTATTTTAAAAATGTACAATTTTCAAAAGGAGAAGGGGAGATACTTTTATGCGCACTTGAAGGATGGCTTGTGAGCCCTGTCAACAAAATGGAAACGAGAAAACATTCGGTGTACTACAAAAACTACAGCACTCACAATGGATATATCGTTGTGCAAAAGTTTTTATTTTTACAAAAATTATAATTTTTAAAGCGGGATGAAGTTATATTTTTATGTGCACTTAAAGCTATTTTGTATAACAGTGTGTTCAAGATTTTTAAGTCCCACCTACAAAAATGCCGGCCACTTCTGCTCATCCTGGTTATGGGCCTGGTGACGAAAAAAGCGAATAGAGTGGAAAATTTTCATTTTCATTACACATGTTCATAGAAAAGGCATTAAATTGTAATTAAAAGTTCCAAAATTACTTGACATCAGTAGGTAGCTTGAAAAGCTATGTAGCTACTGCACCTGCCTGACCGACCTAATTAAATTCCATCTAAATAATCTCCACTATTTGTTATTTATTGTTTGAATTAAAGCAGAACTAAGAGATCTATTTATTTTTATAGCTTTGGTTTAAGGTTCAGGCAATGGCGGATTTACATATAGGCACACTAGGCACGTGCCTAGGGGCGGCATCTTTAGAGGGCGGTATTTTTTGCACTATATTTATTTTAGGTAACATTTTAAGTTTTAAAATAAGTCCCCTAACATAAGTTACGAATGACAAAAATCTTTCATTAAAATTATGAAATAAATTGGAATTGGTTTGGTAGATAGTTTAAATCCTGGTTTAAACAAACTGTAACTGTCAGAACGATAATCGACAATGCAAGTTTTGACGTGTGTGAAAACTTAATCTTAGGTATACTGTATTTCTTTTCATATTAGTTTTAAAAATATCATGTTAAAATTTGATTTTTATTTTAAAATTCATTGCAATTAAAAGATTATTTTGGGGGTGTGCCTAGGGGCGCAAAAAATTTAAATCCGCCACTGCGGTTCAGGTCACAACGGCCGATAAGTGAAGTTTTGGAGGATCTCATTAAAAAGCGTGAAACATTTTGAGTTGGAACTTTCGAAATTTGTAGTTAAACTTTCGAATTATAACGTGAACTATTGCAAAAATTGAACCACTTTTAACTCGTTAAATTAAAGATATTATTTACTCTACTCTGTACCAAAGAGTAACTGTATTCTTTGTCTGTACTATAATAAATTTCTTTACCACATTATTACCATTTGACAGTTGATCAATGTAGAATTTTAACAGGCTCAATCATTGCTTCTTAACCGAAGTTATGATCCAAAATATCGAAAATTTAAATTTATTTTTGAAACTTTGGGTCATATGTTTGTAATGATTGAAACGTCGAATCGAAACCCCGAGGCCCCAAAATTCAAGTCATAGATTAAGGTGAGTCGAAGTTTTGGGGTAGTAAGTCGAAAAATTAAAACGTCAAGACCCACATTTAAATTTTTATTTATAAGTTTTGGTGTTACAAGTTATAAC
This sequence comes from Photinus pyralis, assembly GCF_008802855.1. Taxonomy (NCBI): domain Eukaryota; kingdom Metazoa; phylum Arthropoda; class Insecta; order Coleoptera; family Lampyridae; genus Photinus; species Photinus pyralis. The sequence continues at coordinate 2,903,754 of NW_022170663.1, forward strand.
TTGAGATTTAAAAAATAAAATTTCGATTTGTATTTGTCGCAGTGTCACAAGATTTGGTTCGATAAAACCACATGAATCATAATAATTGACCCGTTTGGAGTTTGGTGCATTGTTATGGTATAGTTCTTACTACTAAACTAGGTACTACTAATTGTGTTTGTTCCCTATTTGTTTGAAATGGCACTACTAACGGGAGGATTTTGAGGACCTTTTGCATGAATTGCAATTCGAAAATAGTGTTAGTGAAGATCGTCGATTGAGTTACTCAGCAACCACGATTATGAAATGCACATTACGATACCACGAATATAATGTTATCAATACATATTATCGTTATTACAATTTCCTTACTAGTTCCAAGAAGCCATTGGATCAAGAACCATAATTGAATTTCAACAATTGAATGAGATGTACAAAAAAAGCGAACAATTTGACCATACGTAAGCCTTAGCTGTTTTGCAGTTGAACGTTTTGGGTGCATAACTTTTTTATCTGAAACCTCCGTTATCCATTAACATATCGCTTTTTTGCAAAATGTTACATAAACCTCTTCATCCACTGGCCCTTTTTGTTATATGCTCCCTACTTTAATATTACAATTTGGTATTCTTACTTTAATGAATTTGGTGAAAAAAAGTCAAATCAGAAAAAACTTACGCTTTCTGCAAAATTGATACGGTGCATGTATCAGTTGACGAACTTTGATGTGACAATGTCGGCAAAAAAGTGACTTTGTAATTATCCGCATATTGATATCGCGATGAATTTTTCTTCGTTTAACCTCGGTCGTATTATGCTTGGTAACGAATTGTTTATAATTAATTTTTATAAAGGTAAATAATTAGCTACCGGTAGTTATGATGCAACGGATTACTCGACAATTGTAAACAAGATAAAAAGGTTTAAATAGTGTTCAGTTCATTGAACAAAATTTATAAACAATAACAGGACAATATCATATCAATATTCTCCAACCAACATTTCTTAATTAAGATCCAAGTACATAATCTCTATTGAGTGACGTTCCGATCAAGAAATCGGATTGCATACTTTCTCCGTGGCACCGATTTCCGAATATCTCAATAATCTAAATAAATAAATAATCTTATTTTTCGGGAACCTTGTCGTAATTAAACGCGAAATCACATTTTTTGTCGCATCGTCTGTCGTAATATGATGTTTTCATCAAACATTCAATTATCGTAGGTTTTACCTAAATCATTTAAATTTTCTTTAATAAAGGCCGGAGGTTTGGATCAGCATGGTAACTGTAAATGTAACTGTTTGGTTACAAAACGCAGTTGACTTTGAGCGTTGTTTTTAATGCATTGCAACATGAAAGTCAATGAAATTTTCGTGATTTGCAAAAATTACTTGCTACAAAAATCAAAAACGTTTATGGCAGAAGGATTTCTCCACCTCCAGAATCCAATGCAAGTCATGTGCCGTTTTGAAATCATGATAGAACAAAAACACTTACCAGAGAGAAAATTTAGATTACTAACCTAAGGAGAAAATGTAAAATTTACTGCACGAAGCTAATATTTTTTGGTCAGAACGTTTTGGAAGGAAATCCTTTCCTTAGGTAGGTACCTCGTAGGATCAGTTTCAACCAAGGCTGCTTTCACAAGCCAGCGCATTATACACGCGCAAAAATTCATGTCCGAAACCGGATTCGAGTCATGGAATTTTTGGAAATGCATTGAATGGCTAACTAATATTTCACTTAGAGGTTACCTATTTGTAGATTTCAAGTTAGTATTTGGAAATTGCAAACCAAAAGTTTCAGCGAATTCATCAGCAAAAATAAAAGGCTTATAGTAAAAGTTTCTTAAGAACCAAAACAAAATGCGTTGAATTTGGATACATGACTTTTACATACATATATAGGGTTGTGATTTAATAACGGATAAATTCAATAAAAAGAAATGGAGGCGTGTTCGGAAATACGCTCAGACCCACCGATTTTGTTTTTGGATTCAGCGAATTTTTTTTGGCAGGAAAATATTTTTTCCTTAAATAGAACTATCCGTATATTATTACATTTTCGAGTTCTCCAGATAATTGTAGAAAATTTTCATGTAACTGTCCTACACCTGTTCACGTAATTACGTTCAAGTATTAAAATATCACTTTATTGCCACATATAAACCGATTCATAAATGATTTTTTAAAATCGCAAAAGTTGTTTTAGCAAATGCTGGGAGTGTCCGCCATGAACAGCTCGATCAATAAACTCCTGCTGTACATTTTCTGAAAAAATATTCCTAATTACGTCGCGTAAATATTCCGTGAACAGTTGAAGATTGGACATTTACATGAAACATGTCTACAATTTTGTGGAGAATCAGAAAATGCAATAATATACAGGTCGGTATTTCTATTTAAATAAAAAATATTTTTTCTGTCACGGCTTTTTTGGGCCACCAGGTATACTTCCATCGACCAGTCCTAGCCGAGCGTATTTCCGAATACACCACCATTTAAAAAAAAACTTTTATTGAATTGATCCTTTATTAAATCAGAACCCTGTATTTGTCTTTATCTTGCGAAGTAAGTGGAGAGGCTAAGACTAATTGCCGGCATTAAACATGCAATAATTGCTTTATAACGCACTTTTTTGAGGGATTTAAAAACTACTATTGTGCTCTCCATCCGTCTGCGGTTTTCAACTACTTTTAGAGGAATTGTCCTGGAATTTTTCCAATAGGTAGCCAAAACCTTGAAACGGCAATCAAATTTTGTTGCCTTAAGTAGTGTTCCAAGTAAAACTTTTGAAAGTTTCGGGGTGAGGGGGGCATTCTACCTTTCATGGCATTCTAATGAAAAAAACGAAGGAAATTTCTACTCTTTCTACTACTTCTACTCGGACACCATCGACTCCCCTATAAAGCTTGTCTCGCTTTGCTCTGCCGCTTAAAAAATTGGGGAAAGCAGTATACAGTCCAGAAAACATACCCGTAGAAATTAGAAACGAGGCGTTAAAAACTCCATTCGCCTGACGTCAGCGACTTGCTGTTATTGCAATAATGAAAAAGTACCTATTATTTTTCTTTACATTCTGCATGTGAACGAGAAGTAATTCATCTTGAACGCGTTTATATTCGTGCGTAATCATAAACTTCTCCATAAACTTTTAATTATTGGAATTTTTTTATATAGACATGCATTGTTTAGATAGGGTTATTAAGAGACATAGCAAAGCGTTGGAAGCTTTATAGGGGAGTCGATGGTGTCCGTCTGTCCGTGAACACGATAACTGCCAAACGCTTGGACCGAATTGGTTCAAACGTTGCACAGTTGATCTATATAGCACATGTAACAAGTCTATTGAAAATTGGTCAAATCCAATGACCCCGTGAAGTCACGCCTCTCTGTCTCTGACAAACGCTTGAACCTATTTGTTCAAACTTTGCATAGTTTACTCATATGCCACATATTATAGGTCTATTGAAAATGAATCAAATCCAATGACCCCCGTAGGATCACACTGAGGTGCTCTACTGCTTTTTTAGATCTGGTTTAGGGGTTTATTTAGTTATAGGGGTATTTAAGTAGAATTTAGTAGGAACTACGTTTCTTTTCTCTTTTTAGTGTGGTTATAATAAATTGCTTAATTTCGATGTTTAAATAAATATTCAGTTTGATAACCTTTTGGAATTTGTCTGTCAATTATGATGTTCAATAGTAGTTCAGCAACATAATAAGACGAAAAAATTATAAGAAGAATTTACACCGCGAACCTGAGAGAATCTCCAACCCTTTGCAAGATACCAATACGAAAGTACCTACCGACTACCGGGTGAATCTTCCTACAGCTCTCGTTTTATATATCCATGGGTTAAGCTCTGTAACGTTGCTAATACGTGCCCAATGGGGTTGAATTCAAAATTTGAGCTTTTTGTGAAAATTAAGAAGTAATCGACCAAATTTGGATTCTAAATCCATAAAAATCAAACGTTCTCTGCAAAAATTAAACTATACCCCCATGGCGCACCCTCGCGTGTGCCACACTGGGACTTTAACAAATGATACTACCTACACACTTATTCCTGTAATAATTTTTTGACAGATGGAAGTAGCCACTGGTAATGAGCCCCCTAGTTTTTTTTTTAATTTAATACAGTTAAAAAATGCAAGTATATTTCCATTGTTACTTATTCTGTGTGGTGTGTAAATTGGACCGTCAACACATGCCACATTTAATTAACATGACCATGAAGCCATTAGAGACACGCAAAAGAGAAGCAGTGAATAGTAGTGTCGTTTACTCGGTATATGGTTGTGGAAATTTACTAGTACGCATAATAACTGTGATAAATGAATGCATTATACCTTTACTATTATATTTAAAGTGTATCTATAGGTATTAGTAGTACCTTTTTGTTTTGTAATGACAGTTGTATTCTTGTCGCAATGCATTATACGGACAGTAGGCTTGAATTATAGTACAGAAAGATTCTTTTAAAAGAATACATACGTATACTTACTTCCCTATGAACCCTTTTAAATTGACCATATCAAAGAATTAGAATTTTTAGGTCAGATTTTAGTAAACTTTACCCCTTCCCCTTCACCCCAAAATCTGTAAATTTGATACTGATTCTATTGTAATCTCTGAATTAAACACAAGTACACATACAAAAGGTAACTAAAAGGCCGTGGAGACAACCCTTGCTAGAAAAAAAACAGTGAAAGATCTTACAAACTTGTCTGAACTCATAAAAGCACTCAAAAAGCTCTTGAAGAGAAATCTTTTCTTATTAGTACCATTGAATAAGTAATAATAACTTATCCAATGTTAGTACGTATAAAATAACTATAAAACCTATAAAAATACTAGTTATTCGAATAATTATATAATGATTTTTCACAATAATTTACAGGGTCTTCACAAATTATAAGAATATTTTTTTTCAGTTTTTTAAAGAAAACTCGATTGTTTCAAATGGAATGTCCCTTTTTTTTTATTTCAGATATTAATTCTACACCAAATATTCATTCGGTTGGTATGACATTGTCTATACCTAAAATAACATTTTTCTTAATAAAGTAATTTTTAATACAAATCATGATTTCCCTGAACAACATAAACGCCGTTACATTGGGAAAATTAGTTAACTGTCAATGCACAAATTTAAAAAAACACATCGAAAAACATTAAGACCCTATTCCCATTTTGTTCCATGAACTCTTCTGGAGACTTACCTGCCTGTTACTGCCCTGATTTGATATGGTGTTGAGGATCGGAAGATATTATGGACTATAGTTCCAACATATTTTTCTTTGTCATGATCTGATCTTTGTAGACTACTTCTTTAATGTGCCCCCACAGTAAAAAAAAATGTTCAAAGGCGCCAATCCTGATATCTAAAGGGCCACATGCCAACTACGTTATAATTGTGAACTGGAGCGCCATCTTGCTGGTACCATGCTTTCATCCGCTGTTGAAGAGCCAAATTTTCAAGGTGTATTCAAAATTTCGAGATATCGAACGCCGTTTAAATTTTCTTCATAAATGACATAGCGAGAAATTTGGTCGTCTTGCAAAACACAGGGGACATTGATGCTCCAAACAATTTGTTTTCTCTCACTACGTAACAGCACCTATATGGAGATTCTCAAAATCATGAGAGGCGCCAGGAGTCAGACTGACATTTATTAACAGAATACAAGCAAAAGTGTACAGAGTGTACTCTTAACTAAGTAGGCACGTTAGAAGTTACACAATTTTTGAAGCATGCATAACTAAATTTTATAAATAAAAGTAGACTACACCGATTAACGACAGAAGCCAAAATTGGAACTTCACAGACGCAGATGTGTTGCACAGATCTGAATCACAAGTAACACAGGATGCAAGAAGCGCGCACGCATCTTTGGTTCCGCAAAGCCTTGTAACAACAGTTACTAAAAATAGGTTTTCATTAGTACGTCAACTATTTTGATAACAGACTCACCCCCTTCGATTTTAGGCTTTGCCTTAATGCACACGTTGTTGGGCGCGTCGCATTCTAAAGCAGGTACCGTGGAGGAATTGAAGTCACGTCCACACGTCGAATCTTCAGGTGATGCGCATGTATAGCACTTTAGCGACCAGCCTGAAATTCATCTACTAGTAACAATTCCGTTTGTCGATAGTATCTTTGATTGACTTACCATTTTGAACACAGCATGCTACCAGCACTGTCACAAACAAATAGACTGTTTTGGAATTCATTTTCAGACCCCTTGCTTCCTATAGAAGGTGACGTTCAAGAATGAATGTCCAGCCAAACCCGCGGAAGTGATTATAAAGGATGACTGTTCTTATCAAAAATGGTGATTATTACTAACACAATGATGATAGCATTATCTGCAAATGCGATTCTTGTAAATTTTGGACGGTTTTCCCCTAATAAGCCTAGTCATCAATAGCAAACATCCATATAACATTTGCCCAAAAGTTTGCATCTTCTTGACATTTGATCAGCATTAAGTCACAGAACTCCACCCGCTTTGGAAGATGTTGGGGGCTTTAAATGGTGTACAAGTTGAATACAAAAAGCTTTGTACGTAAGCTCGAACACTACGGTGTCCGAGGGCCTTAGATTGGTTCAATCAGTGAAAGATATCAAAGAGTAGAAATTATAAAACCCAAAATTCTCAAAAATACAAGAGGTATTCCATAAGGCAATGTAAGCGGTCAAATTCTATTCTTAATATTGATTGAATGATTTAAATTACATAATAAATCGTCCAGAGACTTAATTTTTCGGATGATACCAATTTGTTAATAAGTAATGAAAACCCAAACCAGTTAGTGCAACACTGTAATTCATTTTAAAAGCAAAAAAAAGTTGATTGAGACCAATAGCTCGGTTACAAATAAAGAAAAACGCAAATTGTGATTTTTAGTACCGCCAGAACCGCAAAACAAAAACCATCAAAACTTGTATTAAACCAAAAAGAATTAGCTGCAATCAACAACGTTTCTGGGCATTATATTAGAAGAATTTTTAAAATGGTCACCAAGGGACTAAGCATCCAAGGAGTAAATGGAAGAGTGTCAAAAGTAACCAAACATCTCCTAACGTCAATAAGAAGTAGGAGAAAACGACCATGACCATTGACCATGGATTCTATATAGCCAAAGCAATAAATCCGCCAATTATCCTTGGAGTAGACTGGAAAGAAGGCAACTATTGAAGTTAGAGAGAAAAGATTGAAGTTTATTCAGGACGAAGTCAACTATTATGTGAATTTCATGTAGATTATTCCAAAATGTACAAGGCAAGAAACATGAGAATCTATAATGCCGATAAGAATCCAGCCGTACCCCTTTTGTACAGAAGAGCTATACAATTCCCTTTTCCAAAAGGGAAGCAGTAGAAATGGAAATACGGAGAATGCTGGATCACAACATAATAGAAAGATTAGACCCACCATTTTCGAACCCTATAGTAGTAGTGAGTAAAGCAGAAGGGTCGGTTCGAATATGTTTCGATGCTAGAAGACCTACTGGAAGAAACTTTAGAAAAACTTGGAAATTCGGAATTCATCAGTTCATTAGACCTTACTGCAGGTTATTGGTAAGTTCATATAAATTCTAGAAAATACACAGCCTTTTGGTGAATGGGCACAGTTTGGCCTCAACGTTTCGGTACGTATGTAACTGTGTTTACTAGATGTCCATGATATCCAGTAGTTTTTATATACCGACCACAAGGCATTATCTTTTGTTCTGCAAACACCTCAGGTCAAGATGACAACGATGTGAGTTATTAATCCAAGACTACAAATCAAGTATTGCAAAGGGAGTGAAAACAAAATTGCTGACTTTTTGACAAGATTTATGGAAAAGTAAACCAAAGCAACAATAAACTAGAGGAAAATAACCTGAATAAATTGAAGGATTTTAATATCCTTGGAGAACTACTTTTTAAGAGAGAAAATCGACCAAAAGCCTTGTGGGTCGTATGCATTCCTACCAAAATAGAAAAAAAAAATATGAAACAATTACGAAACGAAAAAACAAGCCAAAAAAAGCAAGAATGTCAAAGAAAATTTACGGTTCGCGAAAAGAAGATCGAAGATTTAAATCAGCAACATGTGGGATTTACACAACAGGTAGACTACGAATTTAGACAAATGGAACACAAAATAACCAGAAATGAAAGAATAAAAATGATCAAAAGATAACTGACATGGACAACAAAGTAGGAAGAAATACGGAGACCGTATATAAATTATGTTGAAGAAAAATGCTCACTGGATATGGGATTTTGAAATGTTGTAGCACTAGTAACTAGCACTATAGTAGCTCCTGCAAGTAGCGAAATGGTTGCTGATATTTGGATCGAGAATCAACCTACATAAAAGGTAGGAAAAGCATGATTGGTTAGAAGCGAAGAATAATAATTTGGAGTGTCACGCCTGTGCATCAATTAAATATTTGGGACCTCACAACATTCAAGGAATTTCTTTCAGTGGTGAGTGGATCAACTATAATGTAACCTGCAATGGCAAGGACCGAGAGCACCAATTAAAGTCCCTTAGAACAAAAATATCAACCCTAATGCTAATCGAGTATACATACAAATTGTGTCTTATACCAAAGATATTAATTAGTGCCATTAATTAATCAAAGGGCAGATACTGTGGTCAGTGAACTGTTGTATTGTCCCGACTATGACTATCAGAAGATTATCTATAAAAACATCTCATTTGTTTCGCATCGGAGGGCGCAAGTGTAATGTTAGGCAAAAAATCAGGAGTAGCTAAACTCCTTCAGGATATAAGCTCGACAGACCAGACCTGATTTGGCATCAATCAATCACCGCTTTGAATTAGCGGTTTTCGACACAATATCAAATATGAACCACTTTTAAGTTGTAGACATTCAAAAAATTCTTTTTCTAAGACTACACCCCTGACTACAACCAATTGGGGTGCAAGATTAATTGAATATGTAAGCCTACTTATTTGCTATTCTTGGACGTCATTTCATTTCATGTCAGGTCATCTGTAACATGGCCTAATAATTAGGCCATGATCTGTAATGGAACAGGCGCATTATTTTAAATACAGATATGTTAATGTTGATGATATTAAGGTGGCAAAAAACAGTTGATACGCCAATGGCAACCCCAATTAAAAATATCATGTCCACCACTGTGTAGTGAATTCTAATTGGTCGAAAATATGTGACGTTTGTCACATCACCATTTTTAACTCATTTTCAATACACAAAAATCAAAAAGTTAAATAATTAATATTTACATTGTTAATAACCATTAACCGCACTCTAATTGTTGTTTTTTCCAAATTGGTAACTTATTGTAGTATAAAAGGATAAGTGTCACAAACGTAAATGTGCAAATAATCGTCAACTTCTAAACATATTTGGCAACAAACAAAAATGGATATTGCCAAATCCCTCTTCAATCATCGAGACCATGAAGGATACGTTGGTAAAGAAGACCATAATGTAAGCATTATCCTCCCTATGACTTCCATAGTTAGTTCTTTTGTAGAAGCGAGAATTAGAATTGGCAATGTCCGAGGACGATTTGGAGGATGACATTTTCGTGGAGAAGTTTTCCGAAGCTATCAGTATGAGCGACATGTTAACCCCCAGTCCGGGTGGTCCATTCTCAGCACTTACACCTAGTATGTGGCCCCAAGACATAATGGCAAAGCTAACTGTTCCCGACGATCCGAATTCGCAACCGGAATACAGGTGCCGAAATCTCGGTGTGGCGCTATTGTTAAATTTTAAATTAAAGGTTCGACGAGTTCGGATTTCGAGTCGACGAAGAGGACGGTCCCGAGCAAAGCTCGAACAAATTGCTCGGTATTCCGTTTGTCGAAAACGCTCAGCACAGGTTAGGGGATTGTTGAAGGTGTTAAATCTGAAAGAGCACTTTTAGGTTGCAGTGGGTTGCTCACTTGGAGTTTTCGCACAATAAAGAGGTGTCTGATTTGACGTGGGACAAGGTGGAGATGCAGTTGCCAAGAACGGACAAGTTGCGTACGATGGTCAGGGCAGGGATACCTCACTCTTTACGTCCGCAGATGTGGATGCGGCTCTCCGGTGAGATTGGTGTTGGCTTTGATGTAAATGAGTGACGAAACTCGTTCGTAGGTGCATTAAATAAGAAGCAGCAATCGGAAATGAGTTACAAGGAAATTGTACGATTATCTAGCAGCGATTCTTTGATGACATCGAAGCAGATCGAGAAAGATCTACTCCATACGATGCCTACAAATGCCTGCTTTAGTCACATAACAAGTACAGGAATCCCACGGTTAAGACGGATTTTGCGGGGATTGGCATGGTTGTATCCGGATATTGGGTAGTATAGACTTTCTAGGGATGTTGTTTAAGTATGACTTTTAGGTATTGCCAAGGGATGGGGATGATTGTCGCCTCCCTTTTATTGCTATTGGAGGAAGAAGATGCGTTTTGGATCATGGTTACAGTTGTTGAGGACTTACTGCCTGCATCCTATTATAGTTCGACGTTAATAGGTAATGCCATTTTTTTGTCATAAAATGAGGTAGCAAAAATAGTCATTTCTCATTGATAAAAATGAAACAGAAAAGATATCCGTGGATCTATCATCACGAAGTAGCCTGATTCTGAACATCTCATCAGTTTTAAAACTTTTTGTAGTGGAGTTTTATGGTAGGTACACCTGATGATAAAAAATTAGCATTTTTTGGTTTTCTAAGTGTCAAAGAAATATTCTGATTAGGGTTGTTGGTAGCCTTTTTGGAGTTTATCTAAAAAGGCGACTTTATAATAAATAAATTAAACAAATATAGCAAACGAGCTCCTGGGTATGGCTATAGCATGTGCAAAACCAAATTTTAAACCTGATGTTAGTTTTGCTTTTATTTAAAGTGTATATGTATGAAATTTCATTTGAATGCCTCCATAAATAAGCTGCGCATGCGCAAAACCAAATTTTGAAACTGGCGTTAAATTTACTTTTATTCCAAGTGGCTATGTATCAAATTTTATTTAAATCCCTCCATAAATAAGAAAGTTGGCACTGCGCATGCGCAAAACCAAATTTTGAAACTGGCGTTAAATTTGGTTTTATTCCAAGTGGCTATGTATCAAATTTCATTTAAATACCTTCATAAATAAGAAAGTTTGCAATTCGGTCTGTAAATGGTCGAGATGCTCAACTTTTGGAATTGTGTTTTATATGACTAAAGCTATGCGCATATTGAATTTCATGCAATTCGGTTCATAACTAACGGAGATGTCAAAAGGGCCTTCTTTATTTTTTGGCCTACATTGCCAATCGACGAACTCCGATCTACAAATTTTATAAAGAATCCACCTGCAAAATTTCATCGTAATCGGTCCATTCGTTTATGAGTTATCGTGCTAACGGACGGACGGACGGACAGACAGACACCGCAAAATTATAAACTCGCTAGGAGCTCGTTAATAAAAGATGAAGGATTTTTCCTTTTGTCATTAAGAAAAACTAGTTTTCCTTTTTTCTCTCTAATGATACAATTTTGCTTTATTCAGACAATATGTACTTTTAAAAATCCGATACAACTGATCACTGAACGATCCTCGAGTTCTGCGCACATACATCATTTTTAACGCACCCTAAGCTAAGGGATTGATTCTGTCCCATCAGATCAGTATAGCTTGTACAACAAATTTTTGAAACAGCATTAGTTTTACTTTTATTCGAGGTCCGTGTACACAAAATTTCATTTAAATATCTTAACAAATAAAAATTTAGAATTGCGCATGCGCAAAACACATTTTTTGATTCGGCATTAGTTTTACTTTTATTCGAGGTGCCTACGTACAAAATTTCATTTAAATATCTTAACAGATAACAAAATTCGGATTGCGCAAATACAAAAGTTGGATTGCGTATGACATCCATATGTTCTTTGTAACAAGAATTATAAAAGAAACCTTTTTTTGGAAGTTTGGACAGTTTTTGGGGTGTAACTTTTTGGCCCGTTAGTCTACATAGCCGAAAAACAATAGCGACCTTTCTTATATCCTTAAGAACATGTGTATCAATTTTCAAAGGGATCAGACGTTTCTACACAAAGTGCAAAGTGCACATGGACAGAGACAGCAATACAAAATTATAAACGATCTCGAGGATCGTTAATAAAATTTCTTAAATAGAAACTGATCGTTATTTTATATACAAAATTTAAAAAAATTACGTTACCTGAATTATAGCGTTTTATGGAATCGATGGTTTCCCTACAGTGCAAATCATTACTGCCCTTCTCCAAGGGATGGTGGACAATGTATAATGAGACATGAATCTCCAAAAGGATTACTACTGTTTTCTTGAATTGTTTTTCTCTTCTCTTCTTGTGTACTTGATTAATTTTCTGCTTTTGCAATATAATTTATTAATAGCTTGTTTCTTTTGTATGAAAAAGAAGGTGTACTATGAGCCTAGGGGTTGTCCCGGGTTTTCTTTGGTCGATGGTGAGAGAGCCTGTACGATGCGATATGATCCGTGCCTAAGGGATCAAAACTTCGCGCTGCTTCCCTTCTTTTTATTGCTTTGGGCGTGTATTGTAACCCATACTAAAACTTCTGGCGCGTATGGTACAGCTGTCCATCTTTGGATGCCGCCGACCTTTTTCTTGAGCCGTTTTTTGGTTGAGCCTATACTGTATTCATTTTAAGAAGGTAGCGGTAGAAAGCACAGGGAAGCTTTGACCTTCACTGTGATTGGTTAAAACACGAGTCAGTATTACGCTGAAACATAAAACGACTGGCGAATTTTGTAAGCTGGTAGCTTATGTTACCAACTAAACTGCCGAAATGTCATTAGCTGTTAATGTCAAAGATTTATTTCTGTTCGCAGTACTGGATATTTCTACTTTACAATTATTTGGTACCGTTTTATATTTTTCCTGTGTGTGTTTATCTTCAAACACAGCGCCATCTACTACCTTCTTATAATGAATGCAGTATAGCTTCACAGTGGAAGCTTCTTAATTTTGGGGATGAAGTTATCGGATAGGATGACTGCGCGCTGGTTCTTAGTGCAGTAGTCCGGTGTTCTTAATGCGCGCTGGGGTGAATCCGGTTGACTGGCAGTGAATCGTGTTCATATCGAACCTTATGGGAGCCAAGTGACCGGGTCAGTTGGAATGGTTACATTTAACCAGGATTAAGGATGGTACACTGGGGTGAGCGATTGCGTAATTCCTAGACAGTGTGTAATATGCGGCATGGTGCTACTTACAAACTGTGTGCTGTTGTCGCTTCGTATTCGCTTTGTGGTCACGTCTTCTATGTCTGCCATGAAGAGCGCTAGACGGTAACCTTCGCAGGGGTGCAATGGGGTGTGTAGGTAGCGCGTCTTTAAAAATGCTGTACAGCTCTGAATCGGTGTCTGGAGGCTATCTGGGCAACGATGGAGGGCCTGGAGTTAGTGTGGATGGGTTCGGACTTCTCCCGAACAGCCGTAAGCTTTGATAGCGTGCTGTCCTAGGATCTCTGGGATGTTTAGGATTAAATTTGCATCCTCTATGAAATCAACCCTGAGAACGGTTCGCTTTTTGGCTTCTGGTAGGACCAAGAATTTCGTTAAGATCATGCAGTCCATAAGGAGCACACGGACACCGTAGTGAGGCGGGGTTTCCCGGCAGCATGATTCACTTCGTGGGAACCGAAAGGACGTTTTGCGGCATGTAACACTTGGTATATGCAATCTCGGCGGCACCTGCGATCCCGATGTTAATTAATTCATGGGTCGTATTCTCAATGTAGTAGAGGGAGTGGTATTCGTTAGGAAAAAGTCTCGCGTTTTCGCGGCAGTTTGGGCACTGACTTCGAATTACTCCAACTATACCACATCCAAAGCATGCCAGGGGCGTGGTGTCTGGGTTTTGTAACGTTGTTAGGATCATCTGTATCGGTGGTTTGAGTTGTGCTGCCTCTTCTATCCTTTTCTCTTCCTACATTCCTCCTTTGTGTGTCCCAGACCGCGCACCTTGGTTTCTTAGAGGTGATGGTGGGTTTGGGTCATGGACAATCGACTTCTTCAATTCCTCATAGCTCGTGCTGGATTGGTTGAAAGTGGTGAAGGCGGTGCGAGGTATTTTTTTCGTACACGGCGGTGTAATAGTCCGTGTACTGTGTGAAGCTGCACCGTTTCACTTATTTCATCCTCGATTCGGGCGAGAAGAGCTCTTTTTGGTGATTACACGTTGGGTGGGGTCGGTCTCACCTGGTTCTTGCTCGAATATTTACCGTAGTATCTGGTATGGCGGCTTTAGTAACATGGTGGTTACATGAGGTTACTGTTCGCTTTATACCTAACCACCATGTCACAGCTTCTATTTGCGGCAACATTGACATCCCGAGTGCGTTTGGATGTGCTGATGGACTGGATCAGCTCCTTCAGCATATCCCTGGTCATCGCGAATGTGGTGGCGTTGCTGTTGATTGCTTCCATTTTCGTCGCCGTGCCGCGTGTGATCGTAGACGTTGTTACACTTATGGAGGCCCCACGTTGGGCGTCAGTTGTTGATTGTGGTTTGGTTGGTGAATGCGTAACCGCACAATAAGACTCCTTGTTAAGAAAACGTATTTTATTTAGACACTAAGGGGAACTATTTACAGGGGGGAAAACACTATTACATATATCACCTAATTAATTAATAAAGTTCCTGAGGTCTATATGCCGACAAATAGCGTAACGCGCGCGCTTCACACTTAAGCACAACTTGATCCGGAACGCGAAAACACACCCCTAACTTGCACGGCGATAGCGGACCTTATCTGTTCCTTGGATTATGTTACCAGATGCGAGTGTCCTCTTACGGGGGTCTAAGACAACAATTGTCTTCGAACGATAAAAATCGTCTAGTATTGTCGGCGTCGGGCGACCATTTAATTTTAGGTCCGTGAAGTTGCTCCTGGAAGTTGAACCAATTGTGTCAATTTACAATGTACCTGTTAGTTTTTAGTTGGTTTTCATTAGTTTTGGCAAGAATGACGTTAGTTTCTCTTTGGTACTAATGTTATCCCAAAATCAAAATTGTCCGGGCGTGCTTCGCATTTTCCGCAACATGTGCTAGAATTGTTAGTTCAGAGGTAATTTTGGATAAAGATGCGTTGGTTTCTCTAAGTTTTGATTAAACCGTCGTTTGTTTTCTCTTCTTTCTTGTTAAAAAAATTTTTTAATTTGTCCGGGAATACCTCACACTTCACTGGTAATTAGTTGAATTGTTAGTTTAAACACCATTTTCGATTGAATGGTGTTAGTTTCTATAAGTTTTCATAAAATCGTCGTTTGTTTTCCCTTAAATAATTGATTAATCATTAAAGGGTTAATGATATATGCGTCCATCAAAGCCATTTGCAATTAGAGCTTGCTACATAAGACATGGCACTCATTTAAAAGATATTGTTCACACTTAGCTAATTGTTGAGTATGTGAGTAGTGAGTTTATCTACAGTATCCAATAAAAATTTATAATTATCTTAAGCTTTTTCTGTGTTTTTCTGAACGTCAAATGTAGAACCTCTCGCCCCTAACCAACACATAGATTTCGACACGTTTTGTACAAACGCTTATTATTATTTTGTCACCAAGGGAGATTGAGCGTATCTCCATTTCTAGTTGGTTGACAGATGGATGTACGGGCATCATAATTACAAATTGAACTCAGGGTAGAGCCTTCGCTACCTAATAGATGCAAATAAACCACAATAAACATAATGAGTGAGTTTACACAACGTGAAACAATGTGAACTAGCAAAACACGCAATATGAGGCTAGGATTGATGTTCTTCTTACCGATACTTGCCTAATTGCTCGCCAATTATAGGTCTTCCGTTGGACAATTCGTTGAAGACTTCCCATTGTTCGTGGGCAGGTCTTGTGAATGCTTCGTAATGACCCGGTAGGTAGGTAACGATTCCGGAAAGAATGTAATTTTTCCCAAGAATTAACATCTGCTCGGGAAAATCGGTAAGCGTATATTCTATATCACTTTCTGCCTTTAGCTCTGGTACCGTTAGGTGATCGACAACTATGAAAAGATGATTTCCTAGCCCACATGAAAGAGTTGATTGACCTTCGCATGATAATATGACAATATCGATTTTTGCAGTGCAACAAAATCTTCCTTTAAGAGAATATTCATATTGCTTTTCAAAACTACCATTTCTTCTCTGGCATCATGTATTTTACATTCGGGTCTAGTAAATCTTGTTTCCATTGTAACACTAGGACCTCCTTGGAGCAGTTTCCGATAATGAAGATAATGCAACTATAAAGATATTATGTGAAATGGATGGTGACTTATGTGAAGAAGGTGGTAGTATACGCCAGTGGGTTATAGAAATGCAAAAACAAATACGTGAAGAAAGCGGAAAATCGGAACATGGACGTCCAAATCCGTACTATTTTCCGAGTTTGCAGACCCCCTTTGTAAATTAGCATATCGGCTACCCCTATGGGCTGCTGTTCTTGTCAAATCTTTTAATTATCCAAATTTAACCGCATCAACTGCAACAGTAGAAAGTGATTTCAATGGTACTTCGGAAACTGCTCCAAGGATGTCCTAGTGTTACAATGGAAACAAGATTTATTAGACCTGAATGTAAAATACATGATGCCAGAGAAGAAATGGTAGTTTTGAAAAGCAATATTTATATTCTCTCAAAAGAAGATTTTGTTGCACTGCAAAAATCGATATTGTCATATTGTCATGCGAAGGTCAATCAACTCTTTCATGTGGGCTAGGAAATCATCTTTTCATAGTTGTCGATCACCTAACGGTACCAGAGCTAAAGGCAGAAAGTGATATAGAATATACGCTTACCGATTTTCCCGAGCAGATGTTAATTCTTGGGAAAAATTACATTCTTTCCGGAATCGTTGTCTACCTACCGGGTCATTACGAAGCATTCACAAGACCTGCCCACGAACAATGGGAAGTCTTCAACGATTTGTCCAACGGAAGACCTATAGTTGGCGAGCAATTAGGCAAGTATCGGTAAGAAGAACATCAATCCTAGCCTCATATTGCGTGTTTTGCTAGTTCACATTGTTTCACGTTGTGTAAACTCACTCATTATGTTTATTGGGGTTTATTTGCATCTATTAGGTAGCGAAGGCTCTACCCTGAGTTCAATTTGTAATTATGATGCCCGTACATCCATCTGTCAACCAACTAGAAATGGAGATACGCTCAATCTCCCTTGGTGACAAAATAATAATAAGCGTTTGTACAAAACGTGTCGAAATCTATGTGTTGGTTAGGGGCGAGAGGTTCTACATTTGACGTTCAGAAAAACACAGAAAAAGCTTAAGATAATTATAAATTTTTATTGGATACTGTAGATAAACTCACTACTCACATACTCAACAATTAGCTAAGTGTGAACAATATCTTTTAAATGAGTGCCATGTCTTATGTAGCAAGCTCTAATTGCAAATGGCTTTGATGGACGCATATATCATTAACCCTTTAATGATTAATCAATTATTTAAGGGAAAACAAACGACGATTTTATGAAAACTTATAGAAACTAACACCATTCAATCGAAAATGGTGTTTAAACTAACAATTCAACTAATTACCAGTGAAGTGTGAGGTATTCCCGGACAAATTAAAAAATTTTTTTAACAAGAAAGAAGAGAAAACAAACGACGGTTTAATCAAAACTTACAGAAACTAACGCATCTTTATCCAAAATTACCTCTGAACTAACAATTCTAGCACATGTTGCGGAAAATGCGAAGCACGCCCGGACAATTTTGATTTTGGGATAACATTAGTACCAAAGAGAAACTAACGTCATTCTTGCCAAAACTAATGAAAACCAACTAAAAACTAACAGGTACATTGTAAATTAACACAATTGGTTCAACTTCCAGGAGCAACTTCACGGACCTTTTAATTTTTGCTTGCTATTAATAATGAATCTAATTAGTTTAAAACGCGTTCCTTGGCAATATATGCCAATTAATTAGGGAGTGCCTACACTAAACGATGACCAAAACCCGTAATTAAATCACCAGTTTAACTATTTGTTTTATTGTTATAGGCATTCAGGCGGATCAGCGGGTTTTACACACACTAATTTCGAACTACCTGCCAGAAGTGGACGAGGTGTTAAAGAATCACGACATCGAATTATCATTGATCACCTCACACTGGTTCCTGACGTTATTTGCGAGCGTGGTACACATGAAAATTCTTCTGCACATCTGGGATCTATTTTTTTTCAGCGGTTCGTTAGTATTATTTCAAGTTACTTTGGGCATGCTGAAGATGAAGGAACCGTATTTGAGGACGTTAGAAAATTCCGCGCAAATCTTCAACGCACTCTCCGACATACCCGGCGATATAGACGACGTCGATAAACTGCTCGAGGTGTCTTTGCAAGTGGCGAGTTCGCTCAACGAAGTGATGATTGAGACTTATCGTCGTCGACATTTAGCCTACCTCATGGCCGATCAAGGTGCTTTAGTTGGTAATCCTGAAGCCGTGCCTAATTTACCGAAGCAGCATTTGGCGAGGTATTATTTTGTTTTACGGTCAAAGGAAACTTATGTTTCTGTCAATGAAAAAACCACCGCTAGGGGGCTTGAAAAAATCCTAACTAGAATAAGGTAGTTTTTGAGAGATACATGAGTATACTTTGGCTCACTCTGCACTCTATACTATCTCAGTCGAATTTCAGGCGACAAATAAAGAAATCGAAGTCGGTTATCCAGCTTTTATTATTTAACGAAAACAACGAAAACGACATCAAATCGAAGAATATAAAACAAACGGAGCTGCTGGTCGACTTACGAGAAGGTATCCTTCAAATCGCCCGACATTTCATGCAACTGGAACCGAAATTGAATGCGGAAGTGCTACTCGTCGCCGATTATACGATGGAAAGTCACACGACAGATCACGCCAATTACATCAACGTCTCCAAAAATCGAAAGCGGCGCGCGAAAGCTCTATTAGGTAGGAATGCGGTTTCGATGCGAGTATAATAATAACGTTGCTACGCAGATTTTGAAAGACACGATGACGATGAGTTGGGATTTCGAAAGAACGATATCATCACGATCATCAGTCAGAAGGATGAACACTGTTGGATTGGTGAACTAAATGGTCTTCGAGGTAATTTATCGGTATCACAAAATATCCTTTTATTGTCTTATTTCAAATTAACGTATAGTACAATTATATTCCGCTAGGTGGCAGTATTGTAGCAGTAGCAAGCCATTGAATTTATAATGTCTCAGAAGTGCCGAGCTGATCCTTTCGCCATTGAAAATGCACTAGGTAGCAGATTATAATTAATTTAAATAACGTCCAACCCCTAAAAACTTATTTTGAAAATTTATGTAAATGCTAAGGGTACGAACGATTTGTGGGAGAAATGTATAACACTGGGGAGTATTCCATAACAGCCGGACCATGTGGGCGCAGTTGAGTTGAAGTTCGGGTACCATACTAAAGGTCCCTGGTTCAAATCCGGGTTGGTAGAGCAGCCTTGGCTGAAACCCCGCCCACTCAAAAATAAAATCCCCCCCCCCCCGGCGATGCCTTTACCACCAAAACGTTTCATCCTAAAAACTGGCTAGAAAATATGGTTTAGACACTAAAGAATTTCGGGAGGAATGCCAGGGGGTATAGAAAGTCAATCTTCATTTACCTACAACTGATATAAGACCTTAGTACACTAGGGGGTATTCCATAACCCCCCGGGCCCCCCGACAAGACCTTCGCCAACAAACCTTTCAGCCCTAAAAATTTGTTCGAAAAATTATGTAAATGCTAAGGGTACTAATGATTTTTGGGAGAATGTATAACTGGGGGGGTCAGGGCCAGGAGAAAGACTTCATTTACCTACATCCCCAGACCCCGTGATACCTTCACCTCTAAAACGTTCCGTCCTAAAAACTCGAAAATTTATTGTGTAAATGCTAAGGGACTAAGTATTTTCGGGAGGTATGTATAACCAGAGGGTCTGGGGGTATTGAAAGTCAATCTTCATTTACCTACAACTGACATACCACCTTTGTACACTGGGGAATACCCCCCAAAGCCCCCGGTAATACCTTCAAAACGTACAGTCTTACAAACTCGCTCGAAAAATTATGGTGTACATACTAAGAGTACTAATGATTATGGTGAAAAATGTACAATTCAATACCCCCAGGAAAAAACCAGTCAATCTTCATTTACCTACAACTGACTTAAGACCTTTGTGCACTGGGGGGAGGCGGGGTATTCCATAGTCCCCAGACCCTCGGTGATACCTTCACTCCCTAAAAACTCGTTCGAAAATGTATACTGCAAATGCTAAGAGTACTAACGATTTTTGGAGGAACGTATAATTGGAGGGTCTGGGAAATATCCTCCAGGAAAAAGAAAGTCAATCTTCACTTACCTACAACTGACACAAGAATGAAGGTGTCTTTAGGGCAAAGGAGATTTGGTGATTTGGCAAATTGGAAATTTTTGTTATTGGTCGAGTGCGGTCACGTGATCTAAAAGCCGTGAGCGGAAATTCCTATTAGCTAAACAGAAAACACCCCCACCTTTCAAATGATCGAAAAACCAATTACCCAAATCTCTGTCGCACTCAAGGCACCTTGAGTGGGTATTCCATACTGGCTGGCACGTGCAGTAACGCAGTTGAGTTGAAGCTCGGATGCGTACTAGGGTCTTTGGTTTGATCCGGTTTCGGGCATGAATATTTGTAAATGTATAGTGGGTTGGGTTGGTAGAGCAGCCTTGGCTGAAACCCCGCCCACTCAAAAATAAATACTCCCCAGACTCCCACCTTCACCCCCAAAATGTTGAGCCCTAAAAACTCGTTCGCAAATGTATGGTAGAAACGCTAAGGGTACTAACGATTTTTGGGAGGAGTTGTGACTAGATTAACGAGCACTGTTGCACGTTTTTTCAATGAAAAAATAAGTTGGCAGAAGATATGCAGTAGGCGCTCAGTAGTCCGGTACCCAAATTTTTTCGCCGATGTCGGATTCTATTTCTATTCTCTTCACAGGGGAGTCCTACCAGGCAGCACTTGGGTACACCAAAGACCCATTGTGTCTACCCCTCCTTTCTTTTGCAACATTTACGAGAGAACACAAAAAAAATTATCGACTATGGCGAACTAATTAGAATTATTAATTTAATAAAGCGTAAATTTCGTGTTGGCCCGAGTATGACAATGGAATTTGGAATATACCGAAAATAAATAAAGATATCAGTTTCAGGCGATGATTTATTGGGGTTTAATTGCACCTGCATATGAAAAACGAATTGAGATGCGGCGGTATTTTTTTGTGAGTTGCGGTAAACTTTGCAACTACCAGTTTTGTAGTTTTTTATTTGGATGGCACTTAATTAAATAATATATAGAGCATCCTATTTATCTTGAAACAGTAATTATTGCGAAAACTAGCGGGAATATCACAAAAAGATCTTCATATGGAGGGGTCCGTTTATTGATGCTATGCACATTTTCACATAACTGTCCGTTAAGATTCAAGAGTAGGGCGTGCTTAATTTTTTCAAATAGAAACCTATACTTTTTATTGAATACTCTTAGTCTACATAATAAAGTTTCGTGGGAAACGTTTTTTCCTTACACCTACTATTTTTTTTAATGCAAAACACATGTCTTTTGCTGTGTACTCTTTTCATATTAGCGGCACATCTGATTCATTAAGTCAGATAAAAAATGAATTTAATGAAAAATCCATTATTAATCCTCACATCTTGCAGGTTGGTTTCCGGCAAAGTTCGTCGAGCTTCTTGACGAGAGGAGCAAGCAGTACAGTAGCGCGGGGGACGACAGCATTTCGGAAACGGTTACTGATCTAGTTAGGGGGACGTTATGTCCTGTTGTTAAACAAATTCTAGAGCACGGAATGAAGCGACCTAATTTTTTAGGTTTGTCGTTTTATTTCGTATTGTATTATATATCCAATATTCAATGTCACTTAGATTATACATCCATGTGATAGTGTTGCGCACTATCTTTAAAGAATAAGATTTTAATTTCCCGCATCCAAGGGGCGTCTCTTCAAATCGCGCATTTGGTCAGTTACATTGTGCTGCCATCTGAAACTAGTAGGCGAAGTTCTCAAATACTCTTATCATCACCATCAGGATTTTAGGTTTTTAGATAGAGAATTCTGAGACCACTATTTTAAAACATGATTTGGTAAAACGTTTATTAAGTTCTATCATAATTATATGAAGTGTCCAATCCGAAAATATCACTCCCTCTTTGTCTCTACCCATTGTCTGCCCACTCCGGTACTTCTCTAAGGAATGAGTATAAACATAATAGGTTACTTATTCAATGGTATAGAGAGACAATGGACGAATATCATTTAAATTAAAATCTTATTTTTTAAACATAGTGCGCAACAGTACTATAGGGTGTATAATTTAAATGACATTTTCAGATTGGTCACTTCACTTAACGTAAGTTCGCGTGATCACTAAGTTTACGGTATCTTTTGCAGGAGGTCCGTGTCATCCTTGGCTGTTTATTGAGGAAGCGGCAACTAAGGAAGTTGAAAAAGATTTTAATTCCGTTTATAGTCGCCTAGTTCTTTGCAAGACATATCGATTAGATGAGGATGGTAAGGTGCTTACGCCAGAGGAGGTGATTGTCTTTGGTATCTAAATTGTTTCTGATTAATGGCGTTTCAGTTGCTGTATCGATGTGTACAAGCCATAAACTTATCGCACGATAATGCGCATGCGCAGATGGACGTGAAATTACGGTCTTTAGTTTGTATGGGTCTTAACGAGCAAGTTCTTCATTTATGGTTAGAGGTGCTGTGTTCGTGTAGCGAAGTAGTTCAAAAATGGTTAGTTTGAGGTTTGCCACACATTTTTCTAATTTTTCATTTTAGGTATCATCCTTGGTCTTTTGTGTTTAGTCCTGGTTGGGTGCAGATTAAATGTGAACTTCGAATCTTGTCGCAGTTATCCTTCAACTTGAATCCTGATTGGGAATTACCAGTGAAAAAAGATGTAAATAATCAACCTCTCAAAGATGGTGTACGTGATATGTTAGTTAAGCATCATCTTTTTAGTTGGGATATATAGAAGTATTAGTTAATTTTATATTAAGGTGTTTCAGCTTTAAAAATTAATTATTTTTCTAATTTATTTTAATTTTTAAATAAAATATCAATCTGTCCATACACATGCCTTTTAAATAATCTTAAATTAATTTAAATGTACAATGTAATGTCTGAGTCTGTATATATATTGCGCTATTGTAAATGTATCGATGGTCTGTATATTGTGCATTTAATTAATATTTCATCCCCTTTTAAGACAAATAGTGATAAGCAGTAACTGCCACGTTGACCTTTTTTTATGTCAGTATCGTCCTTCACAGTACTTTACTACTGTTCTTGTTCGTAATTGCACCAATGGATAAATAAAAGAGAATAAGGACACAAACATTCTTACCTACCTATTAGCAGGGGAGCCCGACCAAGCAGCACTTGGGCACACCAAAGGTCCATTTTTCCTATCCCCTTTCTTTCGCAACTGGGTTTAGAGCCCTTCCTTTCCATGACCCTGTTATGATAGTTGACCATCTCTTAATCTGGCTTGTATTCAGATTTAGAAGACCACGGTGATAGTTCGGTTAGCTCAAAAATCTTTATCAGGAGAATATAATGTGCGAGGAGATTAAATGTTAGGATAAACAATTAGAGAGGTTAGGTTAGGGTGATAGTTAGGTTAGGTCAAATTAGTTTGCCAAAATTTTAGACGCCTAAACCAATTTCTAACTATCACCCTAACCTAACCTCACTAATTTTTTATCCTAACCTTCAATCTCCTCGCACATTATATTCTCCTGATACAAGATTTTTGAGCTAACCTAACTATCACCCTAACCTAACCTCACTAAAAATTTTTCCTAACCTTAATCTCCTCGAACATTATATTCTCCTGATACAAGATTTTTGAGCTAACCTAACTATCACCCTAACCTAACCTCACTAAAAATTTTTCCTAACCTTAATCTCCTCGCACATTATATTCTCCTGATACAAGATTTTTGAGCTAACCTAACTATCACCCTAACCTAACCTCACTAAAAATTTTTCCTAACCTTAATCTCCTCGCACATTATATTCTCCTGATACAAGATTTTTGAGCTAACCTAACTATCACCCTAACCTAACCTCACTAAAAATTTTTCCTAACCTTAATCTCCTCGCACATTATATTCTCCTGATACAAGATTTTTGAGCTAACCTAACTATCACCCTAACCTAACCTCACTAAAAATTTTTCCTAACCTTAATCTCCTCGCACATTATATTCTCCTGATACAAGATTTTTAAGCTAACCTAACTAGTATACTCTAAACGGCTAACCCAACCTCACCAAATGACCAAACTCCGAATCACCTCGTGCGAGAACAACCAGACCCTTAGGAGTTGAAGGAGGTGGTTTGGAAACCTCCTACAATTTTTAGAAACTACACACCTAAAGCAAAGAATACTATACTCTTTGCCTAAAGGTGGAACAGGAAAAGCCAGCTTTTATAGATTCTTCAAAGTTGTCATCCGAGTGAGAACCTGACGACAGTTAAACGGCGCTTGGAGGTGCAGAATTCCTGGGCAAAAGTAGGAAGCTGTCAGGAGGAATGGGGTAGTAGGAAGTCCTGGACAAGTAGACAAGATTCCCAAAGTCTAGAAATGGCACCTGAGAAAGTCTATAACTTTTTTTTGAGAAGTCTGATCGAAAAAGTACGAATTGTTTTGGATTCTACGCACCAAAATTAATAAGAAAAAGTCTTTGCTACATTTACTCTACAGATCTTGCAAGACTCCCTACATTTTGAACTGCCATTCATTCAGACTTCTCAATCAAAAGTTATAGACTAGAAAAGAAACCAATTTCGAAAGAAAATTCAAAGGGCTGTAACTTTTGAACTAGTAGCCCAATCTCGGAACTGTTTGAAATTATGGATTCTACAGGCCACGTTCTAAAAGAAAATTTTTTTTCCGGGTCGATCTGAAACAATTTTTTATGAGAGCTTCAAAAAAAGATAGTGTACAACCTTCCTTTTTTAGCAAAAATCGACTGCACCAAAATTTCTCGGGAAAACACTTTTTCTTATTAATTTTGGTGCGTAGAATCCAAAACACTTCGTACTTTTTCGATCAGACTTCTCAATCAAAAGTTATAGACTAGAAAAGAAACCAATTTCGAAAGAAATTCAAAGGGCTGTAACTGTTGAACTAGTAGCCCAATCTTGGAACTGTTTGAAATTATGGATTCTACAGGCCACATTCTATTAGAAAAATTTTTTTCCGGGTCGATCTGAGACAATTTTTTTTGAGGGCCTCAAAAAAAGGCAGTGTACAACCTTCCTTTTTTACCAAAAATCGACTGCACCAAAATTTCTTGGGAAAACACATTATCTTATTAATTTTGGTGCGTAGAATCCAAAACACTTCGTACTTTTTCGATCAGACTTCTCAATCAAAAGTTATAGACTAGAAAATAAACCAATTTCGAAATAAAGTTCAAAGGGCTGTAACTGTTGAACTAGTAGCCCAATCTTGGAACTGTTTGAAATTATGGATTCTGTAGGCCACATTCTATAAGAATAATTTTTTCCCGGCTCGATCTGAGACAATTTTTTTTGAGGGCCTCAAAAAAAGGCAGTGTACATACAACCTTCCTTTTTTAGCAAAAATCGACTGCACCAAAAATTTCTCGGGAAAACACTTTTTCTTATTAATTTTGGTGCGTAGAATCCAAAACAATTCGTACTTTTTCGATCAGACTTCTCAATCAAAAGTTATAGACTAGAAACCAATTTCGAAAGAAAATTCAAAGGGCTGTAACTTTTGAACTAGTAGCCCAATCTTGGAACTGTTTGAAATTATGGATTCTACAGGCCACATTCTATAAGAAAATTTTTTTTCCGGGTCGATCTGAGACAATTTTTTTTTCGGGCTCAAAAAAAGGCAGTGTATAACCTTCCTTTTTTACCAAAAATCGACTACACCAAAATTTCTCGGGAAAACACTTTTTCTTATTAATTTTGGTGCGTAGAATCCAAAACAATTCGTACTTTTTCGATCAGACTTCTCAATCAAAAGTTATAGACTAGAAAATAAACCAATTTCGAAATAAAGTTCAAAGGGCTGTAACTGTTGAACTAGTAGCCCAATCTTGGAACTGTTTGAAATTATGGATTCTACAGGCCACATTCTATTAGAAAAATTTTTTTCCGGGTCGATCTGAGACAATTTTTTTTTCGGGTCGATCTGTAACAATTTTTTATGAGGGCCTCAAAAAAAGGCAGTGTACAACCTTCCTTTTTTTAGCAAAAATCGACTGCACCAAAATTTCTCGGGAAAACACCTTTTCTTATTAATTTTGGTGCGTAGAATCCAAAACAATTCGTACTTTTTCGATTAGATTTTTCAATCAAAAGTTATAGACTAGAAACCAATTTCGAAAGAAAATTCAAAGGGCTGTAACTTTTGAACTAGTAGCCCAATCTTGGAACTGTTTGAAATTATGGATTCTACAAGCCACGTTCTATAAGAAAATTTTTTTTTCCGGATCGATGTGAGACAATTTTTTTTTCGGGTCTCAAAAAAGGCAGTGTATAACCTTCCTTTTTTACCAAAAATCGACTACACCAAAATTTCTCGGGAAAACACTTTTTCTTATTAATTTTGGTGCGTAGAATCCAAAACAATTCGTACTTTTTCGATCAGACTTCTCAATCAAAAGTTATAGACTAGAAACCAATTTCGAAAGAAAATTCAAAGGGCTGTAACTTTTGAACTAGTAGCCCAATCTTGGAACTGTTTGAAATTATGGATTCTACAGGCCACATTCTATAAGAAAAATTTTTTTCCGGGTCGATCTGAGACAATTTTTTTTTCGGGGCTCAAAAAAAGGCAGTGTATAACCTTCCTTTTTTACCAAAAATCGACTACACCAAAATTTCTCGGGAAAACACTTTTTCTTATTAATTTTGGTGCGTAGAATCCAAAACAATTCGTACTTTTTCGATCAGACTTCTCAATCAAAAGTTATAGACTAGAAAATAAACCAATTTCGAAATAAAGTTCAAAGGGCTGTAACTGTTGAACTAGTAGCCCAATCTTGGAACTGTTTGAAATTATGGATTCTACAGGCCACATTCTATTAGAAAAATTTTTTTCCGGGTCGATCTGAGACAATTTTTTTTGAGGGCCTCAAAAAAAGGCAGTGTACAACCTTCCTTTTTTAGCAAAAATCGACTGCACAAACATTTCTCGGGAAAACACTTTTTCTTATTAATTTTGGTGCGTAGAATCTAAAACAATTCGTACTTTTTCGATCAGACTTCTCAATCAAAAGTTATAGACTAGAAACCAATTTCGAAAGAAAATTCAAAGGGCTGTAACTTTTGAACTAGTAGCCCAATCTTGGAACTGTTTGAAATTATGGATTCTACAGGCCACATTCTATAAGAAAATTTTTTTCGGGTCGATCTGAGACATTTTTTTTTCGGGGCAAAAAAAAGGCAGTGTATAACCTTCCAAGATTGGGCTACTAGTTCAAAAGTTACAGCCCTTTGAATTTTCTTTCGAAATTGGTTTCTAGTCTATAACTTTTGATTGAGAAGTCTGATCGAAAAAGTACGAATCGTTTTGGATTCTACGCACGCTGTGCTGCGCGCAATGAGCACTAAAAGGTAGGAGAATGTGTATAGAGGGGCAATGGTCAAGTCAGCTAGACGCGAGTAGGGGAAAATTAAATTCTTATTCTTTAAACATAGTGCGCAAGGGTACTACATGGGTGTACTACAGGGTGTATAATCTAAGTGATATTGAGGATTGGACACATATAACAAATTTATTTATCTATTTTGGCTAGTTCTACAAGCGAAAATTCCTATTCCAATTTGAATCAATCAGAGACCAGTAGTTTTTCTATCCTTGCCACACAAAAGGAAAAAATAAAGGTACCCACCTACTAAACTCTCCAAATTTTTAAAGTGCAAGCGAAAGGGGGTAAAGTAAAAAAAGGCATATAGAGATGTTTTCTATTCAGTATTTGAAATAAGTCCATTCAGTCTTTTATAATAAACATATAGTAGTACATGACCATTCATATTATTGCAAATGCAATTGAGTTACACACAGTACTATGAATACACTGTGCACACACACTGAATATGTACACTGTTACCGCATGCCCGTTTAAAAATCAAAAGCAGGCATTTCAAGTTTGATTGGAACTGAAATGTTCAAGAAGCGTTTTAAACTATAGTGATTTCACTGGCGGCATTTATAAGTGAAATTGAGAAATGGAAAAATGAATCACAAAGTACCTACATAATTTAGCGTGGATAATAAATAAATAACTGCAACCATCTCAATTTGACCTATAAATGTGCAGAGCTTTTTAGAGAACATTCCTTGAACTTTCTGCTGTTGCCCAAATTGTAATGGAAATGACTTTATAATTTAACAGCTACACTCACTGTATAGCTGTAAAACGTCTTAAAACATAATTAAAGCTTTAAAGAATGTTCGGTTTCAACATAGTTATAAAAATTACAATGGCGCCGATTAATTAAAATTCATACTTATAACGTGTATAGGAGTATAAAAACATTACTTAAAATTGATTTATAAAAAATGTTAAATAAATAAACATATCGCTGGCAAATTATAAACATATTTCGAGATTTATATAAAAATAGGTTGTTCTTTTACATTCTACTAAAAAAGTTTCTGAGAAAATGTTCTGCAAAAATCTCTACCTAGTGGAAAAAATTCCACCACAAATGTACGCAATAATTATTAGACAGTGGAACAAAAGTTATGAGCTGGGTGCAATAACAGTTTAGTTCTCTTGCAGTTGCAATTGACACAGTTCTGTTCACTAAGAAAATGTACACAGCCTTGTAACACATACACACCAACACTGATACGACCCATGTACAGTATGTACAAATTGAGACATCGATGATTGAGAGGTCGCATATAACACTACACCCTGCTGCTTCCTTAATTTCGGAAGACAATCATCATGATTGCATCAAACAAAATATAAAAATATTAAACTGTACAAAGGTAAATATAAGGTACATTCATTATACAATTATCAAAAAGCAGTAGACTTTGTGATGTAACATAAATATCCGTAATATGTACTAACGCTGACGATCAGCATTCAAAAGCAAACCATAAATTCACTGTCCGATGATAAAAATATAGTATACTAATTTTATGGAGACAGCACATCACTCACTTCTACCAGAGGCACTTAAAGTCGCTGAGTGCGCACCAACCCCAACACTGAACAATTAAACAGCGATCCAACAACACATATAAAAAGTTTGATGGATATGTAAACTCAGGTCACTCGACCACTTTATCAGCAAGCGAGCTCCTGAGGCGCCGACGGTCGCGGCATTGTTGTAGGTGATAATGGAGGCGCAGTGGGATGCGTCAGATCGGGCCAGTATCACGGTTGCACATCCGCCGCCATTATATTATGAACTTGCTCTAACTTGTAGGCCAGCCGTTGCTTCTGCGAAAACTCATCCTCTTCTAAGGTTACCATCAGTTGCTCGTTGTACTTCATTGCGTACGTATACAATTCTTGCAAAGCACAGTTCGTGTTGAATTCGGTTGTATGCAACTAAAACAAAACAGTTACAAAATAAAATTATTCTCATCACAAATTTTAAGGTTCAATTTCTTTGCTTTGCTTTGATGTCGTTGAAAAACAAAATTTAAAAAATATATAAAACATCAGGTTTCACAACCATCTACCACAGTTTGAGTGAGACAGTCAAGCGGTAGAGTAGAGAAGAGGGAGGGGGGTTGAACAATCAATAATTGACTACCATTTCCTTTTTCGATTATTGGCAATGGTAAACATACCCTTGATTCTTCTGCCAGCATCGCGTTCATATCTTGGTCAGAAATTGCGGGCATCATTTTGATGTCGGAATAATATCGTTCCACCCATTCCTTGTAGCTGGGAATATCTTTAGCATAGAGTAGCTTGGAACTTGGAGAATCTTTACCTAAATAATGAAAAGTTTGTAAAAGAAGATCGCGAATGAGATAGTGATCTTACCTAGTCTATGATCAGAAGTAGAACAGGAATCCATAAATGTTTGAGCAACAACAGATAAACAAGAATCTACAATATTGGACTTATGTATATCGAATACGAAATTTGGATTCTTAATCAAATTGACCCAAAATCGTAATGGTAACGAGTTACTCTTCCATGTATGAACAACTTCTGGATCAGAAATACCATGCTGAAGTGCTTGATCATCAAGAAAATCGAACATATATTTAATAGCTAGTGGTAACGCAGAACCTCTGTGTGCGGTGCTAAAGATTGTTTCAAAAAGATCATCTACGAACTTTTGCAGAGTGCCCTTCGTAGCTAACAGTCTTGTAAGGTATATCTCCGATACCATCTTATTTCCTCTTTCTCCTTCCTTCTGCGCATCGTTATCGTGATGCTTTACAAGATGCCACACCTTCATACCTTGGTCGTGGTCATTATTTAAGGGACTCGTCGCACGACTTAATGGCGGACTAGCTGAGCTAAATTTACTAAGATTAAGTGTTTCGTACTTGTGAGACTTATCATTCTTCTCGGAAAATATATTAAGATTATATATAGAACTCTGTTTCGGAACTAAATTTAAACACGCGCCGTCAGGAACTCGGTAGTGCTGTAACGTATTTCGCTTTTTCCATTCCCCTTCCACTTTAGTTGTACTATCCTCATCGTAAAGTATTAACCTTCCCGCCGTTCCTGTACGCCATTCTGAAACGAAACAAAAAAATCATTATGAAAAAGCAACTTTTACCCCCTACACTTTAATAACTGCTGTTTTGATACATTAGAAAAAAGGTTATCATATTACAGTTTAGTTTAAATGAGTTTATGTGTTTTAACCCATGGTGTGATGCGCATGGGTTAAAGGGAAGTCCCAGCGGTACATTCTTCCTCTGACACGAATTTCGATTCTTTAAGATACAAGCTTTTGTACAATGGAGTGACGTCAAACAAAAACGGTGTAGGGGTCGTGATCAGCTAGCAACTTCGAGATAAAATTGTCAAAGTGGTCCGGATATATCTGATGTCTCATATCGATCAAAATTAACACTGACTATATCACCACGCGAATTATCTCTGGGTACGCACCGCAAACGAACTGCAACAACGACGAAAAGGAGGAGTTCTGAGAGTCTTTCGAAACTCACTTGCAGTTCTTTGGGCCAGAAGACCATGTTATAATTGGCGGCGACCTCAATGGTCACGTACGGGCAAAACAGAGACGGCTACGAGCGAGTTCACTGCGGCCTTGGATCAGGAGTGCGTAACGACGATGGTGAGCGGGTGTTGGATTGCGCAGACACCCACAACCTCGCCATCCAAAAGACATTCTTCAAGAAAAAGCCATCACACCTTGTGACCTGCTCTAGTGGTGGCTGAACATCTCAGATCGACTACATGATGGAGGGTTATCCTATGAACCAACATTGCACCTCAACACCGTCTGTTTGTTATGGACGTCTGGCCTGACATTGGCCAGCAACAACGGCTTCCCAGAATGGCGTTGGAGAAGATCAAATGGTGACATTTACCGGAACATAGTGAGCAGTTCATGAATGCACCCCAGGACCTGAACCAGCAGGTGTCTTGCATTTGGAACGACGTCATCAGTAAAACCCACAAGACGATACGAAAAACGAAACCAGGTCGCCGCTCCATCGATAAGCATAGATCGGTGGTCAGATGAAGAAGTACAACAAAAGATCAAAGAAAAACGGGCAGGGTTCAAGGTATGGCTCCAAAGTTACAACGTAAATGATTACCGTCAGTACAAGACCCTGGAAACAATGGCGAAACGCTCAGTGGCGACGTCGAAAGCTGCCCACTAGGTATAGCCATATCTATGAGGAAATAGACACGCCTGAAGGAGCGAACAAACTTTATTGCCTTGCAAGCGCTCACCACCGCGCAACGCAAAATATTGGTCAAGTAGGTACTATACGTCAAAGATTCTAACCATTCGAGTGGATTCTTGACGCTCGCCATTGATCGATCAGAAGAATTAGTCCGAACCAGTGCGGATTCGTTTAAGGCTGTGGAACCACTGATGCAATTCACGCCGCCAGGTTGTTGCTAGAAAAACAGCGGGAAAAAAACGAGCCCATCCACACGGCGTTTCTGCGTCTAGAAAAAGCATTTGACAGAGTAACCCATGACCTCATATGGCATGCATTCCGATCTCAAGGTGTCCCAGAAGAGTATGTCCAATGGGTCAAACTACTTCACAAAAAAATTCGCAATCAACGTTGGCGTACACCAAGGCTCCGCCCTTTCGCTGCTTCTTTTCATCCTGGTTATGACTGCCGCATCTATGGTCGCGTCTAACGTGTCCCAAAGCACCATAGGCAAACACAGTTAATGTATTTCTCCACAGAAGGATCCACGAGGTCTTTGCTATGTATTTGAAGGTAGTGTTCAACGTACGTTATTGAACTTGCCCGATGCTAGATAAAGATTGGAATAGTACGTTGAACACTAATTTCAAAGGCTTTGTGGATCTTTTGCGAACATATACATTGCCGTTTCCCTATGGTGCGTTCTACCAGGGCCACACTGTATATGCTGATGACGTCTACCTCGCCTGTGAAGACCGCGCGGAACTGCAACAACAATCCCAGCAGTGGAAGACGCAAATATACCTGAGTTTGGGGCTCAACATGGCAAACACCGTTTCTATGGAGTGTGGGTCGCAGACCAATTGAACTATCTCCATTGATAGGATAGCCTGAAGAAGGTCAACAAATTTAAATACCTCGGCTCCACTATCAGCAGTGACGGTGACATCTCCTATGACGTTCAAGCTTGAATCAACATTGTAGTCACAAGCGTCTTATGTGATCGGCGAATGAAAGTGCAATTTAAGACGACAGTCTACAACCCTTGGTTTACTGATCCGAGTGCTGGCCTGCATTCAGGGGCGCCGGAAGAAAATGCGCTAGGGAGGGGCCCTTACATTTTTGGAATAGAAAATGTTACCTAACTATTTTTTAATTAGTCACTCAATAGGATACGCAACTAAATCATATATCCAATAAAAACCACATGGTGTAATAGTGTAATAGGTAAAACAAGAACAAAAGTAACAAGTTACAGTAGTTTACTGAAAAAAAAAATGAAATTAATAGCACTATATTATAAAATTTGCTGTGGTTAGCACAGATACCACTCGCACACCGGCGCATGCGCGTTGTACCTTCTTTTAGGTCCAAAAATATGTGTACCAAATTTGGTTCCAATCGGTTCAGCCGTTTAGCCGTTAATGAGAGTTTAACACACTTGCGCATGCGCTATTCTCCCCGAAAGCTTTTCAGCTCTTCCTTTTATATCTAAGAATATGTGTACCAAATTTGGTTACAATAACAGTACACTACAGACAGACCGACATCATCAAAATGTTGTTGGATTCGGAATCCTGGTGCTTCAAAACGTGTATTTCCGAAAAAAAGTAGGGGGGGGGTCATTTTTTACCCCAATGCAATACCTCTCTTACTAACGTGCAGGTGATAAAAATTACAGTGCGTAAGGCAAATTCGAGGGCAAATTGTAACATTAAACTGTGTCTGCATAATTTTTCTACTCAAAACTATAACAAATCACCAACCATAATGTTATTGATTACAATGTTGGATGTAGAGTAGGGTAAAACAATGTAATCGGAAGAATAAAAAATCCTCTTACGTGATGGTTTTGTCCGCCTGTGCGCCTGTTCATCGTCTAACTCAAGAACGAAAAGACACAGCGATCTCAAATGTTCACCAATCGATTTCTACGAGTTCAAGAATCGGTGCTATTGAATATGAGCCGGATGAAAAGTCTGGTTTCCCAATACGAGCTGAGTAACAAAAAATTCCCCTACTGAATCGTATGCGATTCTTCGTATATTCATCACTTTATGTGCATCTATTCCATAACAAGTTAAAAACGTGGTCACTCGCGACCAACGAAAGCGCATTTTCCCCGCACAAAATCAGTAATAGCTCGGGGTCGGGAAGGAAGTGACTAATCCAAAAGTCTTTTGTCGTTCTGGCCTCGAGGCTGTGCTACACTGTATAAGAAAGAAACCACAACGAAAAAGCTTAAAGTGGAGGACTAGTAATGGTAAAGACGGACAAAGTGCGGACAATAGCGTTCGTTTTCCTTTTGAAAAATGCGCTAAAAACCGCCGAACCGAAATATGTAAGTGACATGACAATATTGTCATTGATGTTTTTCCAAAACAAAACGCCACCTTGCGGTCTTCGGTTAATTTAATCTCTATAGTCTATACAATATAGCAACTTTATGGACATTGAGGTAACTCAATAAGGTTATAAAAGGTTTACCTACTTTTGCTTTGTCACCGAACAGCGATGGGACAAAGAAAGGTGGCTGTGTTCTGGTTTTATTGTGAGCTTTCAACATTTTCTAAAAGGGATTAAGTGATTTCTCAAATCCCAGGGAGGGGCCCGGGCCCCCCCTTGCCCTTTAGTAGCGGCGCCCATGCCTGCATTGACAAAGTATGAGCGCGCACTTCACTCGATTGAAATGCGCATGCTTCGATGGAGTTTGGGCCTGACATAAGGAACACCGAGATCCGTAGACGCTTGGGAGTGGCGCCAATTGATGAGAAGATATGTGAGGCGGGACTTCGATGATACGGCCACGTTATACGCAGTGACACAACGATGCGCCTCAAAACACCTGGTCAACGCCTGCGCATAGAATAAGAAAACAATGGATGGGCCAGCTTGGCGAGGATATGAGGGCAGTTGGCAACGCACCCGAAGATGCAATGAACCGGAACAGATGGAGACGGCTATGTAGAAGAGCGGACCCTGCAATTGTGAGGAAATAACGCCAAGAAGAAGAACAAGAATTCCTATAACAAATTGCCAGAGCGATAGGTTTTTTACTTATTTATCTGTGTCTGTGTTCTGCGCCTACATATTGAAAACAATTTATTGATTTTGAGGAAGTATTTTTCAACAACATATATTGCATCTAAAAAACCAAAACAATATGTATGAATGTTATTAAGAAACACGTTTGTGTGGGGCCGGGACACTTCGCCGAATGCCCACAACGCCGACACGATTTTTTGATGGCTCATATAGCCAACTAGGGACACTTCGCCGACGGACACTGCGCCGACCGTGCCCAGGTGCCAGAGGTGAGGGAAGGACATCATCAAGTAGTTTTTATTCACTACCCGATTTTTACCCTATACCAGACAGCAAAAAATATCAGATTTGTTGTATTGCAATTAGTACTAGATCAACACCCAAGAAAACTGCACCACACTGACCTACCTCAGATGATTGTCATTAGCAAGTCGATTCATACCCTATAACCTTTATCAATGTTTATCAATGTCTCAATCCTGCTGCAGAGAAAAAAATTATGCACTCACCTAAATCCAAATCGTCTTTTCTAGGTCTTTGCGAGTATGGCGTCGCGCGATAAATAGTATCTAAGGCTTTTTCTTTGACTTGACTGATAGTATCACAATCTAAAACTTTAACAGGAACATTATCAGTGTTCGGATCTAAACCTCCAACAAATACAGCTTGTTGAGAAATGGAAACATACACCGTCTAGAACAACAACAGTAAATCACCCAGCACTTCGCAAGAGCTTACATACCATTGGCTTAAAATCTATTGATTGTCTAATGAGTTTTTCTTCGCTAAGAGAATACCGTGCCTCCGAAGTAATCGCGTCCACCGGACCTTTATCTACTTGCTGCTTAACGGCCCTAAATAGTAAAAATAGGGGATCCCCCGCACATTCGCGCAAAAATTTGTATAACAGAAACGTAAACCATGCACTAAGCATCTTCTCGGCAACGCTTTCCGTACGTCTCAAAAGCAGTTTTGGATGGCTTTTTCCCTCCATACATTTCTCGATTAATTCGGCCAGCAAAGTTTTCAGTATATCTGTACAGTACTCCATTTTGCTTTGCAGCGTCACCATTATTAACGAAGCTACATTTACCCTATAAAAATGGAGATTAATTAAAAAGTAGGCATTTCCTTGAAAAGCGTACCTATCTCGCATAGAAAAATATCTATTACTCTCCAACGTTCTTATGAATAGAAGTAGAAACGTCTTATTCATAATCAACTGTCCAAAAAGGCGGAGTCCCTTTTCTTTCCGAAGAAGCTCGGGTCTCTCCCATTGCAAAACAGCATGATCTTCCATGTTGGGGAACAGTATTTTCATTGCGTAAGTTCGATAGTCCAAGAACGGAATCCCACCAGACGTTAAATCGCCAGTCAAATCGGTCATTTCAGTTTGTAGCTCAGCAAAGGCCTCCTTACATTCGGCGGCCACGCGTAATTCTAAGATATCCATTTGTTCTTGCATATTTTTTAAAACGCGATTATTTTCGGTCGACTTGCGGCGATAAAGAATGAGGAACGCTACAGATACCAACACTATGACGACAGCAATAGCGCCGACAATTATCAACGTCGGCTTCGAGATAGACCCGTTTAGTCCCTGTGGTGAGGAATAAGACAAGCTGCCGATTGTGAAATTCAAAGAGCCCCCTACAATCACGACCACTTTGGGCAGAGCTTCTCCGGTTTCTTGACCTAGCATGTCGACAGCAGGCGGTTGAGTTTCTGGTGGCCGACAAGTCAATTGCTGGCGCGACAAAGAAGTTACATTGCAGTAACTATTGCCGATTTTTACCACCACGTCAGACTCCTGGCATGCGCGATCGATATTTTGGCCGTTGATGTTCAGATAATCCGATTTGTAATATTTAACTTCTTTTTCGAATGGCTCAAAATCGGGATTTGGATACAGAAGAAAGTGGGGGAATCCACTTTTCATGGTCAAATTGAGAACGCCGGAGACGTTGTCCATTTTAAAGCCGTACTCCAGCTTCAACGGATTGTCCGAGTCTAATTTCGATTCGTCCGCCTCTATTTTCGGACTGTCGCATATCATGCTGGTATTACTCTGTACAACGCATTGCTGCAAGGGAAGGATTTAGGAATTTGCGTTGGGATTTTTTCCAAACTTACGCTAAAGAACATTTTTTGCTCGTAGTAGACATACATTTGGGGATTTTGAATGTATGCCAAATTTTTCCCGGATACTGTGATGCGAATACCACCAGCGGGTATTCCCTTAGGTACCTTAATCTGGCTTGCCACGCCGGACTCTGCGGATTCTATGACTGGATCTTCCACATAATGAAACAGCTCTTTTTCGAAATAGCGATCACCTTTATCAAATTTCATACGAAGCTTTCCGGCAATTGGTTCTTCCGAAGCACTTGTCATGCACAGTGCTTGTTTTTGATCAGTCCTAAAAATTAATGCATTAAACTATCGGCGAAATGTGAATGACCAATAACATACGACAGTATTTTGCAGGGAAGATCATTGATGAAAGCTTGAATGTTGCTTCCAGCGTTCATGTACTCTCCGGTTATTTTTAGCATGGTGCCTCCGGAGCGCGGCCCATACTTTGGTGAGATTCCAGTTATAACAGGGTCTACAAATCTATAATGCAATTTGGATTCACCTCTGTAATCTTCTACTCTAACAACTACAGGACCATGGCGAGGTTCGCTAGTGCCTGGCCCGTCGACCTAATTCGAAGCTTCACTTATTTACAATAACTACAAATTTGAAATACATTACCTTACAAACAATCTCTTTGGTCTCGAGATAGAGTTGCTCATACGGTTGGCAATTGATACCGGCGATACTAACGCCGGTATAAATATCTTGAAAAGTCTTTCCTAAATTAATGCCTTGTATGGTAATATTGGTGCCGCCTTCCCATGGTCCTAATTCGGGACTAAACGAAGTTACCTCGGGATTGGGACAAGTCTGACTTCGATTCAACCACACCGCCGAACCACGGCCACACTGCTCTTTCACCTCGCAACTGTCCGAACTTTGACACCATCCGCACTTGTATTTTTCATCTAAAGCTAAGCACATTCCGCAGTTGTCCGCCATGTCTCCGCAACGGTAAATAACAACTGGAATAAAAAGGATATTTGTAATTTAACAACCTGGAACTTGTGGACAGTAGTGGCGCCTCACTCGAATGGTATGGAAAAAGGTAGCAACAAAGCACATATCTACACAGAATCGAAAGTGTGATCTGTCTGCTGTTTTGGAGTATTACGACTTTGGGTCTAATCAAAAAGAGCGTTTCTTATACAGGGTGATAATAAGATCGAATGCTCCCCAAAGAGTAACTTTGGACCAAGGTGCGCTCGGTTCAACTCATTTATTTTCTGCTAAAGATTCGCTACCGCGGGAAAAATTTATATTGAGCGAGTTTTGGGGGCGACTGTTTTTGCTCTAGTCAATTTTCTGGAAGATTCTCGAACAACCACATTGAGCCGCTGCGACGTGATCCACATAGAGAACATTCTACTTTAATTTGAGTATCAGGCCGTACTTAAAATTGAGGAAAATGTTAATTTATACTTTTGGATTTTTGCACAGCTTCCAAATACCTTTCGTTCAATGTGAAAAATAAATGAATATCAATTAACTTGCTTAGTTTATGTTTTAGTAGTTCCCTTTCTGCGTTCTGTTTATTGCTCACCATTTCCTACCTCGTTCAGGTCAAGCACGTTTTGGTCCGCCCGATAGTATATTGGTCCTTGAATATAATGCTTCTGGTGGCGCCACCGCTTATGAGCAGAATTAAAGTTATTCCAGAAAACTGAGGAAACTGAATAATTTTTGGAAGATCTTCAAATTTCCAATAAATTTTGAGCAAGTTTAACAGCTTTTGGAAGACACCGATTTTCATTCTTAGGATATTTTATAAGTCAAAGCTGAACACTTACCATGGATGTTATCTGGATTATCAAGTGGTTTAGAGCCGCCCCAAATGACTGCAAACGTGGCTGTCGTATTGGGTAACTTAGAAGTGTAAATAAAGTCCATAGGATCACAATAAATCGTATCGCCTAGTAACTGAGCGTTGACGCTGGTAACGCGGCCTTCGATATTAAATTGACACACAAATCTCGTTTGCACTATAAATTGGCCGATGATATGAACTTTGACTTTAATTGACTGTTTCAATCCGGAAGCCACTAGTATTTCGGGCGAGCGCCCTACGGTAGCATTTATCGTGGGGCAGAACGCCGGTCCCGATCTGTAACTCGGTCCTACTCGCTGAAAAATCAAAACGATAACACATTGATTTGAGAGCTGCAGCTTACGTTAACGCCGGTAACGAGAATGTCGTTTCGACAGTTTTCAGCGGTGTCGTGCGTACAACGATGGCCATCGACACACCAGTCGCAAGGAAAGGAGGAAGATACGCATAGAGTGCACGAGCTGTATGTGTTACAATCAAAGAATGTAAAATTGGTTGCGACAAAATCTGGACCAGAGGTCATTCGGACAGACAATTTCGCTGTAAAGTGATCTGCAAAAAACCAATCAACAACGGAAACATTTCATATCCCAATCAACTCACGTTGTCCAACTGGAATTGCAGGAAGTAGATCCGTACGCGGAGTGGTACAATTCACTCCATAGTTTTTCCTGGTGGCATTTGTGATGAGAGTACGATCTAAAGCTGTAAACGCACAAAGGAACTGACCGGATAAGCTCGGTAAGTTATCTATCACGAGATCCAGCTGAAACAAAATCATAATCATCAATGCTAGTACACGTTTGTGATCAAGAAAGTAAAACAAAGAAACCTTTGCTTAAGGTTCTCTTCTTATTAAAAGCTAAAAGTTTCTACCGTCCAAACAGCCACCGAACATTTGTCATCTTATTCATCAAGCCTATTGTGTTTGTGGTCTAATTCTGTGTTATAACCCTTATGCTTATCAGCAAGGTGTTCCGAAGCTGTCAGCGTTTGTGTGTAAGTTAAGTGCGCGTAGCATCGCAAACCTTGTACGACCAAATTATTTGGATTATTAAGAAAAAAAAAGTCATTTTAAGATTTCTTATTTTAATTGTCGTCGCCTGAGTGCGGGGTAATATTTTCCAAACATGGTTTGTAAGTTTTTCACTCAAGGATTCAGTAATTTTTCCTTGGTGTTTCGGAATAAATGTTTGCCATTGTCAATCAATTAACCGTGTGTTTATTCGAATCGACGAATCCATTGTGCAACCCATACAGGACAAAAGTATAACCGAAATCCGCATAATGAGACGTAAATAACGGACATCCTGTATAATATAATATGATATACTTAGAGCAGACCTCTTCAGAATCAGGCTGCGTATTCTAATTCTAAATTGCATTACTTTTACAACTTAGGAAGTTAAAAATTCCACTGAAAGGTGATACAGAACGCTAAAACTTGTCAACATTCCGCAAACCGAAAGCATTGCATTAAAGAACAACAATTCATTATTCTGATGAGCGCATTTCTTAGATCAGTTAGGATAAGTCTGGGAGGTACTCAATTGGAAACTTAATGCTTTGGTGTCAATGGACGATGAGAAGCAAGCCAATGAAATTTAACCAAAACTGCAAAGAATATAGCTAAACTATGATCAAAAAATGGATCCAAAAACTCCACCCAATCAATGGAACTTTACGACACGAGCTACATTTTTTTGTTCTTTGAAGTAGATGAAACAATAAGTTGCCACAGATGAGGAAGCAGCCATAGAAAGTGATACTCAGTCTAAAAACACAAAATTAATTATAGTCTATAAAAGGAAAGGAAAACTAACAGATAAACCTTCAAAATCGCCCATAGAGAGTTTAGGCTATTAGAAAATAAAACAACAGAGGACCTCAGAGAGCGTATCTTGGTCACACTTTGTTGTGGAAGGTAATGGAAAGAATGTGGTAAAAAATGGAAGTCGCAGGACACAACAAAGAAAGAAAGAAAAATAAAAGAATCAAAACATTATAACCGCGAAAACATTCCCTCAAAAAAACGCGAAAGAACGAAAAAGTGACGAATACGAAAGACCCCAGAAGAAGGACACGTTAACGTTCCTATAGAACTAGTGGTACGCAGGCCCGTGCGGTGAAAGCTCGCCTCTCTGGGAATCACTGGAGCCATGAAAACCACGCCAACTTTGGCAACGGGGGCTCTTCTGGCACTAGAGCCACTTATCTGTGGAGGTAGGTATAAGCTTGGAAGGCTTTCATACGGCTAAACGATTGGGATGAGTGGAATGGTCGAAACACCCTTGGACACGGATGGATTTGGGAGGAAATCCTCAGATCCGATCCCTTCCTCGCAGGAAGAGATGTGATCGGGACTGTCTTACTAAGACTGAAGATTTATAAGGTCACTCTCCCGGGCAGAGATAGGTGGCTAAACTCTGATTG
Organism: Photinus pyralis; assembly: GCF_008802855.1. Taxonomy (NCBI): domain Eukaryota; kingdom Metazoa; phylum Arthropoda; class Insecta; order Coleoptera; family Lampyridae; genus Photinus; species Photinus pyralis. Next base: position 2,945,169 of record NW_022170663.1, read on the forward strand.
CAAGCGAACTCTAGATAGATTACGTGAGTCTATTAGGGGATCTGGCTGCCAGCGCACTGCGAAATATGGAGCAACAAAAGGGCGGACGAGCTGGCTCGAGAAGGCAGTGGTGGGGTCTTCGTCGGGCCCCAACCTACCCTAGCAATTGCTCCCTCCGTTGTCAGGGCAAGGATCAAAGATTGGTTGGCCAATCAATTCCGGACTCAAACAGTCCAAGACCTTTTTTACAGGGCCCCTTGACTAATCTATACCTTCTAAGCTTGGCTAGAAGCCAGATTAGGAAGACCACCGGTGTCCTTACGGGGCACTGGATGATCAACTATCACCTGCGTAACATTAGGTTTGTGGTCTGTCACTGTGTCGCCTTGATCAGAGCCACACAGACTCCTTGGCGACAACTATCTGGAACCGGGGAGAATGAAGCAACTTAGGGTCCTATACCTATCCTATATTGAGAGAAACGGGCTCTGAACCTAGTTGCGAAAGAAAGGGGGTAGGCACAATGGTTCTTTGATGTGCCTCCCCTGTGAATAGATAGATAGATAGAACAGTGGTACGCAAGCAGAAAGAAAATAAGGATCACAGGCTAAACAAAATGGTAATGGGGGCTCCAATAACGACATTTGCAGAAAGAGACGAAAAGGGAAGAAGGTAATTGCTGTGCCCTAAAGTCTAAACCATAAACAGATTTTTTGAGATAGCTCAGGAGTGTTTTCGGGGATATTTAATATTGCACATACGCGGATATGAAAATGCGATTATCTTTTACAAAGTCTGTGGTTACATTTACAAGCGGACGACCACCCTCGTGCGTCGTTAGCTCCAATTAATTAAAATAAAGAACCAGCCGAAGTGGTAAAAGACAACAAACGCCGTTGATCGCTGTTTACGTTTTCTTTTGTAACATTTCAAGCTACAATAGAATGATAAATGCGGAGATGACAAATTACAATAAAACTCGTACACAAATCCGCTTAGCACAAATTACTTCCCACCACAATTGAGTGACGGTTTTCACTCAAAACTGCCACACGGGTCGCATAGGTATTTATTTCGTCAAAATGTGTAAATAGATAGCGTAATATTTTTAACAAGGTAAAATGGCGTGTACTTAAGTGCTTATTGATTCTTCTCAAACAGCAAAACAGCTCGCTAAAAAATTCAACAGAATTACTGTAGCTTCTGCAATGGGGCACGTTCCTGCCTACCTACTTTTTCCATTTTATTAATGACACTTGAGATCTCCCTCTTATTTTGTGATTATGTGCACTATGAAAATGTAACCCAAAAAATAAATTAAAACAATTCTCTCTAGTTCGTAAAATAAATAGTTTTGTCGTTTTTCGTTAAAAAGTTTTCCAGTTAGCAAAACCTAATTTAATAAAATTACTTTTTTGTTATTCAGTGCTGTCTGGTAAAAGTTACATTAACGGTTTATTTTAAGCAGACTAGCATCAGTCTTTGTCATATCATATATGCCTTTAACTTCTTTTCTCTGGAGCATTGAATTTTTAACGTTTATATATCATTCATTTGTCTTATTTTCGTGTTTAAACAAGTATGTCCTCCTCAATTTTTAACATAAAGAGATAAACCGTCTTGCAAACAACCCCTGGGACTTTGAGACCGCTAAACAAGCGCGAACTATGATGGGATACAAGATAATGACAATAACTTAGAGAAACAAACTGCGGCCGAGGTAAAAACTTGTAATTTCATTTCGGTATCGTTCACCAACCCACTATTGATTTACAACCAATCGCAGAGAAGTCTTTCACATATCCTTCAACGAAATTCACCAGAAATTCTTTGAGATTCTTAATTCTTCAGGGAGTGAGATAATTGTTAAAAATTAATTAATAATTAGCAAGAACTTCTGGTATAGCTCAGGGGCGTTTTCTGGGTGTGTTGATCTAGCAGGCACGGCTTGGCAGGCCCGTAGCCAGAATGAAGTAGCAGGGGTGGCCGGTATTTATCTAGGTGGGGCTTAAGAAGTTTTTGATAAAGACTTCTCCCCTAATTTTTGTAAAGGCACCATTAACTGTAATTTCCAGTCGCACGGCTGAGCGCCACCTGGGCACCCCCTGGCTACGCGCCTGCAGCTTGGTCCTATAGAAATTTCTGATTATATAGGATACCTACTATGGGATCTCATGCAATCACTGAAAAACCTATGGAAAATTCGCTCTTAGATGACCCAGAATTTCTAAAAAGTTGCGAGCAATCTTAGACAGTTCTGAAAGACTTGAGAGGATCTAGTAGCGTAACCAATTCTAATTCAGAAAATGGTGTTGCATATTTGCTTTGATCCAACACATATGTGAGTGGGATCGCCAATGCCTACAGAATTTTCGGAAGTTTTATAATGATTTCTATGGATTCTGCTATAAAATAAAGTTTTGCATTATGCACGACGATAAAGGGAAACTAGCCATCTTGTAAAAGCTAATTCACTCGATGGTTAAATCATCCTTTTATCGTCCTGTATAATAAATTATTATGTTTGACATATGTGCATGTGTATGTCTATAAGAAATAAAAATGCAAGTGGAATTTTTGAACAGGAGCATGGATTGGTTAGGTCATATTATAGTATTGACACTGACAATAGTGAAAGAATGCTCTCTGTCATACAAGTAGCCAATGGTACTCTACCTTAAACGTTATAGAAAAATAAATCATCATAAAATATACTAACTACATTAATATCAACTTCAAATTCTTACTGGAATTCTTTTGAAATTTACTGGAATTCAAGGGAATTAGATGGAAGTCAATGGAATTTTTCGAAATTCAATGGAATTTATTTTGCAGTTTTGGGCATCCAAGACTCCGCCACACTACTCAATCGACCTTAAATGGATTGGTAGCGGGCTGAGGGGGTACCACTGAATGGCCACCACGGTCTCGGGGACTCTACCTGACAAAGTCAATGTAGATAAATTGAATTTGTCTTGGTTTTTTAACCATACTTATTATTGTCCATAATGTAGTTCGTTCTCCAAATGGGGGCGATCCCATTCGCTGTACCGTCAACGTTTAAGGAATTTTTGAGTGTCTGGCTGTTTTTCTAACAAAAGCCATCTCAAAGAAAATACTGCTACGAAATTTCTCAGTTACAATCTTTTCGTATTAAATTTCCTGATTGCTAGACTACCATGTGAATTCCTATGGATTAAAGAACACAATTTCCAAACGTTGAAGTAGAAGTTATTAAAAAAAACTGTAGAGGAAATGTTGGTCTGCATATACAAAATAAAGAGGTTTCATTATACAAGCTGTTATTCAAACCCAAAAATAAACGAGCCTTACGACCATAAAATTACGATCTCGTATCGGCCTTAATAATCCGAAATGTCCAGAGAAATAGCTTATCCTTGGTATCGACATATAAAATTAACCTGGCGCCCGAACTATAAAGACTAGCAACATTTAATTAAAATTTCAACATTGTAGAAAATATTATGGCAGCGCAAAATTAGTAGAACATAGAGTTGTCGAGTGACTTTCCTGATAAGATTAGTGTCATTTATTCTTGTCTTGCGTTCATGATATCGAGCAAAACAACCAAATTTGCACATTAAAGCTTCAAAGTATTTTATAGTACTTTAGCATGCAGCCTTTTTGCTCAGAGTATCGATTCGCCGTAGAATGAAAGGCGGCGGTAGAATGGCGGAATTTCGCATTGAATTTCTAGTAATTATAAAATTACCGTTCCCTAAATAACGGAAAACTATTAAATTTCCCACTTAATGCATGAACTTTCAGATCCTTGAAAGTTTAAATGATATTCTCCTACTACACCGCATCTTGAGTACAACATGAATTTGTAAATAAGCTAAATGTGTCCTTTGAGAAACAACCCCAACTTATCTTTCTTCAAATTTCTTTTCGTTATATATGCCGAGGTTGTTAAAAATTAAAGTAACGTCTGCTTACAGTTCGCGCCGTTGTTCTCTGCAGTTGGTTTGGTGTCACTGTTGTTATTGTAGTGCATCTCCCGCTTTTATAGCTGATCCAGTATAAGGGGTCCTCAGCGGCATCCTGGCAATCAGATCTCAAACTGCACCTATAAATATAAATTAAAGTTACAACGTTTCATTCTCGATTTAATTACGAAAGCAAACAGCGCTGGCGATGAAAGGGTGTAGCGTAAATACTTACTTGTTTTCCAATGAACACCACCCACAATAAGGGTCTTTTGCTCCAAGACATTCCCAGCATGTTTTATAAACACTGCATTCCTGCACCTTTACTTTGGATACCTGAAACAAAGACGCCACGTTTTAATTTGAATAACAAAATAACATTTATTTTGAATTTGACGAAAGGTTAGAGAGCATAACCGAGTGCTAGAGAGATATTTTCGTATTCCTTGTAACTTTTGGGAAATAATGAAATTTATACATTTCGATTTGTTTACAGAGAATTCTTCAAGCACTCTTCACGTCATTTCAATTGTTTAACAAATACGGTTTAAGTCGAAATTTAAACGTTCGAGTTTGAATGGAGACCAAGACAAACGACCGAAGAGTGATCATTTACAAAAGGCGCATTTCCATATTAATATTTCCAAAAAGAAAATTACCTTTCTCCAACGTGAAGTGCTTGTCCTTTTTGTTAAAAGCATTCTACCGTTAAAAATGACTAAAATATGCAAACAGACAGACAGAAGAAGACGATTATGTACAATAAGTTTACAGAAAACGAGGTCGCCATTAGAGTTCTGGATACCACGAGGGATACCACCTAGATTCTGCATTACTGGATTATGATAGGAGGATGGATAGGCCTTAAATTTATTTATTTATTTATGAACATAACAGGTTACCCCAATAACAATGTATAAAGAATACAGAGTGGCCCAACGAGAAGTATACAGAGGGCTTTTAGGGTATTAAATTTAGAAATTTTGAAAAATCCTCGAACACGTCAATTTTGTATTCGAGGGGGACAACTTTTGGAATACAAATCACGAACCCAAGTCTTCACCCCTCTACGTAGGGAGCTTAACCCCTACAATTTTAAATAGAATCCTATGGCACATTATTTGAAAGCCAATTTAATCGTGATTACTAATCTGCTTTGCTTTTTAAATTCTATTGATTCGTTTCGGAGATAATTCGCATTTGAAATGGTTTTTTCTAAACCAAAACAAATGCGATCTAAGTTACCTTGTATTAAAATTTTATTTTGAAGCTTCAATTTGTTTGTTAAACTTAGGTGAACCTGTCAGTTCTAGGAAACGAATCAATAGAATTTAAAAAGCACTGCAGATTAGTAATCACGATTAAATTGGCTTTCAAATAATGTGCCATTTGCCATAGGATTCCATTTAAAATTTTAGGGGTTAAGCTCCCTACGTAGAGAGGTGAAGACTTGGGTTCGTGATTTGTATTCCAAAAGTTGTCCCCCTCGAATACAAAATTGACGTGTTCGAGAATTTTTCAAAATTTCTAAATTTAATACCCTAAAAGCCCTCTGTATACTTCTCGTTGAGCCACTCTGTATAAAAAAATATATATGTTCGGACCGTTTGTACTATTTTCCTGGCTAGAGTCAACGTCACTCAAGCCATCACCCGCGTGAGATGAACCTAAGGATGCTGGAAGGGGTGGCGACTCTAATCATATCTATGTCTAGTGGAAGTAGACCCAGAAGGGCCTCCATGACGGCTGTGGGAGTTGTTCGCATCGTGCCCGTGTCCGTGCACATACCACACGCAAGTCTTAGCACATGGTTAAGACGTACTACGGTTGTGGAGAGTCTGGTTCTGGACCACCACACAATTGCTGCACAGCAGAGCGTAGGTCTTATCCCGGCAGTGTAAAGCCACAAGACAACCTTCGGGGATAGTCCCCAAAGTCTCCCAATTGCGCGGCAACTTTACCAGAAAGCCATATTTGCTTTTTAGGCATTGACCTGGATATGTTTGCTCCAATTCAGTTTTTTGTCAAGTTTTATTCTTAAATATTTCACTGACTCTGAAAATTGGGGGTGTTCTTGCAATAGCATGGAAGTTCGAAGACCCTCTACCACTATTTTTCTTGTGAAAGCTTTTGTGGGATTGATATACACAAGGAGTGTTCCCTACACCATTCTTCGGTTACTCTAAGAACTGATTACATCAGTCTGCATAAAGTAGCATCAAATTTGCCCGTTATTAGTTTGAATATATCGTCCGCATACTAGAGCGTATGGTAGCCACTGTCATTGAGCCCGTCTACAGTTAAGTTCCAAAAAGTGGGTGCACCCCATCTTGGAGGTATGCTCTCACCTAAGTATTTCGTCGCCAACGCTGATGTGCACTGCTCTGAGATTCAGCAGCTGCGCTATCCAGTCTCGTAGGAAACACTCTATCCCCCGTTTATTTGAAAAAAGTGCTTGTTTGGATACCCTCTACCACCCAATTTTTTACGTACATGTAACGCCCTGTGAACCATATAATACAAAAATGAAGATGTTTTTTCGTATTTCAAATGGACATTGTCCGTCCGTCCGTCTCTATGACTGTGTCATTATCAAATCGTTATCTTCAGAGCTATTACCCTATTTTTCTCGCCATTTAGTTGGTTATCTTGAGGCTTGCAATTTTTTCTCTGACACTTACTTTCACTCATCACAGTTTTAAACTTTTGTCAAGTATTGTGCCTATACGCTTGTTGTATTTTGATTCTTGATTAGCTAAAACTCCAACAAGAAACTTGCTCAGTTTATTTTGCACCAGAGGGACCCAAAATCTCGAAAACTCCAATTTAATTGACGAAACGGTAAATGGTATTCCATACCCCCAGACCCTCCGGTGCTACTTCCGATGGTGTTTTACTGAAAACTGGAACGATGGTAGTCAAAGCAGACGGTTTAATTTATGAAGATATTTCTTTGAAATTTTAACCATAGATGCCTCTATAGTAAAGTATAGCGCACATAGCTATGGCCTTTTAGAAAGTACGCATCAATGCATGCAAAATGCGCTGAAGTTACTCGCTTTAGGGCGAAAATCTTTTTACTTGTTTAAATCATTGTCCATTATATGGTTAGCATTAGAAAAGCAACAATTCTACTATATCTAGGTGAACCCTGCATAATTCTTATTGTCTGTTCTGAATACTTTAATTGGCACAGATTCTTAGGTTCTACCAATTTGTTACAAAAAACGAATACTTCAGCTGTCTCATGGTCTAAGGCCCAGTACCAGTTCGGCATAAGTGTTATAAAAATAGGAAAAATTAACTGCCATCGATACGATTTCAGATCATAGTATTCGTAGTAGCTCATCTCTGGACTGTATAGGTATAGGTGACATATCTGTCTGTCATTATGTGCTCGAGTTCTGCTAAGCGCACCATAGTATGGATAAAGGCTTATGCCGAACTCTCCTTTGGCTCTTTTAACCTCAAATTTGATCTGTATGGGAAATCGCAATTGAGTTGGAAAGATTTGGGGATCCAAAAACTACTCCATCCACCATAAATTTTATCATTTGTAGTTTTGGGAAATCGTTATTAGCAACACTGATTCTGGCATTCTGTTTATTGCATACTGAAATTCAAATAGGCACGATCAATTGATGCGTACCAATTATTGTAACGTTCTTAAATGGCGCATTACATAATTTCTCGAAAGCTCGCGTACGTTTACTTCTAATGGCGCCCGATTGTTTTTTTCCAAATGCACTTAAATGGGGCCACAACCAAAAATCGATTTCTTACCCCGTCTGCTCAGCAAAAAATATACGAACTTCGCATTCAGGACGTAAAGTTAGAGGCCCGTATAATGGTCATTGTTATTCGTATTCGCATAAAATAACTACCCCGAGGTAAGCGGCCTAATGTTATTTTATTTTGTTTAAAGTAGGCCGCCACTGAAAATTGGGGGTTGCTTTGAAGTATGAGGTTCTATGATTTAATAAATTCACTAAAAGCGTACTTGGTGAATAAGCGTAATTTGTTAGGCGGCCATTAACTTCCATCAAAAAATTACCGTCGAAGTTGTGGTTACGGTAATTGATCCCTCCATATCGTTTTGAAATAATGGAATATGGCCGCATTCAAGCCGCTTAGTAAGATTTTAATGCTTCCGAGTTTTCCATTACTGCTGTTTGCCCACGTGTGTGCGTAAAATCAATGCGAAAACTAAATATTTACGTACAAATATGACGCCCGAGCGGATGACAGAATGGCCTCCCATTACTAATTCTAATATCGATATCCCCACGAAGGGGAAAACTTATCCAATTCTTTAATACCCGTCATTATATTTTAGTTTAGGATTGATTAGAAAATTCCTTTTTCCATTGCTAATCACGTAATCGCGGACTGTAATGACGGAAACGTTGATTTCCCCTCATTACAACTTTTCTACGTTATTGCCGTTCATAAATGTAATTAACTAAATGGAACGCAATTTACTATCCATAAACTTAGTTAAAAGTAAGACTCAATCACTTAGGTATTCGTTTTACGTGTTGACACTCTTACTAGATTTTCGAAATTCCTGGTTGCTATCCACGGCAATTTTTCGTTGATTTCCACCCCCTCAACGCAAAAATGCATTAGAAGGATAAAAAATAAGTGAGTTGGTAGTTGAAATAAAGCAAAGAAGAGTTGTGGGGGTCGTTGCATAGGGGTAAGCTATAATATCATAATCCATACGAAACATACCCGAACCATAGAAACGCGACTAGTATACGTACTTTGGTTTTATGTTCTGTATAAGTGATCAGACATATGGAGTCTTCAAGGAAAATAGACAGAAGAAGGAAAATTCTTATAGCGTATATCTACACCAAAAGACTAGAAAGGGGGAAACTGAACACCAAAGTAGTGGTGGTCAAGGAAAAGCGAAGATTTTTCATATGCTATTATAGCCATACCCAAGAGCTCGTTTTCTATATTTGTTTACACGTTTTCTATTAATTTCGTTTGAAAAATCCACAGATTAGAATTTTTATCGCCTTCCCAATCTTTTTGTGTCAATTTGATAAAATTTGCAAAATTGAGATGGGTTACACCTAGGTAAAGCCTCGGGTAAAGCCGATCAATTATTGTGCGCTTCAAGGTTGCCGAGAAAATGATTAAAAAAGAAACACAAATTTTGGAACCTTTTGGAGAGCGGATAAATTTTGCACCCCCTCTGTAAACGTACGCTTGGCTTATTCCAATATATTTTTCCTACAACTCCCGTCTAAAGTGGCTGCGTCATATAAGAAAATGCGAAAGCAGAACACCCGTGTATGTTTTGATTCCTTTTAAGGTTGCGCCCACTAGAAAACGCGTTTTGCAATTATTATAAACAGTAAGAGTGCGTCAAATAATTTTTGAAATAACGTTAACAATTAATGTTGTTCGATTCGTTCTAGATATGGACAAATACATAATCTCAATATAAAGTTTGTCTTTTAGTGAGAAGAAACTCGAAAGCAATAATGTTGACGCCTTGGGTGAAAAGTAGGGTCCAAAATTAGTGGACTAAGAATTAAGGCCCTTAGTGCCTTCTGTGGCCATCATATCACGACATACAGTTAAGCTTTGACATACAGGGCAAAGCTCAAGTCGTAATAGTATCAGTATATCATCTCCCGGGAGGTTCTTTCAACCTACCTGCCAGGAATGAGATGGCAGAACTGATAGGACGCTGTGAGAAAAAACAATAAACACCTCATTATAGGGTGGGACTTAAATGCTCACCATACGACATGGGGGAGTACTAACGTCAACCCTCGGGGTAAATCAGGGTTTTCGTAACTACCCGAAGCTAGACTGCGATCTGGGATCATTGCCCCTTTGGGGAAACGCCTCTCGGGTTCTGCCGATTTGCAGGACAAAGTAAATCTTCTTATACCGACTTTATTGTGGAGTCATTTAAACAGGCATGTCCTCTGAGGACTGCTAAGACGCCCATAGCCATCCCTGGTGCTGCAAGGCGCTCGAAAAAAAATTCAATTGGGCACACTGTTCAATAAGGCAAAGAAGTACGTAATTAATCCACGGATCCATCTTACAGCGAAGTTGATCAAAATTTGGGAAAGTAGGTAGGTCCGGAAGCGTCTGTTGAAGAGAAGTGATCATTTAGTGATTCCCGAGATGATTCCAGAGAATTACACCAGCAAGTACACCTTTTGCGCCCCTTTCGGTTAATTTTTTCATTTTTCCTTTGGTATTATTTTGTGGAGACGTTTTTAAATTTTTTATGACGCCCATGTTTCCTCTTCCGAAAACCCCGTTAAATGTTCAAATACGTTACGTATCGCGGAACCTATTAATTTTTCTATAACGCCATTTTCCATTTTTACTCGATCGAAAGATATACTCGCAGCGCACACGCCTCCCCTGTTTGGGACCGAACAAAATTGCGCAATTCCTCCCCGTGCAGGGGTGAAAATCGGCACTGTCTTGCTGAGGAAAAATTAACAAACAATTTCCAAATCTATTTTTCTCTATGTTGATCAAAGGACGTTTTGGTGCAGTGACTTGTCTCGATGAGTAAGTGGGTTTTGCCATTTCCCTAACAAAATTGGTAAATGGGACAGGTGGATCTAGTCTATCTTTGAATTAGATTTACTATATGTAGGTCGGTATTCGATATGGATGTCCTGAAGATATTCACATTTGAAGTTTTGGTCGCCACCAAGCACTTTTAGTTTTATTATCGGAAGTCTACCGTCAAAAATTGCACGAGGACAGCTCCACAAATTTGAAACGGAAGTTTTCCGACGTCTTATAGACAGATAATGGCCCGAACCTCAAAAATATCAAATTTACTCCGTTTCCATACATGCAGCGCAATTGGCGGAGGTTGTAACGAAATTATCCCAATTTCCTTGCCTGCGGACGTTTCAGCTTTCCAGACATTTCTTTAGCTCTGGTCGAAGTCGTCGGTTGCTACATACTTTGCCCTTTAGGAAATCATGTGTTAGTGTCAAATTATACGACAAATGTTTACAAATTATGAGCATTTTTAGATAATTTCATGTTAAAGTCAACTAAAACCACAGCTTCATTTGTGGGCATGTCGAGATGCGAGAAAATCATCACTTCAGATCTAAACGATTTTGACGCAATAAGAAGCAATAAAGCAACAGAGGTGTTAAGTGCACATTTCCACACTTTAACAACAAATGCACGCTCTGTAAACTCGGGGTTAGTATCCCTGAAGGTTTACGCAAAATATTTTATGCGAGCACTTTTGTTTTTTAGCTTACGAATGGAAGCGAAAAGAAAATGCGAAAATACCGTACAGAAATATATCACAGTAAAAATCTTACATTGTTAGTGAACGATAGGTAAAAAAATTGTTTGTCGCTTATCGGAAATCGGCAGCATAAAATTCGCGATTGCTTTTGATCCGTAAGTAAGAGGATTCTAAAGTACTTCGATAATAAAAACGCTGTATACCCGAATTGGGAAAGTAATTATGAAGCACTTCTACTTCGAGAAGGTAATAAAAGTGACTGGCCAGCAGATTTTTCGAGAAAGAATTTTTCAAAATGAAATCCTAGTTTCACAACTCCTTTCCCGCTGCAACAAATAAATTTATTATGTCGGCTAAAAACATTACTCAAAAGTGTGGTGTAATAGAGTGTAGGCGTGCCTGCCATTTTTCCAGAAGAGAACGAGGGGCATCCCGACACAACAAGTGTGCTTGATTTACCGACTTCGCGTAACGTTTTTATATCAAATATATTTTAGAAAGTTATATTAATACAATATAAATCAAATCTCCCATTTCGTATATTAATCATTCAGTTCAGGTGTACGTTTGTACATACGTACAGACTTCGTGAAGTAATAAAAAAACAAAAGAAAGCGCCCTTTGCATTATTTATATGTATCAGATGCTATTGACATTATTTTTATATATCGTTATACCTCATTTCCTTTGATACAACACCTTCCGCCTTCTTCTTCAGAAGTAGGAGACAACGAACAGAGAAGATTTATGTGTCTTATAGCAGCGCGCTTTTTAACTTTATTAAACATTATTTTTGAGCAATCTCAGTCTGCCATTATGGACCAAATTGGTGCACTAACGGCTCGGCCATCTATCTTTTGAACGACAAAATTTCTCTTTATTTTCTAATTTTACTACCTACTACGTCTTATCACTACGTTTGTTTAATACGCTTTTCATCAAAACTTTCATTGCTTGGGATTCAAATGGGTACTTATTTCTTAATCGACCCTATGTGTAATGCCACCATTTCCCAATCAAAAAGGGGGGAATGTGAATTACTAATTGACATTTTTTTATTATCTATAACCCACAAATAGAAATTAAAGCTTCCTGTCGGCGTTGACTTCTCAATTTCTTCTTCAATTACCTCCTTAAGACAAGTTCTCTAAGTCCCCTCACCCTGAACGTCAAGTTCCATTCAGGTTTCCATCATTTCAAATGCTTTCTTTAAATTAAGCTTTCCCCAGAGTCTCTGCAAGTTTTTCCCAAATCCTTCTAAAGCTCTCCCGTAATTTTCTTCATACTTTATCTAAGCTTCCTCCTTTCCTCAGAATTCGCGTCTTCAAGTCGTACCAAAATTTCTTCATGTCCTCTTCTCCATTTCCTCCCAGGTTTTCTACACACTTTAAACAAAAATCAAATGCGATTCCTTAATCTACCACACCTTAACTCTCTACAACGATCATAAAACGAAATCGAAACCTCTAATTTACCAACGTGCCTTTAAAATATAAGCTTCTTTTTTGTGTTTTAAAAGTTCATATACTTTAAAGGCGCAGTTGGTAAATTAGAGGTTGGGGTGGATTACGTTGTGTGATTGTTGACGAGGGTCAAGGTAGAGTAGATTAACGGATCGTATCTTATTTTTGTGTAAATTTTGTTTCTCAATGTCAAAAAGTAGATTTTTATTAAAAACCCCGCCAAACAAAAGTTGATATACTTTAAAAACAAGGTTCGTAGATTAGGGGTTGGGGTGGATTACTATAAGGAGATTGTATATGGTTTTTGCCAAAATTTTGTCTGTTAATTTCAACATTGGATCTTGATTAAAAACCCCCCAATGCAGAAGTAGATACATTTTTAAATCATAGTTGGTAAATTAGGGGTTGGAGTGGATTACGTTTTGTGCGTTTCGTGGATTTTATACTTTTAGTGTATAGGAGTAACTTTTGAGTTTTATCATTCGTGCCCGCATTGCCCTCCTTCCGACCGTCCTAAGACTTTCAAAAAGAAAGATCCGGAAGTATATTCCACTCTCTCAAAAAATTGGAACCCTCATCAACTTCTTTGCAAAGTCAAAGGGGTTCTGAAAAGAATTCCGAAAGGAGACGACTGTCTCGCTTGCCTAATCAACAAATGCCCCCTCAAATCATGGATGGACCTTTTTACCTTCGCATACCTTGTTCTTAAAATTCCAAACTCAACATCAAAAAATAAGATTCTCGCCAGTATAATTAAGCATTCTCATTGGCATTAATAAACGTTCTAAAACTCGAAATCGTCCTACTAAACCCATTTCCTTATCATGTCGAGTTGAGACTTAAGGTCTTAAGGATATTCTAGCCCCACGAATCCCCCATTTTTTTAATTGTTAAAAATGCAAAAAATTCTAGAGAAAGAAGTTCATCGATATTTAGTAAAAGGGCAGTAGTTGATAGAAAACAGTTCCTTTTGTTGATACTTTTAATTAGAATTCTATCAAAGGCAAAACCAATTTCTAACCAATTTGGCACCACTAGAGGCATTCATATGAAAAACTGACACAAATGGTCATCGCATGTAAAACTTAGCACCTTCAGAAACAGGCCGTCTGACACACCTTCAAGTTATAGGCTACCATTTTGCAAAAAATTTCAGGACTCTAGGACAATTCCCCTAAAAGTGGTTCAAAACCGCAGAAGTCGGCCCGGACGGACGGACGGACAAAACGCAAACAACAGCATTCATTCTTTAAAAAAATGCGCTAAATTAAACGCGTATTGTATGAAAGTTTGAGTATCTTCTAAGGCCTTTTCTGTAGGATAGGTTACGTTAAAGGAATATCGATTGATTTTAAAAATTAAAGCCTGTTACTTTTTAAAAAATTCATCTTCAATAAGATGAGCGTAATTTGTACGCACTTCCATGAACTTCCTTAAAGGGTTACATTATCTGTTTTTGTATGAAATTGACTATCAATAGCGGTTTCAACCCCTACTTTTAACAAATTAGTTCATAAAGTAGACCGTTTAGTGTACGTAATCTCGAGATTGATTTTTTTCATTCAATTTATTTTATAGTGAGCGTGTGAAGTAAGTATAACCATGCGCACGCCAATTATCATCATCGTATCTAAGTCCCACTTGTGACATTACTTGTTCTGGCGGAAAAATTTTGGGCCAGCCACATCCACTTTAAACCGAAGTTACAATAAAGAACGTGCACGAAAAAAAAGCATAAAATGGTAAGTTGAGACGTTTACTCAACGAAATTGGCGCATACTTGTTCGAAATTTGGTTTACAATTTTACGGTTTTGCGGACAATAGATTTTTCATTTTCTTCCTCTGTTCACAATATGCCGTTTAACAAGAGAAGAAAAGTATCACTTCGATTTCAGCAGCCCTACTGTTCCAAAAACGTCAAAGTATTGGGCAAATTTAACGAAAATGTACGTTTCTATAATCGACTACTGTGTATATTCGATATATTTACCGACCACGGACCAGCCCAATCTCTAGAGGGGTAGGGGAAATGATTTCATGATGATTTCACGGGTTATTATACATTCTACATACATCTGAATACATTTCTGAGCTTAAGAGAGAAATGCATAATAAAAAGCGTGGGACTTACTGCCCACTATTTCCCGCGTGCCTGGCGGTCGCCGGAAGAGTTTGTCTCGGCAAACTTAGCGGTCACGCACCACGCGCCCGGAAAGCGAGAGATTATGAATTTGTTCTTCCACACGTGGACCAATTCTTTTATTCGTACTAAAGTAGCATCTGCTAACAAAATTACGCGTAAAAATAGGCGCCAATTGCATGTATTGTCAATTGCCAATTATATTTAACTTTACATTTAACTCAATAAATGTTCCATTTTTACCACCCACACGTTAGTAAGGGAGGTATTATTGCATTGGGGTACAACAGAAATACACGTTCTGAAGTACCAGGAATCTAAATCAAACAACATCTCAATTATGTCGGTCTGTCTGTCGGCCTGTACTCTCATTTCCGGTTAAACGGCTCAACCGATTGGAACCAAATTTGGTACTATTATTAGACATAAATAAAAGAGCTTTTGGGCACGGGCAGATGTGCGGGTGGTATCTGTGCTGGCCGCAGCATATCCATAATTTCAAACAGTTCCAAGATTGGGCTACTTTGCCTTTGAATTTTCTTTCGAAATTGGTTTCTAGTCTATAACTTTTGATTGAGAAGTGTGATCGAAAAAGTACGAATTGTTTTGGATTCTACGCACCAAAATTAATAAGAAAAAGTGTTTTCCCGAGAAATTTTGGTGCAGTCGATTTTTGCTAAAAAAAGAAGGTTGTGCAGTCGATTTTTGGCAGGGTGTGTATATTACTTGCAATAATCTAAGTTACTTATTAATACAAAGCAGAGATGTTAATTCCTCCCGTAATAACTCCAGTATTACAAAAGCATGCATATGAGATGGTTGCCGTTACATACAGTTTTTTTGTATGAGTTAAAACAATATATAGTAAAACTAGTTATACACTTGCAACAATATGTATATGATAAATTTTATAATTCTTTATAGCTACCCTATACGTATTATATTTTTTGATAGCTATTATTATATTTTTAATTACCTTAACATACATTTTTCTCCGTGTTATACGGCACCATCTTGCTCATGAATACCATTTTGAGTTATGATGATGACGGACTTTTTTAAAGTTCCCATTTTTGCAAAACACATAAAAGCATTCTCTATTGCCATGGGGATCATTTAAGATACAAATTAAGTATGCATTGAAATGGCCGCACATCTCAACGCGCTCTTAATTCGAAAATTCAAATTTTGCTAACATTTTGGATTCAAATGTTGTCAGCTTTACACATTTATATTCACATTCGGTAAGCCATTTCGCTTTTCCGCCTCAAAACGCTGCAAAATTGAGAGGAATTAGTCGCTGAAGCTGGTTTGTGCAATATAAAATATAAAAAAATCGGATCAAAAGATAATGAGGCCGATATGTATACAGGGTGGTGACTTGCGTAACGCATCATAAGGATTTCAATGTAAAATTCATAACATGCGATTATTGGCTCTCCAAATTATTTTAGAGCAAAAATGTATTAAAGTTTTTTGTAGAAAAAATTTGTTTACGCCAATCAACCGTATTACTTTTCAATTTTTTGCATAATAAAGACGGAAAATTGGAAAAATACAACCCCCATCTTTTTCACTAATCTGCGATGCCATGGAATTTTCTAAAACAGTGGCAGTTGTGCTGAGTAACAAATTGTTTATGAATATTAAGATATCAAAATGACCGTTTGTTACTTTGTATTAATTCACAATCTGTTTCCATTGTTTATTGTTAGCAGCACGGCCATACAAATTGTTTTCAGCTGTAATGTAATATAACAATTTTACGCAATAATTACTTGAGTAACAAATTATTTATGCATATTAGCAAATAACAACTGCCATGAATTTTCCGACTTCTTTCATTGTTTATACTTAGCACTAAATTCCGTTATAGGCAAAGATTTTCAATTGAAGTAACAAATTGTGTTTGTTAATTCAGGAATCAAAATTGCCATTCTTCACTGTAGTTGCCATTGTTTATTGTTAGCAACAAATTCGGTTATGCAGAATTGTTTTCAATTGTAGTTACACCTTGAAAATGCTGATCATGTTGGACTCGACGTGCCAAAATCTCTCTGGCGCACCAAAAATTTACCGATTTTTGGTAAAATAGCAAGACAATACAGTGTGTTCGGAAGAAGAGGGCCACCTCACTATCTCTTTTGTTTGGCGAGATTCGAAAAATGGCCAGATTGAATTTTGTAGGCGACATCACGATCTATGCCATGGCTTATTGAAATTTCTTGGACTGGTACTAGTAGTTGAGGTCAGTTTTCCAAACTAAAAATTGATATATCATTTAGCTCTCATGTTTTTTTCCCAAATATCATGTTTGGAGACTACAGAATAAAACATTGGTAAATAAAAGTACGACGAATCCGAATCTAACTGTAAACAATTCACAATATCATCGTCTTGTTCTGTATGAGGTTTATCGATTACCGAGTTCATTAAGGTAATTAGTTGCCTGCAGCTTTTTCTCGGATAGGATTTTTGTACAGCAGAGTGGGTAATTTATATAACACGAGTTTTAGCTTGTATGTAAACAATAACAAAATAGATGGTAGGTTTTTACCTACACATCCCAAGAACAACAAAGAAGATAACACAAATGTATATTGTTTGCAGATATTAGCAACTTTAGGCGTTTATTAATTATATTTTATACTAAACAAACATTCAACAAAAAACGTTAAAGCAACTCTCTAATTGCCGAGGGCCGATTAATCACATCTAAACCTAGGACGTTTATTAGATGTTGGAACAATGAGCATTGTTCATGTATTTCAAGGTAGATTAGCACCGTGAGGATCAAAAAGAAGACATCAAATTAGCTTAAAAATAAAGATTTCATTACATCAGCTTATTCTTGTTTTACTTTCAGGGGGCGAGCAATATTTAATCTGTAGATACCTGCTCCTCCCCAAAGTTGTGTGATTGAAATTATCGGTGTAGTTCTGCGTTCGAATTGTTGTTATTTTTTTTAAATATTTTGTGCGGGTCACGGTGACTTTTACCCGTCGCATTCTGTGAAGTTGTTACGTGTATCCTTCGCAAGTCATGAAATTTCTATAACACAGTCGGAACAACTTGAGCAACAAAACGAAACGCTGCAGCAACAAATTTACTAAACACCGTGCAATCTTGGCAAAACAGACTCATATTTAAAAGTTTATTAATCAAAAACGGATGAAAGTTGGACATATTATGCTATGTAGGAAATGTAGTTCTCTACAATTTCTCTTCTACACATTTTTTCGTATCTATGTCGGCTTATGCTACGTTTTGAAATTAATGCGCGCGAATGTGATTTTGGTAAGAAAACTCCATTGGACTCCACTAGGTTGAGCCATAATGTTCCGTTTCTGTTACATTGCATAGACCCTAAACTTGACTCACTTTGTGCTTATACTAAAGATAGGGTATCCTTTTTGTACAAAACTAAACATCCGCAACTTTAAGCACGTGGCTACCCATTTGTATCAAACTTTGTTTTCGTTTGCCTCAATAATTGACTCCGCCGTTTGGTTTTTAAAAAATTTGTGCAGGATATTAGTGACAATCCTCTTTCATTTAAAACGTTAGTCAGTTAATCGCGACTTGTACTTTGTTAATTGATAAATAATTGAGTGTGTTGGATCTCTTGAAATTAACACTTCCGTATGTTTACGTTATTAATTAATTTAATTTGACCCGCACGATATACAGGGTGTTCCTACGTATGATGTAAATACGGAATGAGCGAATGCTTTGACTTATTTTATGACTAAAAGTTCGTTTTTTTTTTTAATTAAATCGTGTATTGTCAGATCAACATACAAGTGTTATACATGACATTTATGACAGTAAAGACAGAAAATGACGAGAATAATGACAAGACTTATTCTAATGTCTCTGACGGATCATGCGAGTTTATAAAAATTGAATGTATAACATTTAAAGGATTGGCTTAATCACTATCGTCTTCGGAAGCTATAAGATATTGCGGCATTTTTCGTTTTATTCTAATGAATAAGTTTTTTTGGCAAAGATTGAAAAACACTGCACCGTCGCACGCACTTGCATTTTTAACGAACTTCTTTGCACATTTTAACGTGAAGTCTTGAATAGATGAAACGCCTAATTCGTAGTGGAGCTGATTATTGCGTATGTACCAAGGGGCAGCAATTCTAAGGATTTTGTTTTGAAATCGCTGCAATTTCTGAATGTTGGTTTTGGAGGTGTTGAGCCAAATCGGACTAGCGTAGAGTATTAATGGTCGTAATAAGGTTCGTAATAGATCCGAAAACGCTTCGTTAGTGATGTACAGGGTGTTAAAGTTTCAAGATCCAAGTTTTTCCTGCAGTTTTTGACATACATATTTTGTTCAAATTTGAAATATACGTTACGCGGTGTTTCTACCCATGAACTTTTTGTCGGTGCGCCATTGGTAGATTGTAATTTGGATTTCCCTCCCTGGTCTCTTGCAATTTTTTTGTATTTGTGACAAACATCGAGAAAAAGAAATCAATTTTGGGTAGTTAGCTAAATGAAAGTAACATTTTCAAAATGCTCCGGTAGGCCCTGGTTTTATTTGGATTATCTCTTGTTTTTATTAATTTTCACCGTTCGAATTTGATTAATTGTGTTTGCATATGTTTATAAATTAAAGGCTTAAACTGTACAGTGTACGCGAAATTGTAACACCCTGTTGATCGGTAACGAAGCGTTTGCGGGTCTATGTTTATCTGAACTTCTCGTCTTAAAATAAGCCAAAGAATTAGCCCCTTCCGTATTTACATCATATGTAGATTTAATTACTACCATTTATGCAAAAAATTTAAAAAATCTTAAAAAAAACGTGTTTCTCCATACCTTTACGTTCAAGTGTAATCTTTTCAGCACTTTTTCCATGTTCCGAAAATGTCTCGGAATATTTAAGCGCCTTGTATGTAAACCAATAATATTGTTTCTTGGTCTTGAATCACTTCAGTCTTGTAAAGCGTTGCTCCCCAAGAAAAAGCGAATTCCTCAAAAAATGTTCGGAAAAGCCGCTCACGAAAGCTCAGCCTCAAAGTATTCGACCAGGAAACTTGATCCAATGAAAATTTACATTTGAGAAACCTCAACTCGGAACGTAGATTGAACAGGTTTTCCAATTTATGGAGGCGAAATGGATTGGTGCGAAATTCCCTTATACAGACGACCGCAAAATATCAAGTGGAACATCGAAAATTCAAAAACGCAATGCGGGAGAGGAGGAGACTTTATTCAGCTATCAAATTTTAGACGTAATTAACAAAAATGTTGGAGGGGGAGAGCAACCGAATCCGCCCTTCCCTTATGGTAACTTCGCTACTTAATGAATTTACGTGCACCATCCCCTATCCCTCTATTCGTGCTGCCGAAATTTCTTTTTTGAAGGGAATGCTAATATTCATCTCAATATTGTTGACGTAAGGACCCGAAACCTTATAAATTGAATTACACAATCGGTAACCTCGTTTTTGAGCTTTAACTCCCACGTTTCTTAATTGATCCGCTTACCTGACTTGCTAATCACGTTATCCCAAATTATCCCAAGTATACTTTCATGCATTTGCCGAAGCACGCGCGCTTTCCTATACATGGTCGCCATTACACATTTTACATTAATTACCGGAAAATTCGACTGCAAATAACCGGGAAGGTATTTTTCGAGTAACTAGACATATTGTTTAGCCAACATTCCACAATGTCGTGTATCATTTCCCGCATCAAGTTGCAAATATATCTTGCAACATTTGTCAAGGAACAGTTAAATAGCAGTACGGGTGAATTTTGGTTGTTCCTGACAAGAAAATACTGAGCGTCGTCTAAACAATAGTCCGCATTTCTGTCATTGCCGAGTGTAGTTTATTCATATGCAATGTCAGATTCCTTCATCAATTACACGTACAACTTCAACGCAATATTAATAATATGTACCTGTAAAACAGTGCTTAACTGAAGCAGCTACTTTCATAACGTCAAACGTAAGATTCGAAATTACCTGTACAGATTTTCGCCTGAAATTAAAGATTAGATACAATTGCGAAGGTGAAATAATGTCATCCAAACTTTAATTTCGCAATCCACTTTTGACGAGAAAGGCAAGTTTTCGCGAAGTACTTAGCGAAGTGTTTTATCCTTGCTAACAAACAATTGTTCATGACAAGTTTAAATGATAAACATAACCAAGTTTATGTTGTCCTCGCATAAATCCAACACTTATTTGTCGGAACTGTCAGCGATTTTACATACGATGTTAGACATTACGCTGTTGGTATGCGTAAAAGTAAAAACTGCGGAGCAGAGCCCAGTTTTGTCACATTCCGTTTACTTAGGAAACCGACGACACGAAAGTTCTGCAGAAAATACCTTTCCGGAAAGCCTTCTCTTACATAGGAATGACACTGCATGGCGGTCAGTTTTAGTTGGTCACTCTAAATTGTGCGTTTTTCATTTCGAAAATATTGGAAATCATCGTAATTAGAAGGATAGGGTGGAGGATAATCAACCCCCCTACAATTATTGTATATATTTTGTTGTAAATGGATGGACTGGCAGACGGATGAAATAGTGAGGGCTAAAAATATTTTGGTTTAGCAAAAATGCATCAAATAATATCTCTCCAAGTTCACAACAAATTCCCCTCAAATTTCCCTAAAAAACTCACGGTTCATTTAATGTTTTTATTACGTTCTTCTCAAGTCGTTCTCTACCACAATAGTTGCGCAATAGCTGTACATTTTTAGGTACCTGTGCCCATGGCACAAATATTTCGGCCAGTAATGCCTAGCCGGATGTGGCAGCTATCTTCTTCATAATAAAAGTCGTAACTTGTAGTTCGGATTTTTTGTATTGGCCCACCTTTTTAGGGAAAATTCTTGGAAAAGGTATCCAAAAACCAATTTTTGAATGCGTAACGTTTGCCAAAGGCAAGATGCACATTTGGGGGTGGAGAAACCACAAACGAAACTTTAGCTGTCAAATTATTTTTGCATACTATACCTCTGGACAAATTGTTCCCAGTTGATCTCCATTGTCATAGCGACCGCAAAATTACTACATTGCACCAGCGTATTAAAGTCACCTTTCCAGTAAAGTCTTTTTTAAGCTGCTGAAGTGCTCTTTTGTTGGCCAAAATTCTATACAACATTCCTTTCGATGCAGCATGTCGATTTAATTACAACGGAATGTCTTTTTGTGAACGCTGTTTTTAAAATAAATGCAGGTTGCACGAAAAAGTCTCACACGTTCGGCCTTTAAGTACAATGGCTTTACGTTGCATTAACTTGCATTAATTATAGGTTTACAGAGGGTTGCGAAATTCCCAACCACGTCGGCCGTCGCCCTCGCACGCGGTGCAAAAAAGAATGACAAACGAAACAAATTTGGTGCAATGAAAGAAGGTTACTCGCGCGCTCTGCAGAGACTCGGATTCATGTTGCTTTTCTGTGAACACCAATTCTGTTTGCAATTATCCTGCATCGAGCTTGTGCAAACGTTTCATTTACTTACGCGGTACGGAATTAATCCATTAAACGCAGATCTTGCTTGCTTCAAGCACAAAGAACAGGTTTGTACTCAATTGCTTTAATACAAAGTTTCCGCGTCTTTTACCTAAACTCTCGGCTCAGGTCTGTCTATCTTTCGCCCCGTGAGAAACTATGTGCATCTGTCCATAGATTGAATTCAATTTTAATTTAAAACTGTCTCGTAATTTCAGGATTGCGTTATTAATGGCTAGAAATGTTACTAATGACAAGTTAAATCTTGTTATGGGATCACGAAAGTAATCGTCACGCATTTCAAATATCATCCTAATTATTTACGAAAGCGGAACTGGGAGAGAAAAACCGCAAGACCTTTGAGCGTTTTTTCAAACGTAATTGTTTGCTATGACAATATAAAGAAGTGACAGCTCATTTATCAAATGATTATTGGAAACGTCACAGCAAGATATTGTTAGACTTTCCTATAATAATTTAGTTAATTATTTCCCAATATTATTCGATGATTTTTCATTAAATCCATTAAATGGATTACAGGTCTCTTTAGCCTCTTAATTTTTTAAGTGCGGCACCTGTTGGAATTTTGGGAACGCTTTCAGTTGCTTATTTTTCCTTCTTTCATTTCATTCAGGAACCTTTTCAATTCATATCTTTCATTCATCTACGTACCGTTTCCCCACACGAAATTACTAAAATTATGGTATCTATTTGAAGATGATAAAAGGCCGTGGTTAGTGAAACGAAATGACTAAACGCTAATTAATAACTTTGCTATTACTTTAACTAACTAATTACCAAACATTACGAGAACAAAAGTTTAGGTTCCAGTCACTCGTTTAAAGATCTGGACCATTTTCAGCGACCACTGCGTGTTTTAGTGCACTTTCACTTTAAAAAAATAAAAAGGGCGTGTGTCTGCCAGAGTCACAAAGGCTCTGGATCTACACCCCTTACAAACGTGGTATTGATGTCATTCGATCAGAAATTAAAAATTATTTCATGTTTGTAATCTCGTTAAGGCATGAAATGTCCATAAGGGCTCTAAAATCGAAAAAACAAATTTGAAAGTGTACTCTTCGCCTCTTGTTCACATGCGGTTTAACGAATTTTTTAATTTTTGGTTCTAGGGGCTTAGCGGATGTGGTTAAAACTTGAAAAAATCGCTTTATATTGAAGCACAAAGTGGAAGTGCCCTAAAAACCGGAAAACATTGTGTTATACAGAGGCGTATGGGAAATGTTTAACAGATTTTTACAATGTTAGTAAGTGCGTAGGAAATTTTTGAAATACATCAAAAATGTGCAAAAATGTTTTAAGATCTTAGGAATACTTGAATAAACATACATTTATCCAATTTTAGTAGTGTTTGAGAATACCCCAAAATGTTTGACACCTTTCAGAATTTTCAAAACGTGTAGGCAATTTGTTTTATTTTTTTTATTAAAAGCAAAATCATCCCTTTAGAACCTATGTTCCTCTAGTAGCCCGGGCGTCTGGATAGACGTCCCCTTCTTGGGATCCGTGGTGGGCAGGGAGCTAGAGGGACGAATTCGCTGTCTTCTCACATGCAAATTGATCAAAATAATAAACCAGAGGAGCGTCCCAGGAGACCCCTCAACCTATATTACAGGTCACCGAGCCTCAACAACAATCCAAACCATGCAAGCGTATCTCCGTGGCTGAGCAGACGAGGAGAAGGAAAACCGGGCTGCCCCAAATGGGTCAAACTGTCACCTCCAAACCATTCACCTCCGGTGACCCAACCCTGATCCACAGGCAGGCTGTTATTTGTTTTAAAAAATCTCTTCAAATGGGAGAATTTCGATTGGTCCCCAAAATGCGCAACTTTGCCTCTATTTAACAGAGTTTTACGGTTTCGGAGGTCGAATTTGGGACACATTGGACCAAATTTCCAAGGAAGTATATTCTACAAACAAACTCTCCGGGGGTGAATTTTGCGGAGCGAACAGAATTAGGCAATTTGAGGTGAGTTCAAGTATTCGACGCACCCTATACGAACACTTTATAATAGTTGCACGGGAAGGAGCATTGAATCTTTCATTTTCCTGGGGGTATTACCTGGAGGTATTCGATACCCCGAGAATCCTCGGCTCTAGATTCTTCCCCAACATGTTACTGCCCTTAGGATTTACACCGTAATTTTTGGAAAGAGAAAAATGTAACACCAGAAACCTGCCGAGTATGGAGTACTCGTCAGAAAAGGACGATTCGATGGTCCTCTGTGAAAAAATATCACAAGAATCCTTAGGCATGAACGCGTTGTGGGAGAATTTACCAGCGGGGGGTCTGGGAACCCCCCCCCCCCCCCCCGTATACGACGACGATTTTATGATAGTTGTGGCCTTTTGGGGAAAGGAACATTGAATCTTTCTTTTTCCTGGGGGGCCCAGTCCCCATCAAGCTCTTTTCATAACCGTCAGGAATGTTTCAAGTGAGGGTATTAAGGAGCGTAGAGTATTGGCAACCTCCTCCCACTATGAGAGGGTCCCTTTTTGGTATTTATAAATAGAGGGTGACAGGTTTGTTATCGTTGCGGAGAAAAGCTCATAATCTTAAGATCGTTTGAAGTCCCATGATCGTTTCAGTATTGGAGATCGTAGAAAACGTTGGTCTCAGGAGAATCCAAAATCGACATTTGATTGGAAAAAAAACAAATTTGATTGCTCGAGGTCCAACAAATAATCCATATAGTTTTTCATGTCCCGTTCAAAGGATGAGTGGCAACGCAATAGTGGTTTTTGGTACATTTTTTTTTAAATGCCAATGAAGCAGATGAAATGCGAGTGGTTGGTGGATCAATAAAAGCTAATTTAAATCGAAAAAATAACAATTTGAAAGGAACGATATCATTCCGTCAATCTGACAGTTATTTCCACATAGGGAAATTTCGGTAGTTTTCCGGTCGTACCTACCCTGATTGTATAAGTATTATTTCCATCCATACAAGTTGTCATCGATTCACAACGATGGGAGATGGTGGAAATAAAATACGAAACTAACACAATAACTAAAAAACAATCGCAATTTGTAAGTGGTGGCGTGCAGAGCTGACGTTTCAGTTGATAGATAAATTCCCGTCTTTTTCGGAAATGAGCTTCGTAGAAAATGTTCGCATCTCATTGCTAAAAATAATAAAAAGATTCACGCTCTAAGGCGGAATTTTGACTGTTTGCGAATGAAGACGTTCCAATTTTATAACGTTGCTACTAAATTTCATTAGAAAAATATCTGACAGGATTCGATAGGTCGTTTATTTATCCGTGTCTTTAAGTGGAAATGTGTCGTAAAAGTTTTCAATTTAAATTGACAATTTTCTGCGATTACTTCAATGCTTTTTTTTACTTGCTCTCTGCAATTCAGTCCGAAAGAGCGTATCTGAAACGAGATTCATTCGCCAGTACCCGCCAATCAATAATTTTTATTAATATGTTAGTCGCATCGCGCTGTCCGTTTGACTGACGTAGATGAATAATGAAAAGTGTCTCAGCGATAATTACTATCGACTGTTCCAGCAACAATTCCTATAGTGATTCCAGGGCGGAACTTTTCGATTATAACACGAATTAAAAAATATTTAATTTTCGGAAGACCCGTGTGCGAAATGTACAAGGGAAGATTAGGTAGTGATGGTACAGTACAGAAGACATTTTTTTGCATCTTGCTATTGCGTGAAGATTACCATCGGTAGTACCTACTTTTTTACTTTATGTTCATTTTCTCAGGCTATCTTGATTGTTGAAGAGTATGATTGATACCTGGCTGGTTCTTCCACCTTGACAAGTAACAAAAAATAAATATTTCAAACGGGTTATGGTGTATTCCCATAGGGACCTAAAAGCCAGCGATTAGAATTCACCAAAGACTACTCTCATCAGGCCCACATAATACAAGAAGTTACGATTGATACTATGAAAAACGATACTGTAGTATATAAATTACGTTAAGGCAGGTCAATGCAATTACATTTATCAGTCTGGAAAGTAAATAAAGCGGAAAACAAACTGATTACTTTGATGGCAAAGGTCGGTAATTTATTTACTTCCAATACAAAGTAATCTAGAAGTCTTAATTTGATAATTTCGTACAGCTGGGAGTGCGTAATCCAGAACAATGATCATTCACAACTCACTAACCATATCGACAAAGTCAGTTCTGGCTGGTTTTACGGGGAATTGACTTATACTTCGTTATTTTAAATGGAATGTACTACTTTTTTATTAATACCCTAAATCCGAATCAAATATGAGTGTAAATGTTCTTCCAGTTTTGAATACCCCAATAATATTTCTTCACCAAAATTTATTACGATCGTTACTAATGCACCACATGCAATGAAAAAACGTCAGAAATTTATCCACTATTGTCCTACTAGTAAAGCTTTATCGCGAGTTTATGAGACTTATCGATGAGATTCAAACTCCAAATTCGAATATCTCGGAAACGAAGTACGAAAAAAGGGTATTGTCAAAGGAGAAAACGGAAGGTCTGGACGAAACGTATCTTGGAAGTGAAATGTCGGAACAGAGGGTACTCTTAAAGTTGACCCTCACTTCCATCCTAGTCTTTATTTATTTTTTCAAATCTACGTTCTACTGGAGTCTTTCTAATTCGAACGGTTTTTGAAATAGGCGAATTTCTTCAAAATGTTGAAAAAAATTCATCGCTGCACACAATAAATTTCCCTTTGTAATGAAAGCACGCATTATTTTTATGATTTTCGCAAATAAGACACATGCCTTACCCAATGTGTACAAAACCATCCTCAAGAATTCCTTTGCAAACAAATGCTATTGTGTAAAAAAATGCATCACATATTTAAATAACCCAAAAATCGTGATGTGATGTTCGTTGATTCGTTACCAAAACCGAATCGGGCCATATTCAACAATTTTTGGTGCAACCCACTATAGGGCAAACGCGCACGTCCCGGTGTTTCCGTCCGTCTGTCTCTACGCAATATCAATATAGACACCCTAAGCGATTGATATGGATCTTTATGAGGACTTTAGTTTATGTAGCAGTTGAAAATCGTGACCCGCGATAAAGATAGATAGGCGGGCGCCATTTTTTTGAAATTTGTTTAAAATGTCATACGAACCGAGGTAAGGATCTTGAAAATTGAAGAAATGTTGAACTTGCTACCTTCGCCTGTTTCTGCGCCCTCTGAGGGGCATCGTAGAGGGATGGTTTACTCTCTGAAAATATCAGCGAAAACTTCCAAACTTAAAAACTAAAGGAGTAGTCTGCTCCTTTCTCCACCCCATGCGGTTTGCTCTAAATAGTATGAGATTGCAAACTGGATAATTCCAAGTAAATGTTTTTAAACTGCACCTCGAATCAACGATACCACAGATAAAACAACCCCAGTAATCAACACCATAAGGAGCACCACATGTCATGTGTTCATAAACCCGTTAATAAATTTAATAGTCACGGAAGTCCTTTTATATATGGCCTGGAAAGACTGCAGCACTTGCAACTCCTTCTTTCGAAAAAAACACTTATAGCTTCAGGGTAGGTAAAAGTACAATAAGAGGTTTTGCGTATGCGGTATTGTTTTCTTATGTAAGGGCTAGAAAGACAGCACTTCCAACCTATTATATATTAAGTACATAAAAAAATAAGTACTCTTCAAGTACTTTCCAATTCTTCAATAACATATAGGGTGTTCCATTAAAAAAAAAAGGTAAGTTTCATAATAGTCTAGGCGATAAAGACATCTAACTGGACATTTTGAGGTGGAAAAGAAAAAAATAGTGGAATATGTTCAGTTAGGTGTCAGAAACAACATATTAAAAATCCCACCCCCCAGACCCTGTGCTAAAGGCTCCAGCCACCCCACCATCCCCCAAAAACCGTGTTTTCGCTCTTTTTGGCTGATATCTCGCGATCTATGAGGTCTATATAAAATATTTTTAGCTGAAAATATTTCTCTGGAAATTTTATGCAAGGTAGATACTCAGAACTTAGCCTAGGTGTACCTCTTAGCCTAGGAAATTCATAAAAGAGGCGAAAATCATCAATTTTCGTGGCTTTTTGCAAATATATCGCGACCTTTAGGGCTAGATGAAATATTTTTAGCTGAAAATGCTCCTCGTGAAATTTCTTACAAGGTAGATACTCAGAAGTTAGCCTAGGTGTACCTCTTAGCCTAGGAAATTCATAAAAGGAGACGAAAATCATCAATTTTCGTGTTTTTTTTGCGGTTTTTTGCAAAAATATCGCGACCATCAGGGCTAGATGAAATATGTTTAGCTGAAAATGCTCTTCGTGCAATTTCATACGAGATAGGTAACTGTAGAGTTGGCGTAAACCTTTCACCTTCAACTTTCAGGTGTGAGGAAATATTCATTGTAAAACAAAGTATTTCTATGTACCATTTATTCACGTAAAAACAGTATTTTCATATTAAAATATTCACACATTCATTTATACCTCAACGTAATATTATCCTCTGCAGATTCCACTTCTTCAGGCTCTTCGACGTCCTCTAGTGCTAGTGGGTCGTCTGAAATTACCGACTCGTAGTTCTCCTCGCCTTCCGCTTTACCTGCATGGGCACCCTGAAACGACGACGTCCCATTTAGGCACGATGATCCATGACACTGGACGCAGAATTCGTTCTTCAGACCTACAACAAGAAGTATTATGTCAAAAAAATTTTATAATTAAGTATACGAATATAATATTCTCTCGTGTGTCCTAACTCCTAAGTGTCGGGTAGAGAAGGTTTACCTGATTTTCTGAAACAGTTGCAGGAAATCAGGTAAACCTTCTCTACCGGACACTAGGACACACGAGAGAATATTATAATCGTATACATAATTATAAACATTTTTTGACATAATGCTTCTTGTTGTAGGTCTGAAATGTAATGAACTCTACGTCCAGTGTCATGGAGCATCGTGCCTAAATGCCACGTCGTCTCTTCAGGGTACCCATGCATCAGGTAAAGCGGAAGACGAGAACTACGAGTCGGTAATCTCAGACGACCCACTACCACTAGGGGACGTCGAAGAGCCTGAAAAAGTGGAATCTGCATCTAGTCTATAACTTTTGATTGAGAAGTCTGATCGAAAAAGTACGAATTGATTTGGATTCTACGCACTCAAATTAATAAGAAAAAGTGTTTTCCCGAGAAATTTTGGTGTAGTCGATTTTTGGTAAAAAAGGAAGGTTAAACACTGCCTTTTTTTGAGCACCGAAAAAAAATTGTCTCAGATCGACCTGGAAAAAAAATTTTCTTATAGAATGTGGCCTATAGAATCCATAATTTCAAACAGTTCCAAGATTGGGCTACTAGTTCAAAAGTTACAGCCCTTTGAATTTTTTTCAAATTGGTTTCTAGTCTATAACTTTTGATTGAGAAGTCTGATCGAAAAAGTACGAATTGATTTGGATTCTACGCACTCAGATTAATAAGAAAAATTGTTTTCTCGAGAAATTTTGGTGTAGTCGATTTTTGGTAAAAAAGGAAGGTTAGTTAAACACTGCCTTTTTTTGAGCCCCGAAAAAAAATTGTCTCAGATCGACCCGGAAAAAAAATTTTCTTATAGAATGTGGCCTATAGAATCCATAGTTTCAAACAGTTCCAAGATTGGGCTACTAGTTCAAAAGTTACAGCCCTTTGAATTTTTTTTCAAATTGGTTTCTAGTCTATAACTTTTGATAAGAAGTCTGATCGAAAAAGTACGAATTGATTTGGATAAGTATAAGGGTAATGATTACGTTGAGGTATAAATGAATGTGTGAATATTTTAATATGAAAATACTGTTTTGACGTGAATAAATGGTACATAGAAATACTTTGTTTTACAATGAATATTTCCTCACACATGAAAGTTGAAGGTGAAAGGTGACTTTACGCCAACTCTTCAGTTACCTATCTCGTATGAAATTGCGCGAAGAGCATTTTCAGCTAAACATATTTCATCTAGCCCTGACGGTCGCGATATTTTTGCAAAAAACCGCAAAAAAAACACGAAAATGATGATTTTCGCCTCCTTTTATGAATTTTCTAGGCTAAGAGGTACCACCTAGGCTAACTTCTGAGTATCTACCTTGTATGAAATTTCCCGAAAAATATTTTCAGCTAAAAATATTTCATATAGACCTCATAGATCGCGAGATATCAGCGAAAAAGAGCGAAAACACGGTTTTTGGGGGATGGTGGGGTGGCTGGAGCCTTTAGCACAGGGTCTGGAGGGTGGGATTTTTAATATGTTGTTTTTGACACCTAACTGAACATATTCCACCATTTTTTCTTTTCCACCTCAAAATGTCCAGTTTGCCAATTTTACAGTCTCTATCGCCTAGACCAGAGCTGGCCAAACCGTCGATCGCGATCTACCGGTCGATCGCGGCGATCTTCCGAGTCGATCATCTAATCAGCTTATGCTTAACTTAAAGCGAGTGCGCCCAAGCGACCAAAACCCTACCATTCTGATAAAGAGTAGGAAGAAGACTTTTTACCACCCACACGTTAGTAAGTACCTATTGCATTGGGGTCAAAAGTGACCCCCAACTCTTTTGACGAAAACACACGTTTTGGGGCACCAGGAATCCGAATCAAACAAAATCTCGATAATGTTGGTCTGTCTGTGTCGGACCGTCTGTATTCTCATTTCCGGCTAAACGGCTGAACCGATTGGGACCAAATTTGGTACACTTATTCTTAGATATAAAAGGGCAGAACCGCGAATACGCAGGTGTGGGGGTGGTATAGCAAATGTTTTACAATGTTTAAGGATACATTGGTGTGCTTCTTCTTCTTCCTCCTCTTCCAGATTTTGTTTGATTCGCATTTCTGGTGCTTCAAAGCGAGTATTTCCATCAAAACAGTGGGGAAGGGGGCATTTTTAACCCCAATGCACTATATCCCTTTACTAACGTGCGGGTGGTAAAAAGGTAGGTAATTTGAAGAGACATTTTTTGAGTGTATACATAAAAAATATGCAACTTTCCATCACAATCAGAAATAAGTGCCCGCCCACCAACATCAGAAATACGACGGACTAAAGTAAAATCAAAACTCAATTACACATCATCCTAACAACAAAAACCTTTTTTCATAGTAGAAGTAGCTGGTAGATCGCGAAGGATCTTACTTGTGCAGAGTAGATCAAACGATACAAAGGTTTGGGCACCTCTGGCCTAGACTAATACGCCACTGGTGACCAGAAATATTTCCAATTTTGCTCCTACGTCTTTTATGGCAAAGCAATCATGATCCGACGGGTCCTAAATGCTACACCCTGCATATTTGTGAAGCACAGCATGACCTTCTAAGCGGTACTCCTGTAACCAATTAGCACAAAATCCGATATTCATGGGAATAATTGGCTGCATATTAGAAAGTGTTCAACTTTTCATTCAACGTCCAAGAAATCTACTACAGTTCACAGAGAACCAATTGCTGTTAATAAAAAGAATTTTTGCAATCCATCGGCGTA
Source organism: Photinus pyralis (assembly GCF_008802855.1). Lineage (NCBI taxonomy): Eukaryota > Metazoa > Arthropoda > Insecta > Coleoptera > Lampyridae > Photinus > Photinus pyralis. Next base: position 2,976,935 of record NW_022170663.1, read on the forward strand.
TAAAAATTTTCGGGTTTTCGCGCGGTTGTAAAAAAGCATATACCATTATCGATCTACCAATTCATACCGCACATTTGACCCGGATCGGTTAAAAGGGATTTTAAAGTATTAAATAAATAAACTACGGCGTTTCAAACCTTTCCTGTTTCCACCATATCTCAAAACCTTGTAGCGCGGCCTCAACGAGGGCATTTTAAATTTGCCGTCGATCTGCTAAATTATTCCATCTCTTAGCTTTCGCGCCGATTCTCATATAAATTTTACAGTTTTTCTTTTTTGTTTAGCGCGGAACTAGTTTCGCAAAAAAAGTCGACCGTTAATTCTTTCCTAATTTATTACACACTAAAGGAGATTAATTGATACGTTTCCCTCTTAAAAGGAGTTTTCTATTATATTGTCTTATGTTGACGCGTACCCATCGTGCCAGTTCATTAATGTGGGATAATTAGTGAGTGAAATCTTTAATGAGATCTTTTTTGTCACCTTCGAATTCAACTGCAGTCCGGATTGGAAATGTTTTACTCCATATTTGGGGTTAACAACCTTTTAATGGCGTTTTAACAATGTATTGAACATATATATGAAACGTCCACAAAACAAATGGTTCTCATATTTACTCTCATATTAGCCTAAAATAAAAGTTTTTGAGGTTGCTTTTCTTTATTTTTAGTGGCGTAATGGATTTACATAATTTAACCTGTAAGTATGTTTTCACCGAAATTTAGGTTGCCGAGAACATTTTAAGTAAACGAAAATTGTGCTCATTTTCGCCCTTTAATATTCACGGATACCAGAAACATTTATTTTTACTAATTATATAATATTAGCGTATTATTCCGATGTGTTGAAAGCGCAATTACGTATACAGCAATGAAAACGAAACGAAACTATTTTGGGGTTGTTATAGCAGCAAACTTTCAAAAAACGCTCTTACAGTTTCATTTTCGTTCGAGGGGGCATCCTATATTCCGTATTTTCTACTTTATAGAAAGCTGTGTGTGTGTCACAACCCTTAAAATTACGAATAAGTAGATAGAAAAGTATTCTTTAAATGAAAATTCGCAGCGAATTTGTTTGGATGCTTTTTGCAGCGTCAATAGAAGAATTCCCAACTATCAAATGAGACATGAAAAAAGCTCTTTTCATATTGTTCCGAAAGAACTATCAAATGAGACATGAAAAAAGCTCTTTTCATATTGTTCCGAAAGGTGATGTTTAGTTATTATGTACTCGTACCAATAGATTTTGCATATTTCCTGTGAAGCTAGCACTAACGATACAGCAATAAATACGCAAAAACGTGAGTTATAAACTAAGGACAGCGCTGTAAATTGTAAATTGTGTCGGGCTAGTCACTGAACAGACATGAACAAATAAAACCCCCATGTGCGTCCAGGTTATCATGGTGATAATTGCATGTCCATTATTGATTATTGGATGCCCAGATTAGCGTGTGTTCAGAGTAAAGAGGTTACATTGTAATTACTATTAAATCTACACATTTCATCCCTTAAATAACGCCAATCAAATTTATATACGCATAAACTCTATTTTTTAGAAATAATTTTCAATCTTACACGTTTTCCTTAAGTGGACGTGGTAGGAACGAACAAAATTATGGGTGTTCGGACTCGCAGTATATCAAATCTTACAATTACTATTCTACAAATTTCATCCACTAAATAATTCTAATAAATGTACGCACACAGGCTTTATTTGTTCAGAAATAAGTGGTACAAATCTGACTTAGCCCATCAGAACAGGGTGTGGGTAAAACCCGGACCCGGACTTGGTGGGTAAAAGCCAGATCCGAACTAAGCCACGGTCAGGGATCACTTTTATGGATTTTTTGTAGTGATCTTTATAGTTTTATTATTTTCCGACCGCTCGTCCGTGTGAGCAATACTCTTTTTAACAGCGCCCGCAGAAAATGCAATATTTCGGAGAATTTCTCTAAGGGGTTCATATAGCATACATTTTGAAAGTATGCCAGGCGTCCTTTAACTGTTTATGTGTAAAGAGTCCCCTCTCCATTAATCATCTATACCAAGAAACATCGATAAATATAGCATAATGTCAACTGTTCTCTAACAATTTGAAAATGCAAGGGTTCATTCAAAAATTCATATCTCTTAAACAAATAGCTCAATAACTACCCGATATAGTCATACAGAATGTTAATAAAAGTTGCCCTAAAATTTACCTCTACATTCACTCTGGCGTCAGAAATAGTAGTTGCAACTTGCAATTTGAAAAACTGAAGTTTTACCATTTTTTGATTGGTAACTGAAAAATCGCAGCAGCTCTGGAAACTTTTTCAAGACTTTCGGCGGCCATTCCTTTAGACTTTAAGGATTTCATTATTAAATACGACGATCGCTTATGTTAAACGGTTTAAGAGATATGAATATCTGAAAGGACCCATGCATGACATATGTCAAAAACTATGACAGATAGGTAGGTACTTAAATTTTAATTGCGTTCAATTCAGAATAAACTAACGCATTTAGAACAAAATAGAAAATGGTATGTTTCTATTAAAAAACACCAAGATGGCACCACTTCCGGTATTTATGGAAGGAGCGCTATTGTGAAATTATTTTATATTTTAATTCGCAATGGTCGGTTATTGCTGTAAACCAAATTTCAAGTCTCTATTTCATCTGCTTCTTAGGGCAATTTTTGGAAACAAAAGTTCAAGGATCAGTGCTATTGAATATGAGGCGGATTAAAAGTCGTGTTTCCGAATGCGAGCTGATTTAATTAGGTTTTAGTGGTGCCACTGGTTCCAAAACTATCACTTTTACGTAGAAATGTAATCAAAGGGCTATTTTAATCCCGAATGGGTAGAACGTGTGCAAAAGCGATAGTTTTGAAAGCACAAACCTTGGCAGAGTAGAAATCTGACTTACCCCATCATACCATTACTCTGCGTGGAAATTTAAATACAGGTTTATTTTAATCCCGAATAACCAAACTAGACTGTTTTTTTAATGCACGTAGTGGGAAGGGACAAATACAAATTTTGTGTTTGGACACCCACTCTATCAAATATTGTAAGGTTTCGTACAGGAAGTGTCTTCGTTAATTGATTTTCTTTGTGGTCACAACAAATACAACTAGAATTTGGGGTATGCCGTTTCTTACATAGCGACCTGGAAAAAATCTGGACGGAATTTGACATATTTGAAAATACAAAAAAAAAACATACAAATAAAGAGCGTAACAGTCTTTAACAATAAACTTGGGTTTTTTTCCATTTCTTATAAAAATTACCTTACATCAAAAAATTCCTCTTTTAAGCGATTATAACTTTATGCTGAAAAAATGGGGGTGCTATTTAAAAAATTATCGATGCCGTCATAGATCTGTCAATCTATTGTCACAAAATTGAAACATTTAATCAACGTGTTTCTGCATTTTTCTGAAAACACTTTACCTTTGAGTTTTGGGACGCACTGTAGTTCTATTGTTCTATGTGTTGATGGGAGAAAATTAAAAATTTTGAAAGTTTTACGAATGCACCTACCAAAAGGGACCCTTATGTTATTTGGCAAAAAAACACTCTCTGTATGGCAAAGGGGTTCAGACTGTGTACTTAACTTATTTTACTTAAATCCTTCTGTTTCAATGAACTAATGGGTAGTAGCAAGATCCGCCTCGGAACATTCTCCCCCAAGTAAACTCGTCCCTGAAATTTCGCGCCCGGAATAAATGCATACTGAGGCCAAATAACCCGCAGTATTTTTTTTTAGATTTTGACATGCGACCCTGTTGATCGCGAACTAATGTTATAATCCAAAAATTTGAAGGAAGTAAAAAAGGACCATAAATCCAATATTATATATCTAACAAAAAAATCACAATTTTTAATCAGTTTTTTAATTCCGTTGTATCTTCCTCAATCGTTGCCAAACGCCGTGTAGCTTAAACAAATTGAGAAATGTCCCCCGTTTTTAAAGCATTTTAATAATTCTAAATCCAAGTGTCTGTATGTCCTGATCGGTTTATATCGTATGTTTTGCGACACTAGTTACTTCAGAGAGAAAATTTGACTACTACTGCTTATTTATAGAGTAACTTTCAGACAATTTCCGTCGCCAAAAAGCTCCCACTTGTCTCGATTTTGAAATTAAAGTGCCCATAATTTAGGACTATTTTAACGACAAGTTTGTACCCACAATATTAGAGTTAGAGCTATTTTCATGATTGTATAAACAAATTATTAGTAACCAAATCAAATTTCAATCTTCAAATGTCACCTATAATTGTAGGGCTAATTTCTACCCACGCGTATTTTTTATCAACAAATTATTTTGCTGTTACTTATTAAAGAGCTCCTAAGCGAGTTCATGACTTTGGCCTTTCTGTCTGTCCGTCTGTATACATGGTAACTGGCGAAAGGTTTCCAATTCTGGAAGAAGTGGTCAAGTTTCCAGAGACCCAGGAGCTCGTTTATTTGTTAAAAGTGTATTCAGAATGTGAGTGACAGTCCAGCAAGGTTTTTGAGACGTTCCCTAAGAAAAGCCAAATAAAACCCTCGCGCAACTTTGAGAGTTTAGAACAAATTTGTACTCTCAAGAATTTTTTCTTAAACTGAATTTTCATTCATTATACAATATGCGATTTTGGGACTTTCTAATCAATAAATCTTCTCGAAACTCGAAAAATTTGTCTGTCGAATTTAGGCCAAATTCATAGCCACAAGAGTTACTTCATTAAAAAAGTTTCTGTTCAGACGACTTTTCATTCATTTTATTATATGCGATTTTTTGGGTTTTCTAATAAAAACGAACTTTGTTAATGTTCTTTACAATTCAGGTTAAGAAAATATATACCTGCAGCACGATCGTAACTGGAGCCACATTATCGAGATCATAATTTTTGAGGATCTCTCTAACACTCATTAAGAGGCGGGTGTGTATATAAAAAACTCACCTTTCGCTCAGTCATTACATAAAGGTGCATCAGCTGTGAGTCAAAGTGCAGATCGGAGTTGACAGCAGATCCTTCTTCCACAGTGAGGTCTCCATATTCCAGAGCTGATGTTCCCGACTCAACCACGACCTGAAAATTATCGGAACGTGTAATTTTTATTAGATCCCTGGAGGAAACATTTACCTTCTTCAAATGGCCAGTTGAAGTGCCTACGAAGACGACCGTGAAATCTCCCGTGGACGTCGCCGCAACTGCCGTCAATCTCGTGGTGAAAAGTAAAACAGGCACAGCCGATATAGCTTGGTCACCCCCAAGTGGTGTGTTTACATCTAATCCGCAGAAGTCTTCTCCGATTGTCTGCAGTTTCTGCAAATAAAGCGTCATAATTACTACCAACGGTATTTTACACTTAATTTGTTGACATAACAAATTATACTGTCAGAGGCTAAGCAGTGGTGGTTAGTCATCTGGCAGATACAATAATAACGAATGAATATCTACTCCAGCACTACTTGTTTGCAAACATGTTATTTACATCACAAACAACTGGTGCAAAACGATACACACTGTCATAACTAGTTAAATATAGCCGTCATAACTTGGAACATTGTCCATAATTTTTGACAAGTCCCCATATCGTACCAGCCAGGAGGAACATGAATAACAAACTAAATTAATTAAAAAAAACAAAGATTTATTCCACAAATGCTTGTGCGTTCTCATGCGACTATAAAAGATGATAAAATCCAATAAAAAGGGACTCCCTGGCAGATTTATAAATTATGGAGAGAATAAAAATCGAGATTGTCGCAAAATCATCAGCTCGCAAATAGAATGCCATTTTACATTCTCCCGAAAATCTAGAACAACATTAGAGCACGTGTTTATTGATTCGAATTTCGTATGAGTGAAATAGGGGCCGCCTCCGGCGTTGAGGCGTCCGAGCACAAGCAATGTAGTCAATCTGTCACAGACGTTTCATCCAGTTCTCTCCCTATATTATCCCGAAAATCATCCGAGAGCATTATTCAGTGCTGCTTGAGCTTAATTACCAACGCGGGTTTACGAAGATAATTATATGGCAAGTGCTTATTAGAAAACAGGCGTTTTCAAGAATGTAATTAATTGACGCCAAAACATTGGCGAAAGTGAATTTTTTTCGAAACTCTAAAACGAAATGTTGGAGATAAAAAAAATTAAGCTACCGAAAAGCAATTAGAAGTGAACGCGCCGGGGGAACAGAACCCTATAAATGCTCTATTCCAACATTACATTAAGTTAAAGTGAAAGAGGAAAGCGAGATTTTACAACGTACAGGCTTACATTATGTCTATATTTTTATATTAACTTATAATGCTGCTTGCTACCCGCGTCTCCAACATAACAAAAACAAAACACGTTTTTATGTTCGGTACTGATGTAAACGCCAATTATTGAGCTAGTTTCTGGGTAAATCCCTAGGACACGTTCTTCTTTTTTTTTACAATTAGTGCCATGTCGAGATAATACACATCGTTTTTCATTCTCTGAATTCTTAAAAATGATATTATGCATTATGGAAGAGAAATGAAAGTTTGCCAACACTCGCTGGTGCCTTTTTTTTAATTTTTGAAATGTCATATTTCACTTTGACACTAGATATAAATATCTTGCAAGTCTTTACCTCAAAGGAATTGCAGTGAGTATATTTGAGATCGAACATATAATTTTGGTTTGTGTTCAATTTTGATGTTTTTCAGATTGATCACGCCGTAGATGGTTTCGTTCTTGATTGAAATAAATGCAGGCCAGATGGACGCGCAAAATGATTGCTTTAATTTTATATTACATTGATTGAAATCTACAGATGTGATCCTTTATTAAATTATATTGTCTTTGTTTTAGGAGTAGGTATTGCTTGATTTTACTAAAAGTTTAGGTCCTCTTTACACATAAGCATTTTGGCAACGCGCGCGTGTTGACGTGTTATTTCATTCTTAACGTGCTAAACTATATTTTTCGTAATTATTGTTTACAATTCTAGTGTGCAAAAATAGTGAAATGCCGATCATTAGTAAATGTTGTATTTGCAATATTACTCTAAGCCCGGATAAGGCGATAAAGTGCGATAAGTGCAAAAATCTATTACATTCGGCCTGTTCTGGGTTATCTGAAAGTGAAGTTCATTGCATTATCAATAAGGAACGTCGTATTATCTATCACTGTGATGAGTGCAACAAATGTCAGTCGGAATTATTAGACTTGAAACAGCTACTGGTATCCCTAAAAAGTGAAATTGATGAGTTGAAAAATGCTAGATCACAAATTCAAAATACTAACTTTGAAACCCTTATGGATGACCATTATGAAGATATCATACAGGAAATAAATGAGCGACAATTGCGAAAAGGTAATATAATTGTTTATGGAGCAATGGAAAATAATAATGCAAAACAAGACATACAACAAGTACAGGAAGTGTTGGCCCAAATTGATCCAATAGTTAGTGACATCCAATTTTCTGCGTTTCGTTTAGGGAAGTTCGATCCTAATAATATTAAACCGAGTCCAATTAAAGTAATTTTAAAAGATGAATATGTACGTAACATTGTTATCAAATCTAGTCAATTGAAGCGTATTGAAGCATTTAAACATCTGTCAATCTCGTTTGATAGGACTCCAAAGCAGATCAGCTACTATCGCAAAATCAAGAAACAACTGGATGAACGTGTTGCGAATGGTGAAACTAATCTGAAAATTAAATATGTCCGTGGAATCCCTAAAATTATTAATTTAAACTAAATGTGCCCAACACTGCAGTTACATTAGAGTGCTATTTCCAAAACGTGCGAGGTATGCGGTCGAAGGTGGACGAATTTTTTGTTTCTGTTAATATGTGTGAATATGAAATGGGGTGGTGGAGTACTTCTTGCAGTAAAAAACTGTAAGTACATAGACTCTTTAGATATGTCTGAACTCTCTAGAACTGTTCCATCTATTGATGTGCTAGGGTGCAAATGTCAGTTCGATATGTTCGCGATTTATGTGTTTGTGCTATATATTCCACCTGATACTACTATAAATGACTGGTGGATATTTATGAGTTTACTTGAGCAAATGTGTCATAACATTCAGAAAAAGTTACTAATTATGGGAGATTTCAATGCTCCAAATTTTAGCAACTATTGTAAAAGTGATCGGAAATCTTAACAAATTACTAATTTAATGGATCTGTGTAACCTTCAGCCATGTAATTTGGTCTTAAATTCAAACAATAGACTATTAGATCTCGTACTAACTGATTTGTGTAGTGAAGTAAGTCATGATACGGAGCCATTTGTTGTCGAGGTACAACACCATCCGGCCTTACGAATTGTCGTTCAGCTGAAGCATGATGCTCGAAATAACTTTCCGCTAGTCAGTTTTAATAACACCTCGAATAAAACCCTTAATTTTAATAAAGCCGATTTCATTGGTCTTTACGATAGCCTATTAGCCATTGACTGGTCATTCCTTAGTAGCTACACAGATGTTAATCTAGCGTGCTTGGACTTTTATAATGTCCTAAATGAACTCTTTCATCGTTTCGTTCCTGTTAGAAAAGGAGGTTTCAGATCATCATGGGTTACTGTGGAGATTAGACGAATGCAAAAATTGAAAAATTATTACTTTCGGAAATTTAAGAAAACCAAGGCGCAAATTTACTATGAAAATTTCTCTAGACTTAGATCAAGTATAAAAGCTCTAACCAAGTCGGCGTATCGTAATTACCTCGTTAATATTGAAGAATCGATTAAAGCTGACTCTACAAAATTTTGGTCCTTTGTACGGCAACGGAAGGGCATCACAAGAATACCTGGAAAAATGTACCACAACGTGTGCTATGACGATCCTGATTCTATTGTAGATGCTTTTGCTAATTTCTTTAGTGGTATTTACCTAAACGAAAGTAACAGTAAAGGTGTTGGCAGAGGGGTGATTAGTAACAATTTGGAATGCATTACTTTACCGAATGTCTCTGAGGCTGAAGTTATACGAGCCATAAAAAGGCTCAAGAATAAACCGACTGCTGGTCCGGATCAGATCCCAGCGTACTTGGTTAAGGACTGTAGGGGAGTGTTGACGTTACCATTATTACATATATTTAATCTTGCTTTACAAACTAATACATTTCCTCAGATGTGGAAAAAAGCTCGAGTGTGTCCGGTTTTGAAAACTGGGGACTCAGACCAAATAACAAACTATCGACCCGTTAGCATACTTTCCAACTTTGCGAAAATCTTTGAAATGGTAATATACGCACGTATTCAGCCCCAAGTGAAGCACCTCATTTCGCAGCACCAACATGGTTTTATGGAGGGTCGCTCCACGACAACAAATCTCGCTTGCTTTGCTCAGTACACCTCGGAAGTGATGGATAGGCAAGGACAAACGGTTGTTATATATACAGACTTCGCGAAAGCATTCGACACGATTAAACAATCCCTAATCCTGAGCAAGTTAAGTGACTGTGGTTTACATATCAATCTGTTGTACTTTTTCCGTTCTTATTTATGTGATAGAGTCCAGTATGTGGAGGTAGGGAATTCTCGGTCAAAAACGTTTGTCGCTACATCAGGTGTGCCGCAAGGTTCTAACCTTGGACCTCTACTTTTTATACTTTTTATTAACGATTTATCAAATTATATAAACTGTCACCATCTACTATTTGCCGACGACCTAAAAATTTTCTCACGTATTAGTAACATGGAAGACTGCGAATTTTTGCAAACTCAACTGAACATTATACAAGATTGGTGCAATACTAATTGTCTACGCTTAAACTCATCTAAATGTAAAGTTATTACATTTACGAGGAAGAGGCTACCCATTACATACAACTACACATGTGGCGATGTTACACTGAGACGACATACTAGTACGGTTGACTTAGGCATTACGTTTGATCACCACTTAAACTTTAATGACCACATCTCTAACATTAGACGTGAATCCATGAGAATGCTTGGTTTTATAATTCGTAACACTAAGCCTTTTAGTACAGTTGATGTATCAAAATTACTTTACGTCACTTATGTTCGCTCCAAACTTGAATACGCTTCTATCATTTGGAACCCGATTTATAAATATTTAAAAATTGAGATTGAGTCAGTACAAAGAAGATTCCTGAAATTTATGTCATTCAGGTGCGATGGGGTCTATCCTCCACAAGGATGTGACAATAGGTTATTAACGGAGCGTTTCCAGTTTCAAACCTTGGAAGATCGAAGAACCATCATGGGACTACGGCTGCTATACAAGTTATTGCATAATGAAGTGGACTGCATAGGATTGCTTTCTTCATTAAAATTTCTGGTTCCGAAGTACCACACTCGTCACGTAGACACATTTTACTGTGAGAAGGCGCGCACCAGTTTACTGAAGAGGACACCTATCCAGCAGATGTGTCACAGTTTTAATAACATTTCCAGTTTGTGCGACATTCACCATGACACTTTATCTCAAATATCAGCCGTGCTTCGTAGTTACTTGTCACAGTGAAAATGTCACGTTACTGCTCTCTTTATTTTATATGCATAGAATGTAACTTGCAGTTTGTCGACAATTTCATTTGGTTTTTTTTTTTAATATGAATTTAATTATTTTGTTGTTGTTTAGTTATGTTAAGATTTTGAGTTTTTTGTTGTGTTTCTTTCTTTTTCTTTTTTTTTCTTATTACATTAAATCATTGCGCGTTAACTATTATGTATTGTCCTGTAATTGGAAGGTCTGTTCTGTTGGGCAATAAATCTCTATTATTATTATTATTATTATTATAAACATTACTATACGATGCAAGAAAAATCAAGACCTTCTTTCATTTTCAAGATATTCACACTTAACTTTTTACAACCACACGAGATATGACCCGCCCTGTGAGAGTACCCTCCTCCGCATTAACGCATTACCGTCTAGATATAGATTACTATTGCAAAAAATTATAGAACTACAATTCTCCTAGATGTGAGTCCGAACGGACGAACAAAACGCAAACAATACCACATTTTTTTATTTAAACAAAATGCGCTAATAAATAAAAAATACTTCAAACTGTCAGATAGACAAATGGACGGTATTGACAAAGGGATTAGCGGTCATTTGCTTGAATTATTTCTCGTTTAAGTGCTGCATTAATTACTCTCAACCGAATCTTTAATGATCCATGCTGGCCTTCCTAACGTTATTTCGTAAAATATACGATACATCATTATCAACTGTTGTAGGTAACGTAAAGAAATGTGTACAAATACAGTTAACCCCCATTATAAAATCAATACTAACACGTTTAGTAAAAAAACGGATTTTCCATTAAACTTGGAAAAACCTGAAAAACTCGCATGGTGTAATATACGCACCAAAATAGGTTAAATAAGTAACGTTTTCTGCGCGTTCCGATCAAGAGAACTGCGTTCACACGGCCATATTTAATATTGCGATTCCACGCTGCACGATTGTGTCGAAGACTTATTACCGATATCGGAAGAATGTTAATTGCATAAAAGTGGGTACCCTTCCCTTCACCCCCGGTGGTCATACTAAGACGTTTTATTATCCTGGAAGAAAGATACACCTGTTGTTGGCTGTAAATTTACGAGATTACTTGATTGCGCAAACACACGCTCTGGAAATAACAGTCTAAAACGTAGGATGTAATAAAGAACATTAGAAGTTTGTTGCGAGCAATTTTAATTAACATTTCTGAAATGAAAAACAAACGCCACTGAAAGAGTGAATATTTTGGGGGCAATCTAGAATAAAATCGGATGACTTAATCAGGAGCAATTTTCAAGTGGCATCTCTACTTCCAATTCTTTAGAGTGAAGGACGGCACAATTAAGATGAGATTGCATTTAATGTAATTACATTCAAGTGCAGCAATTGTTTAATTTAGAAATTCAGACAAACCAATTTGACGTCGTCCACACCTCCTTTCCTTTTTACCACCCAGGACAAGATGCTGAAGGTAGGTGTATCGATTTCTTGCTAGGTACATTTAAAAATTCACGAGCGCCACTCAACAAAACGGAGCTCTATCGCATAACTAGAAAATCCCTGTTAACTATTCAAACAAAAGATTTCCACAAAGTTGGCTATCAAAACGATCCGGCGTACAAATGCTCATAATAAATGACGGGCGGTTTCCCTTATTATTTTCTTAGGGAACATTTGAAGTGCGTAGTATATGAGACACCTAGAAGGAATATCGAAGTGTTACGTGCAAGGATTTCAAATGTTGTATCTCCTAAAACTTTCCTAAAGTTTCCACGAGTTCGCTAATGTAAGGATATGAAATATACGTATGGGGTAATGATAAAATTTGTTAACTTTCCCCAAAATTTTATTATACAGTTTCCAGTTTCCGCCGTTATGAAAATGATACCGGCAAAACTGGAAGACATCGGTGTAATTGGCTTAAGAATAAAATAGAAAACTGTAACTTCCTTTATCCCTTATGACTATTAGTATCTATTTCACTTTGTTCCCAAAAGATACATCAACCAGAATGGTGTATTTCCATTACTTCCATTTGTTACAACTCAAATTCCCGTTTTATTTTTCGACACAAATATCTAAACTTTATGTTTGTTTCAATGACGGAAACATTTATCTCAACCCACGAGGAAAGAATTAAATTCCACGTTCACAGAATGGAAAGGAATCAATAAATATTGGGAATTTTTTTTTGGTACCGCGGTCCCTATTTTCTGTTATGACGCTTTTGTATTATGTATATTAGGGGTGGACTACGAGAATATGTTAGACTTTTATATATTAGAAAGACTCCCCAGAGAGTGAGCCGAATGTAGCCTGCAAGCAAAATTCGCTGTAGCAGATTAAAATTGACAGAAGAACCAGAAATTGATGGAGGAAAGCGGATTGATTATTCCCTTACGATGCAAAGATAATTAAACAAAAAACGGAGAGAATATTCACGAGACGAAGATCGATAGAAAATAATTTCCAAGTTTCGTACACTTTCTATTTCCCTTTGAAGTTCGTAATCCTAGTCTAAACAAGTGAAAATTGCTGGCACAAAGTTCTTGAAATCTAATATCCATAACAAACGAGTTCCCGTAAGCTTTTAGTTATTATACCTGAGGGGTTAATGGAATTATTCTGATTAAAATCTTCCAACCGAAAGTGTAATAAAACCTTCCTTTTTGACAACTTTTTTTTCGACGTTAAAAAATTAATTAAATAATTCTGTCACTAATTTAGGGTTAGCCTAGAACGGCGCATAACGAAACACGACACAAATTTATGTAAAAAAATCTCTAACTTACGTATAAATTAGAATTGATTAGCGCAAGAAAAATGAATTTTGCTTTGCTTGCAAAAGTAACGCTAATCTAAATGAAAATTGGCGATCTTGAAGTGTGCGTCCCTCGTCTGTAACAAACTGAGCTTTTTGAGTGAGCGCATTTTCCAACACTTATTGTAGCCATTCTCCCTGTCCATCTCTCCGTAACTGCACTTTTCTAGATGTTGACCTCGTTTAGTTTTAATTTGGAAGTAGAATGTTGCTGGCGAAATTCAAATGACGTGGTGGGATAAGTGCACATTTTTTAATGCTTGTTAAACTATAACTATTTTTAACACATTTGAACCCAAAATAAACGCATTTAAATTTAAAGAACAAAGTCTTGTCCGGTGCATTTTGAAGTCAACGTGCGGTATTTCTTGGATAGAACGTATCTTAAAAGGGTGGATTGCACGAGGAAGTATATTTCCCTCGCCAGAAAAAACAGACCAATTAACCTCACAAATAATTGTGATGTGGCAGTAGCTAAGTGAATTTATCAACTGCATAATTTCCTAAGATGAGGAATGTTTAAGGAAACTCACCATTAACCCCTCTAGAAAAACTGTTCCTTGGTGGAACGATACCTGCAAATTAGCAACAGTCCAAGAAGGCGCTAAACGAATATCGTAGAAGTCGATCACAATAGCACCTAATAACTTTAAGAGACTAAAATCAAGAACTAAACGAATACTCAAACAAAGAAAACCAATTTGTTAGTTCAATAAACTCAGCGACTCCACCAGCCCAACTTTTGGTCAAAAATAAAGAAAATGAAAGGTTTCTATACTTTACATAAAAATCCAACACTCAACCGTGACGGAAAAATTAATACAGAAGACCAAATGATTGCCAATATCCTCGCTCATCACTTCCAAAACAAAACCAAAAACATCAATATCCCCGATAACCTACCTAATATTGCCCCTTGCTTTTATGAATTTCACCATGTGTCAAAACATTCAGCTGCGGGGACCGATAATGTCCATTTTATTCTTCTTAAAAACTTACATCCATCTTCTTTAGACAAACTTCTGGAACTGTATAACTGTATAACATATGGTCTAGCAACAATTTTCCTTCTTTATGGCAGCACTCAATTATTATACTCCCTATTAATAAACCTGAGAGCACAAGTTCGTAAGAAAGAAACTCCCAGCATCCTCATCAGGCACACCTTTAAAAATATAATTCGTTCATCCCGTTACGACAAGATACTCTTTACTGAGACATACACACTTTAAATCCAATAGTCCATAATATACAAAAAACCTGCCACAAACTTATTACGGAAAGCACTGTGATAAAACTTTTCTGGGCCCCTGGACACATCGGTATTGAAGGTAATCTGGCAGAAAAATAAGTACTAGCATGGATGCAATAAATTGTTAAAAAATCGCAACAGACAAAACATTTGATCCCACCACTTTATTTCACAAGGAAAAAAAGTAAAACAAAAAAGAAAACTCAGCTATCTTTGATACCACTCTATTAGATAAAATCCTGAGAAAATTAAAATTTTATATTTGATCATGACTGTTGCGCCCCCTAATGGTCATTTTACACACTCGAAAAGAACTTCCAGCAATTTGTCTTGGCCACTCGGATATTTACAAAAAAAAAGATATAGATCAAACCTAGCTTCAAATGTAATTGAATTAAAACTACACCCTTAAATAACGTCAAAGCCACAGGTTTTCAATTTTTTTGGAAATAATTTTCAAATCACGTCCAATTTAGGGGTTTTTGACCACTAAAGATCTCAAATCTTGCGATTGATTTTAAATCTATACGTATCAACCCTTAAACAACACCATTAAAGTTCAGACACATATTAGACTAAATTTTTTGGAAATAATTTTCAATTTGAGTAGGTTGAACTAGGATCACCAAATTTGATTTAATGACCTTTAAAATGGGAGATGCATATTTCAATTTAGTGGGGGTAGCTGGTGATGCGGAGGTGTACGCTAAAATTAAGGTCAGCGTCTATTTATTTAGAATGAGTAGGAGTACCTAGGTAATCGAAAGATGTTGTTTCCCAGAATAAAATATTCTACATTACGCAGACAAAACAAAGTCCCAATTACACTAATTTGTAAAAGTTACCTGGAGGTAACACTTTAAGTGGCACCATGTGCATTGTTCGTCCAAACGAAAAATGAACATTTTGAACAACGGAGCTTTGAAAATCAGATGCGATTAATTCTCCACGAGGTGATAAAAACAACAAAAGTAAATTTCCGCGATAGTTTTTGTACATTAAACTGAACTAATGACCGTAGATTAATTTAAATTCGCTTAAATTTAGAACGAGAACGATGGCTCGGGCTCGAGGACCCCAGAAAAATAAATTCCCGATTTAAGCGCGACCAAAATGAGAGTAATCGAAATTATGATTAATTAAAATAAAAGGGTTGTAAAAATAGGGGTTTTACTAAAAGAGAATTCGGTTAATAAATAAAAAGGGCCGCGATGCGGCGAACCGCACCGAAGATGAAAAATAGGAAAAAGAGTGCGGGAAAAAATCCGATTAGAGTTGAAAATTTATTTGTTTTAAATAATGTACGCGGGCATTCTGATCATAAGGGATCGATAGACTTGGAAATATAAATGCATCCGCATTTTTTGTGTTTTATATGCGACAAATGCAAAAGAAGAAAATCGTTGATCAATTGGAGCGGAAAATATTCATACGTTATAAAGGCACAGCAAAACGTCGATACGTAATCGTTTTCCCAATACGTTTTCTGTAACGATATTTTGATACGTCGAAGCGGCTCTAATTCTACGTCTTCGTAATTTTGTAACGGCAATTGTAATAAAAATAATATTGTATTCCGCGCAATTTCAAATTATCTACTTCTACAGCTTTTTTCCGCTTTTTAAAGTACGTAAAAATGGTTTTATAAGATAGTCTTTTAAGGAAAAAAGCGCTGTTGCACTAACCACCTAAATAAATATCATGTGCTCCACTTAACCGGAGCTATCCGAGATTTTCAAGCTTAATCCACTCCATAGAATTGCAAAATTGTTCTTTTCTAAACCAGTAACTGTATTTGCTATAAAAGAAATCATATCAAACCTCAAAATGGACGATTCCTTTTAGCGAAAAGTATTTAGACTGCGTATATACGTCTGGGGAGAAATGGAGATTGTTTTATTAGTGCGGAGTAAACTATGACCATTTCCCGTTTTCTAGCCTGTATACGTAAAATATGTCAAACGGATAACTACACACCAGTGAACCTTATGAATCGCGAATGCAAAAAGAAATATGAAATAAATCGCATGGAAAAATAAAATTCTTGGCCAAAATGGAACGTTACGATAAGTTTAAGGAGTACCTAACGCGGTGCTTCTGGTAACGCTAATCAATCACATTTTCCATAATTGTAACAATACGATTTATTTTCCCTTCATTTAGATTTCAAATTAATGATAAAAATATTGGGTTTCCATTTAACAAAAATCTATACGTGTGTAAATAGTCAGTCGCGATAAAACCGTATGTCATTTTCAAATGAAATCCAAAGCTTATCCATAATTTACACCCACCTCATTATTCCAGTTAATATTGTTGGCCGACAATCACAGTACCTGCCATTCGTTATTAGACACACCTGAACCGAGCCACAAACTACTGGAAAAATATGAACGCTTGGACGTAACTTTTCTAAAAATAATAAAAATAGTACATAAATTGATTTCGGAAAGCGTCTCTTTACAATGTATATGCGCCAGGATTCGATCGTTATTACGAGGCCGTTTCCTCGTACTTCTGTTTAATAGTTCAATAAAACTTCTAATAAACCCCTTTTACTATTGATTCCTTTTACTGCACTACTAGGAAGGTTCGAAATGACAGTTGCTTAGTAAATGAAAACCCAACATTCATTGGCCGCCATTACTCAATCACGCCCGACTGTTGGCACAGAGTCCGGGGAAACGCAAAAGGCGAATTATTTTCTCGTCTAAAGCTTAATTCGAGAAATATAACTCCAAATTGTTTCTTCGCAAATGAAATTGACCAACACGTTCCATCAGCAGCAAAAGCAGTACTAAAACTTCAAGTATGAATACACGATAATGACCTCACCCCAAACAAAAAAATGACAAGTTTGCTTAATCCCCAACATAATTGTGGAATACGCCAAAATGTTGGGCAACTTCTGTACAAGAGCGAAACCAAAACTTTAGCTTTGAGTCGTTCCTTGATGAAAATTTCCCATGCTGAACAAAACAACGAATTTTCACGGATGAACTTCCCCACCTACTTTATCAATATTGAATATTTCTATAGTGAAAGCATCTGTATGCATTTTCATTTAAGTTGGTTTGGGCATTTTTCAAAACTTTCCAGGATCACATAGGAGAAAGTAATCACGAGTAAGATTCGTCCATATGCTATTTTTGTTCCCCCGACATCCCTCAAAACCATTTGGGGCATTTCTTTATATTATTTTACATTGCCGATATATTCCCATTGCATTGCATTTTCTATCACATCGACAAGATTACAGTGTCAAGTTTTTAGGAGGTGGTCTACAGTCCTGTAGCCAAGGGATTCCCAGAAGGGGTTCAGTCCCCTTTGCAAACATGGATACGCGGTTCCCTTGAAAAATACGAAATATACCCAATTCAATTATCAATCAATCGATTAAATAGGCAGAGTAAATAAAATCGCAAAAGGAAGCCCAAATATTTAGTGTACCATCACAATGGAAAAATTATAATGTAATAGTTTTGAACACAACAGAGTTCAATTTTATGTGCACTTAAAAGGTGGCCCCTTTAAACAAAACCAAACAACGAAACAACCATTTTTTAAGCAAGTGCCATAAAATAGCAACCCTCACAATAGACGAATCGTTATATGAAAGCGAGTTTTTATTAAAAAAATTATAATTTTTAAAAGGGGAGAGGTTGTACTTTTATGTGCACTAAAGGGGTGGCTTGTATATCCTGAAAACAGAATCAGACAATAAAACGCAGAAACATTTAAAGTACATAGGTACCACAAAAATGACAGCTCTCATAACAGACAATTCGTTATGTAAAAGGGAGTTTTGATAGAAACATTGTAATTTTTGAAACGAGCAGAGCTTATACTTTTATGTGCACTAAAGGGGTGGCTTGTGGATCCCAAAAAGGAAATCAAACAAAGAAACAAAAATATTTAAAGTAGGTACCACAAAAATTACAGCCCTTACAATAGACGAATCGTTTTGTGAAGCAGATCATTTAGCCTTTTTGTTAAATTGCATGAATTATTAGTTTTGTCAGTCGGCATATTTTTCACTGTCAAATATTGCTTTTTGATTGGTGAACCGTCTTTCAGAAGACCAAATTTAGTAAGTAATTAGTGCAAATTATTATAATCCTATTATAACAATTTATAGAGAATAAATCTTCCCTTACTTATTATGGTGATTATTAGTCTGGAGGATTAAATTCTAAACAGTGCCTCATGACACCAACCAAAAAGCAATACTGATCGCGACTACGACCAACAACAATGTAAAAGGGAGTTTTATAGAAACATTTTTGAAACGGGGAGAAGCTGTATTTTTATGTGCACTGAAGATGTGGCTTGTCGATCACAAAAACAAAATCAAACAAGGAAACAAAAATATTTACAGTAACACAAAAATTACAGCCTCCACAATAAACAAAACGTTACGTAAATGCGAGCGTAAATGTGAGTTTTTAGAAAAAATTACAAATGGATACTTTAAAATTGTATCGAGAGAGATTATCGTTTAAAATGTTTAAGGGGTGGTTTAAGGAGCACAGAGGATGAAAAAGTAAGATTCGCCCATATGCTTTTTTTCCCAAGACATCCCTCAAAACCTCGCTCAAAACTGTTTTAAGCATTTTTTGAGTAATCTACCAGTACCTACCCAATGGTCACATTTATTTATTTGATCCAGATAGGACGGGGATGTTGGTTAATGCACAGATAAGGATAAAAAACAAATATCTTCTCCTTTTGCCCATCCTCAATCTCTTCAAGCCGGTTTTTTGACTAAACAGTTTGAAAACCAATCCTCATTCACATCTAGTTTCCACACAGTTGGCCTATTTCAAAACGGTTGGTTTAAATGCAGCTGAGCTCATGGTCAATGCTTCTTCGTAGAAAAATTTAGTCGAAAAGAACGTAGAGGGGTCTGGATGGAGTATAGGTGCTGTTCAGATGCGAATTTTCCACCCTATGAAGATGTCAATATAGAAATTTTCCACGAACCGCCTCGAACTGAACCTAAAAGCCACTGCGCTGTTGAAAAAAATGCGCTTTTTCTGAATATCAGCAAAATGTTGCAAAATAGTACCTAGTCAAAACTATTCTAAATCGACAATTAACTTTATTTTCTACTCTTGAGTTGTGCCGTAATACTCCCCCTAACCACTAATTACGCGGGGGTGAACTACCTACCTTTACAATCAGTAATTTGATAGAGAAATACTTTTTTTCTTTGCTGAAGATTCCCAACATAAAACGTAATGTAATCGTGGATATCAAAATTTATTTTATCCTGACAACGCGCAACGTACTTGACGTTATACAGAAGGTATAGCATTTCGGGTCAACGAACATAAAAAGTGATATGTTTTTATCGCACCTGTGACACGATGTGTAAATATTGCAGTAGTTACTATGAAATAAATTTTATTTTATTTGTAACGGTGACGTAAAACTAAAAGCACGAGGTAAAAGAACTTTTCCGGCAGTAGATAATTTAATGACGAAATGAGTTCGCAGAAAAAAGGGGGAATTGGAATGGAAAGTAGGAAACCCAAAATGAGAAAGCACTATTTCTTGCTGGATTGCAGGAATTGAAATTAAGGCAAGCTCCCACTATTACAGCTCTACACTCATTGAATTTTTTATCCACTAATCTCTTCTTAGTATACAGCAGTCTGTAGATACATTATAAGGTAATTGGTTTTAATATAGAGCAATTAGTTTCCTTGCAATTGACAACAGTTGAAAATTGGCTAGCAACAAATTGCATAGGTATTAATCGTGCGCATCAACAGAAATAAACTGCCACGATTTGGGGTAATTTTCAAGTTGAAAATTCGCTCCCAAGATAACTACTCAGTCGTCGGGGCAATATATTTGACATTTTCCCATCGGAATTAGTTTTGACAATTTCTAGTCAAAATTCAAGTCGATGGGTCAAAGAAGTAGATACGCAACGAATTTTTTTGAGGGGCGAATGCTGATACCATGGAAAATTAACTAACCTGCTTTAATTTTCCAGGTCGAATATACCTAATGCAGATGAAAGCGAAAGGGTGAGTTTTCTGGGGAGAATTTACCGCGTGCCAATAAATTTCAATTATTATTATTATTATGCTTTTGGGGGATAAGATGTGCAGGTCTGTAGTCTGTAGGTGAAATCTCGGATTTTCTTTTGGGTGATTTTCTTTGTGATTTTTTTAATCTGCGACGAATATAGTACAAAACCGAATATTATAGGGTAAATATTTTGAAGACCAATTTGCCTAGAAGGGACGAATATCCAAATTAGATATAATGAAAACATTTCCAAAAATTTCCATCCAAAAATGGTGAACAAATCTGAAATGCAAGTTTCAAGTGCTATTCTTATCTGGGCGGGGCAGCTACAGTTTTCAAGTGTTTAGAGGAAACGGGACTTAGGCATCCAGGCCCATCTGAAAATGGGAGTAAAGTTCCTTCCGATTGAAAAAACATCACTACACTTTTCCTTAAAGAAATTAGCAGCACAAATCGATTTCGGAAATGCCTACCTTTATACACTATGTCTAAGGTAAGGATCTATGTATCATGGGATCTCCGCAACCATAGAAAAAACGACGATGGTCAAATTAGGAAAAAGTCGTAGAGAACATCAGAAAATTTCGAGTACTTCCGAAGATATACCGGAAATCTCGAAATTTGCCGATTTGGGTTTTATTTTTTGCTGATGTTATTTGAACACACACAAAAAAATTAAAAAAAATTGTTTTACTACGAAGAAAACGATATTTATTTATTTATTGTTCCTCTCTTGTTCTGGGCCCTCCACATGCCTATGCCCAATAACAGAGGTGCTCCTGCAGAAGGTCTTAACTCTTACACACATAAAAACAGAAGTTGGAAACTTTTGGTTTCAACAAAATGGTGCACCCACGCATAACGCCCTAATCGTGCAAAAATACCTATTGGACAAATTTTTTATTTGCCAGGACATTTGCCCGATGATAGGTATTCTCACACGATTAGGATATTGTGCCCGGGTTTACTACCCTGTTAAAACCTACAGAGTTTCACATCGTTGAATTCGGAATAACAAATGCTACTTAATGCAGTATGTACCTACTTTTTTTACGGTACATTTAAAAAATAAAGTTATTGATTATTTCTCCGAAACGAAACGCGTATTATTGAAATTTGGCTTCCCGAAGTGAATTGAGTGCCCCGCCGGCATTGCTAAATTAAATTTCCCTTTTGCGGTTTGCGAGGTACTTCAATTAGACCAAAATGACACAAGAAACATCATTTTTAGTTTATTGTAGAGATTGCCGAAATCAACTCTTGCGGTTCAAGTTACTCAAAATGATAAAATTGAAATTAGTCGAATTGCTAATTTTTGATATTGAAAAAAGGGTGGAAGCTGCAGCATTTTTGTACCTGCGGGTGTTGTCGAAAGACGGCATCGATAAAGCAGGAGTTACTTGAAATATTCGCTTTTTTTAAGGGGGAGTAGCAATTGCCATTTACCACAGGGAACGAAATTTCCCGTCTCATAAAGGAAAGTTAATAACGTACGTTATGCATGGCAACAAGTTAGACACCACCACTATTTTAGTATCCTGAGATTGATGTTATCATCAGCATCGTAGCGCGAGGAGATTTCATTGATGGTTTGTATTATAGATTTTCGTCAGTAATGTAGAAGGGAAACTGGAAGTTCAAATCAATAAATGTAATTGTCCATTAAGCCGCCGCACTGTCTAGGTACATTATTTATGATGCTCGCAATTTTAAATTATTATAATACAGCTTTGTGTAATACAGGGATGTGACATGGCAAGATTAACGATGAATATTAAACTTTTTCGCTTGAAAGTGATAATCGGAGGAATCCATTGTTTAACGTATCTTTGTTCCGAATTTCAATTTATACTCGCATTCTCCACCGAATTTAAAATAAAAGGGATCTTGAAATACCATACGTTAAGAAACTCAATCCCATTTTAGTTCATAGTAACGCAGCTACCGCCCCAGCTCACATAATCGATGGCGTTACACGAAGGTGCAAACAGAAACCAACCCCAGCTATCAGAGAATCACTACGATCTTAAGGTTTATTAAAGGGTGTAGGTTTCTTTCGTATTACTTTGCCTAAAAATACTTAACCTATAAATGAAACATGCTTTCCATTGCCCATTGAACATGCATGAGTAAAATATGGATTAAAATGAACTTCTGGCACCCCGCCTCTGTTAATAAGAATAACACACGACACAAAGCTTGCAAGGTAACCCCTAGGGTAACTCTAAGGATGACGGAACTAAATAGAGGGGAGTACGTAGAATTAGTTGCGGGAATTGCAACTAAGTATATACAAGGTAAAAAAAAATCAACCCCCCGTATTCTTCAAAAATAAATTAAATTTGATACAATAGTTTCACGAGTTACACTCATAAAATGGTACCTTGACCGTACCCGAAAACGGGGATGTTGAAATAAATTATCTGTAGCCAATGGCAAGGAGTCACCAATATACCACACTGAGAAGACGATGGCTACTGAAAAGTGGATGAGGTACACGGAAAAGCAACCAAGCTGTAGTTATCGATGGCCAATATATGAATTTGGAGGTGTATATGATTGCATATTCTCAATCTATGCATATTTTTAGAAAATGTGCGCTTTAAGCGTAGTTCATGCCAACTTATTTTTGGTTTTTCCAAAAATGCTAAGGTAAATCTGTCCAAATGTTTTCAAGCATAAAGAAATACATAGGTAGTTAGTTATTACAAGTCCTATTGATTGGACGTGATTAGTAATAATGTATATAGATGTGCCAATCAAACGACAAAATTTATTTAATCTGACGAGTAGCTGCATATATTTCTGTCTGGGAAGTCAATTATCCCAAGTTTTTTGGAAAAAGCTACAAAAATATCGATGAGGTCGGTATTTTTAATTTAAATGAAAATTACTAAACTAGTGTTATGTGCATAAATGCATAATTTTCGTTTAAACTTTATCGCTTTGTAATTTATTCAATTTAGTGATCAAAATTTGTGAATTAATTTTTTTTGGAATTTTCACAAGTTGGTCGAGGCCACAGAGTAAAAAAGCTCAAAAACGCTAGCCTCCCGATTAATAGTGTCTCATTTTTTTTGTGGAAGAATCTAGAGCTCTGAAAGCTTATAGACGGCGTTCAAAAATTCAAAAAGATTTCATTTGTACACTCGTACTAGCAATATCGTTTACAACCAAATCAAATCAAACCAACGGTCTAAACAAACGCAATAGATCAAATATATAGATTATGGTCTGCGTTCTGTTAGTTTTAATAATGAGCACACAAAAACAACTTCAAGTATCAGCGATATTAAATTTTTTTCATGAAATACACATACATCCGCCAATATACAATTGATTGCATAAATCCAATATTCGAACTCAATTGTTTAAAGATAATACTGTTTCTGATGTTATAAACACATATACGATATATGAAATTCTCATTTAGCAAATAACATACATAAAATAACAAAGTAATTGACTCCCATGAAACAAACATATTTTCTACATACTGTATACGTAAATTGTTGCATTGTTTGGTTTTCAACGCATTCTGAACGGTTTTTTTCAGTGTACGATAAATTAAAATGAAATTTGCGCGAAAACTGTATTGGAAAAAACTGGTCTTGTAAGAGAAGAGTCGGTCGGCCTAAAACAGCTGAAGTAATTATAATAAATAGTCAACGCAAACTGTGTTCCTCGTGCCTTTGAGAAGAAACTGCACAAATTTGACTTAGTCAGCAAATTAAAAAGGTGGAACCATGCTGAAAAAACCTAAAATGCACTCAATGGATATTGAGTCAGATTCTTTCAATCCTTGGCAGGCGAAGTGGATGATATAACATTGAAAATGGAGATTAGGCTAAAGGGGCCTAAGCGTGTCCATTAAAATTCGGTTTGAAAATGTAGATCGAACCAAAAGTCACCAATGAAACCGCCAATTTCGCAAATATAATCGTATAGAAGTTATGTCAAAAGGTATATTATCCAAATTCCTAACAAAACAGCTTCCTAGCTCAAACCAAAAACCATACAGACGGAAAAAACGTAGAAATTTGATGAAATTTTAACATGTCCAAAAGATTTTCCCACTGGTTTTTTTGAGCTTCATTACTAAGTACACCAATACGCAATCTTCCAAAACGTTTAACCCTTAAAACCCTCATGAATGGAAAATCTCTCAGGAAAAGAAAATTTGCTAGAATTCCCTACAGAATAATCGTAAGCATTCTCAGTGTTTTAAAGGTTGTGAGGGAACGTAGCACCGGGGGGTTTAGAGGGTCAAGAGCCAATGCTCCCAACACACAGGAAAAATTGATTACCGTTTCTAGAAACCTACCACGACAATTGCTTTCTGGAAAAAGCGACAACTTCTATTTGCTTCTAGGGACCCCTGGTCCTACGTTTCCTTCCAAAACGTTTAACCCTTAAAGTCATCATCTATGTACAACTTCTATTCTATCACAACGTTCTATTTCAACGTTCAACTTAACCCCTATTTTCAATATACGAGTAATAACTAAGTTACATGAAATCCCGTTCGATCATCGAGACCTGTTTACTTGAGAAACCAAGTGCTGCAGTCGAGGTGTTCTTTAATTTAATAAAAAATTATAGTCCAATAAAAAACCAATTTTTCGAAATCGTAACCTCACACAAAATTCAATTGAAGCCATCGCAATTTTGATGAATAATCTATTGCTCAGATCCTATGAAACAAACATTTTTCATTGCGTTCCAAAACAAAAATGAATCTTTAATGAGACAAAAATTAAGCAAAACTTCACTTTGGGATTTGGTATTTTTTGAAACTAGAAAGAAGCGAAAGGTGCCATTGATCAAGAAGGGGTTATCACAAGAATCAAAAGTTGTATGGGAAAGTGGAAATATTTCCGAGCTTGAAATGCAATTGGCATACACTTTTTGAAAATGGGTTGCATGTTGCTTTCGATCCAGTGGGCCAACAAATACGAAAGGAATTATGATGTAATCGTAAGATTCGAAGGGTGACATTACGGGTAACACCACCCTGTAAACTAGACATACAAATTTCAGTGACAATCTCTGACATTTAATCACGTACGTCAGAGCAGATCGATTGAAAACTGTCACTGTCATACACAAACCCAAAATTTTAATTCACATCCGAACTGAATTCATTTTAGACTTTTTGATAATAGTTTGTAATTAAAAGAAATGGAGAAAGTTTTGTAAGAAGTCGCGTAATAAAACTTTCGTTATCTTCGTAATAGGTTAAGCCAAATTTATGGAATAATTAATTGTGAATTAAACTTTCGTTGTCCCTATGGAATTGCAAACTAAATATGATAAGCGCAGTTGCCGTCGCTAACAATTTGTAAAAATTAGGAAGACAAGGAATTGAGAAAATGATAAATGGTTGGTTATGGAAGCTCATCTAACAAATGGGTTTATATGATTTGCATTGACGTGACATACATCAGTTTTTACTCCTTAAAATTTATGTTTATTGAGGTCAAGGCGTACGTAGCTTCTCATTTTAAGGCGTAAATTAAACCAAAATTTGAATATTTTAATTTATGTCCAAGTATGAAATGATTGTCGCGTAGGAATGAAGTAATAAAAGATCTCAACTTCAATAATTAACAACAAAGCGTTGAATATTAATTGCAATGCGGCGAAGATGTGGGCGAGGGTATTTTTGAAATTTAACATATCGATTCATCCGCTAAGAGTTACTCTTAATTTCCATTAAGGACGATCGTATTAAGAAGATTTCTACAAAAACGGAAGCCATTAGTGTAATTTGCTAGAACGATCAATTAACCGTATCATTACAGAGCTGTCAATCATAATTGCAGCGGACTTTTTTCATGTTAACGTATACCCTACAGCCCCTTTCTATTGCAGTGTGAACGCATCTTAACGCCGCTGAGAAAGTAGTAACATAAAACAAAACCCATACAAGTTACCCTCCGCAGTACATTTACGCCACCAACCCTCACAATATTCTACCGGTCCATAAATTCTACGTCCTACCGGGGCATCTCGCAAACACCCTTATGGTCAATCTACCCTTGTTTCACTGAGTATTTACGTCGTCTTTTTTTAATGACAGAGTTCATTGAATTTTTATAAGGATTACACTTTTTTTAATTTAAATTGAAGAGGAAACTTTTTATTTCCGATAAGTTTATTTCACGTCGCGCATACATGCGAGAAGCAAAAAAGGCATTTCAATGCATTCCGAATATTTCAAATTTATTTCGCTAGAGATCTTCACGTTGATTACTTTTAATTGAAATTGTTACGTCTAATCTCTTTCGCGGAAATAATTCACGAGAGGGTTACAACACTAATGGAAACAGTAATGGATTTTTCTAGTGCAGAAGTATGTTTCCTAAATTAAACTCTTAAGTAGGTAAAAATTGGATTTTATAAATTAAGTAACGGCGAAATAGATAAATTTGTTAGCGCCTCGTAAAATATTGATTGCGATTGGAATTATCCCATTGCCTGTAGTCCATTTCAAATCCCATAAATGAAAACGGGCACGTATCCACTCAAATGTGTAATAGACTTGCACACTGGTCATAATAAATGGCTAAATATACAACGGTAAGATGCGGTGTTGGAGAGTCTTTTCTCAGGAAACATGAAGGACAAAGGATGGATTCCTCCTAAAATCATATCCATCTGACACTTCTTTGTCCTTCAAATCGACATTCTACGTTTTACCCTATTAAATCTGGAGTCCCCCAGGACAGTGTGTTAGGACCACTTTTTTCCTCATTTACACCGCAGATATACCTGAATCTGTCACAGAAATGGCTTGTTTCACTGATGATGCCAACGAGAATCCTATAAACGCATCCGTGGATGTACAAAACCACCTCAGCGTACTTCGAGACTGGTACAAATGGCGAACAAAAACCAATGCACCTAATAATATATGACGTCACGACAGACGCAAAAAAAAACGTTTTTGACCGTCTATTCTTTAGGCCTAACATACACTGCCAAAATTTTAAAGGTGTATGCGAGCCGAACCGTTTAGAAATTGTTCTTTGAAATTATCTTTACCACGAATCATTCATTAAGTAATCCTCGATTGTGACATCAATTATTGTTTATGTTCCCTCCCCGTCAGGTATTTTATTTCTTTAGCTTATCAAGATCAGAACAAGGATCTCTTAGTCTGCCTTGTTTCCCCCTTTTTGGTAAGTATTCTCTCCTCTCTTTTGAAAGTGACTAAAGAAAGACTCAGTGGCGCCTATCCGGTTTACTATTACTACATCTTCCTCTTTCTTCATGTTTGCTAGTGTACCAGAACCCCGACATTCATCTCGACCCACCACTACTTTGCCTCAGCTTACCGTGTGCTTATATCAAGGGAATTTTGTTACGTTTCCCAAAGTGAACGTAACAAGAAGATAGATGCTTCCAGATTTTAAAAAGGACATCATCGATCTGTGGATTGTAATGAAAGAGCGAAAAATAAGATGCGCGCAGAATATGCTCTAAAAAATAATATCTTATATGAATATTAGAATATTAATAATATTAAAACAGATGTATTAACTTTTAATTTAATATAATGTATACCGGGTGAATATTCCCAAACCGAACATAGGGAATTAACATGGGAAAAAGGTTTTTTGTAGATCTATTTTATCAAAAATTCGGCAATAAATCCACTTACCAAAATCATGTTAAGCCATGACTAGTAACACAAAAAGCAGATTCAAAAGTTGAAATCAATATCAGTTTATGACAATTGGCATTAATTTTTTTGTAAAATGCGGTTCACTGAGGAAAACTATTTATAATAAACAACGTTTACAGCGGAAATATTTAGTCTAGTACGCGATTGTTTTCCGTGCATTTTAATGAGCGTCCCATTCCGTCTGTGTGAAAACTTATTTCAATTCTTTCCACGGCTTAACATGATTTTTCCAATTGGATTTATTGCCGAATTTTTGATAAAATAATGAGAAATACACCTTAAAATAAACTAATTCGTATATAATTAGTTGAGAAAAAATTCTTCTTTTGATTGGTGCCGTTATAAACCTTCTAAAGTTAACATGGGGAGCAATGATCTGCAAAAAACGATTTTCCCATGTTAATTGCCTATGTTCGGTTTTAAAATATTCACCCGGTATAGATTTTCCCTTCGATTAGTTGGGCACTTTCCGAAGAAAAGTGTACGGCTTATCCCACAATATGCAATCATACTGTTATCATAAGAGGTCGTAAGATCAAAATGTATGGATTTTCGGTTTGTATTGATTTTTCCTACCTATTTAAAGCATTTTTAGCGCATTTCCACAAAAATAAAAAAAATATGCGCTATTGTGGCCACTTTGTCCGTCCGTCCGTCCGGCTGTCCGTCCGTCCGCTCGTTTTGCGACGCTACTAGTTCTTTATCTTAAGAGCTATTGTTCTACTTTTTTCGCTATTTGGTTCGTTATGGTGTCGAGTCTTGTACCAAAGAAGGAATTTTTTCTGTACCGCTTACAAAAAAAGTTATTGTAAAAAAAACAAAAAACCGTTTTTTACATGTTCCACAATTTTACACTTTTGCCGTTTATTAACGATCCTAGAGATCGTTTATAATTTTGCATTGCTATCTGTCGTCTGCCTGTTGGTCTGTCCGTCTGTTCCTTTGTCTGTCTGTCCATCTATCTGTTCGTGTGAACGATAACTTTGTTTAGAAATGTCCGATCGCTTTTACATCTCCGTTAGTTATGAACTGAATTGCATGAAATTCAATATTGGCATAGCTTTAGCCATATAATACGCAACGCCAAAAGTTGAATCGAATCGATTCAAAATTCACAGTGCCCTTTTCGCATCTCGACCATTTATAAACCGAATTGCAAAATTTTTTACTTATAAAAGCATTTGAATGAAATTTGATACATAGGCACTTGGAATAAAGGAAAATCTAGCGCCAGTTTCAAAATTTTATTTTGCGCATGCGCAGTGCCAACTTTTTTATCTATGGAAGCATTTAAGTGAAATTTGATATTTAGGCGCTTGGAACAAAGGAAAATCTAACATTAGTTTCAAAATTTAGGTTTGCGCATGCGCAGTTCCAACTTTCTTATTTAGAAAAGCATTGAAATGAAATTCTTCTCATAAACTGACATTGAAGTAGCACGACAAAAATGGATTGCCCATGTGCAACGCTATCTTTCATATTTGTGGCCGGATTTTTACGATTTTATAGAAGTTGCATCTTACAAATGGGAAATGAATGCAAGTGGAAATGCGCTTTATGTAAATCGTTTACGATTACTTTTTAACTTGTTAGATTATTCGTAACTTATAAATGAATTTGTTTGAGAAAGCGTCCCGATGCCCAAGAACTAAATTTCCCGGATCTTCTATGTATAAGTGCACTAATTTAATTAGGAAAACTGTTCAATTCAGACTTTTTTTGTGGTAAGATTAAGATTATTGATACCGTGAACTATCAAAATTAACACAGTTTAACTGGGAGAGACTCGGGCATCCCCAAGCCCCTGATAGTTGATAGAGCATAAGAATTTATTTCAGTAATTTGCATTAAAGAATAAAGATAAAATAAAATGTCTCATATAGCATTATTTCATATAAGTGGAATACCGGGACATTTTTCAGTAATTCAAGCGATACGTTTCAAGTTGGGATTCCTGTTTAATTAAAGAAATCAAACGATATCCTTAATTGCATTGTTCGTTAAGTAAGTCTCGGGAATTTGCCTTCGTTTTGTTTAAAGGAGACCGAACGATTCGACCGTAAACATTTATGAATGAAACGTTACCATTTTTCCCAACAATAAAAAGAAGCATAAAATCATTCTTTTAAATTAGATGACCAAACTCGGAAACGCACCAAAAGCGGCAAAAAAAAAACGAATTAATCAAAACGGTTGGTTGTCTCACAAAGCAAGAATCCTTTCATTTATTTCGATAGGTTCTGCTTTGTCATCTTTTATTTGCTCAAGCTTTGGATTATTAATTTTCATGTTCAATATGAATTCACGTTTCCAACTATATGGAGTAGTAAATTTAATTAAAACGCTCATATTGACTACAAATAAAAAACATACATGCACCACGATTGCATTTAGGTATTTACAACTACACAAGTACACATTTGATGAACTTGCAAAATAAACGCTTGTAATTCCATAATGCCGAAAATTCTTGAGCAGCTTTACACAGCTGCCAGATTTTAAATTAACAAGTAATAATAAACGCAAGTAGGTACAAATATGATCCAGATCAAAGTTTTGTGCTTGTATAAAGAACTGCAAATGAAGCAAAGCACATGTTGAAGTTTTCCGAACCAATTTTAGACAATTTTCCTCGAACCCTAAGATATACAGACGTAATACAGAAGCTTTGGAAAACAAACACAGAAAAATCGAATTTTTATGTACATTCCAGTTCATGGTAATGCCCTTTTCATGCGAGCTTTTGAATGGACCCAATCCCCACATACCCGCGAAGTAACTTCGATGTAGTTTCATTATAAACGAAAAATAAAAAGCTCGATAGAATTGGGGATAAGTCAAGTGTAAATTAGACTCGAAAAAGATCAAGGCGTATCTGAAATTGGAAAAATACAGCTCAACCCTTTTGACCGTTTGCAAATTCCATTTTTTTTCAATATACTTTGGATCGAGGATGGATTAAAAATAAAATTCCATTACGTTCGTTAAACTACCGCGGTAAAAAGCGTTTGTTACAATTCAAACGCAAATTTTCGAAATGCGATTTCGCAATGTACCATACGGAACAAAATTCCATTTCTTAAAAGAGATCTTTTCATTCTATTTAGGACTTTTATCAACTTTCCTTCTTTTTATTAGCAAGTTTTATAGTACAACGAAATACATTCGACGCTTTTTAGGAACGGCCAAACAGTTTCGATGAATATTTAAATGAATGAAAAATAAATGAAACGGCACCCTTTTGGGAATAAACGCAATACTAATTACGATAGGAGACTGAAATCATTATAGAGACTCGTTCGTAAATTCTAATTATTGCCCTCGCTTCAATAAAGTTTT
The DNA here is from genome assembly GCF_008802855.1 of Photinus pyralis. Taxonomy (NCBI): domain Eukaryota; kingdom Metazoa; phylum Arthropoda; class Insecta; order Coleoptera; family Lampyridae; genus Photinus; species Photinus pyralis. The sequence goes on from NW_022170663.1 coordinate 3,008,528, forward strand.
CCGGTTATAAAAAACGAGCCCACCTCAAGAGGGGTTGTAAAATATGTATCTTTTCCCTAAGTCAATTACAATGCGCAGCGTTGAAAACCGAAAAAAATTAAAGCATGATCAGTTTTTTTACAATACAACCAGTAATTACACTGGCATTTCAGTGTAAAAGCTAAATCCTGAAATTGAATTTAATGAATATTAGCGGTTTGTCACAGGATTGGTAAAAACTCCCGTTTTACTAGAACGCGGAACTAACAATTTTCCGGATATGAATTCTATTTAACAGAAACTTTAAAGAAAATTTGTCGGAAAAGGGATAAAAGTTTTTCTTGTTCTCAAAGTTTCGTTCCTAACAAATAGTATTGCAATTAAATAGATTAAAGGAACTTTTGATACACGTTAAAGAAGATTAAGGAGTTGTCGACGTTTGAGTTTGACATACGCATTTCTTACGTCATCTTCGTACACGTAATTTCCTCAATAATTTAATTTGTCCTTTCATTGCAGCAAATTGAATTTGACAAAATACCTCCTAATAAACTAGACTCGTACAATGTACAATTGGTAATAAAGTACAACGAGACTCGAAGAGTTATGTCGTGTAATAAAATTCTATCAAATTACTTCGAGCATAAGTTCAAGAAAAGTACTAATACAATTCATTCTAAAATACAATCCGTTTCTGAGACGGGATTTTACTTTTAGGAATTACCTACGAAAACTATTGAACTGGAAAAACAGTAAAATTATTATCGAGCCAATACGTGAATTGCTCATGTTTTAACTGTTTATTTCCTACAGTCAACAATTAATATATTGATATAATAATAAAGCCTTCCTATTAACAGGGTACGGACTAATAATTCATCTTGGTGTGAAGTGAAGTGAAGTGAATATTTGTTGTTTATACACAGGAAAGTTTGCATTCGTCATAAAAAGTATACAAATATATCATAAATAGTAGATATCTCAGAAATAGTAAATATATACAGGGTCATTGTTGACGAGCGTCAGTTAGAAAGATATGGAAAACCTTTGAAAATTAAGCTGAACTGATAAGCCCTTTAAGGGTTTTGGCACATGATGAATTGAACTAAAATATTTTCAAAATGGCGCCACTTCCGGAAATACCGGAAGTAGCCATCAACTTTGTTATTTTAAATAGGGACCCCCTATTTTTTCTACATTTTCGGATTCTACGTCGAATTTGGAGTACAACGATACCCCATAGTTGACCCTTTGCTCCAAGGGCTTCGCCGATATTCAAGTTTTTGTGTCAAAAATTGAATTAGCAGGGATAACTTTAAAAATTTATTATTCGAAAACGGTGAGAGATATTGCAAAACAGTTTTCAATGCTTTATTAAGGAAAGATCGAATTTTCTTATGGTATGCGTAACCGTCTAAAAAAGTGAGATTACGTCACTTTTTCAAAGCTCTCAACTTTTAAACTTTTAAATATCCGTAACTCCATTTTTTCAAATGGCACCCCCCATTTTGTTCTTCAGCCTTGTTTTCCTTTTTCCCAGACCTTTAATTTGATGCAAAATTTCAAAAGCTGCTTCAAACGGTTTCCGAGATATTCCATGTTTTAGGTACTTATTGTGGAAATTTGATAAAAAAATTAAATCGCTTGATGTTATTCTTTTGTTTTTATTATGATAATGTTTAAACGTCAAATTTTCGCTGCTTGAACTTATACTTCTCGTCAATAATGGCTCGTTTGGGTTACACTAATGAAGATTTTTTGAATTTAATATTAATACACGGTGAATGTAATCGAATAGCTGCCAGGAAAAGCAGCGAAAATTTGACGTTTAAACATTATCATAATAAAAACAAAAGAATAACATCAAGCGATTTAATTTTTTTATCAATTTGCCACAGCAAATAACTAAAACATGGAATATCTCGGAAACCGTTTGAAGCAGCTTTTGACACTTTGTATCAAATTAAAGGTCTGGGAAAAAGGAAAACAAGGGTGAAGAACAAAATGGGGGGGTGCCATTTGAAAAAATGGAGTTACGGATGTTTAAAAGTTTAAAAGTTGAGAGCTTTGAAAAAGTGACGTAGTCTCACTTTTTTAGACGGTTTCGTATACCATAAGAAAATTCGATCCTTCCTTAATAAAGCATTGAAAACTGTTTTGCAATATCTCTTACCGTTTTCGAATAATAAATTTTTAAAGTTACCCCTGCAAATTCAATTTTTGACACAAAAATTTGAATATAGGCGAAGCCCTTGGAGCAAAGGGTCAATTATGGGGTATCGTTCTACTCCAAATTCGACGTAGAATCCGAAAATGTAGAAAAAATAGGGGTCCCTATTTAAAATAACAAAGTGGCGCCATTTTGAAAATATTTTAGTTCAATTCATCATGTGCCAAAACCTTTAAAGGACTTATCAGTTCAGCTTAATTTTCAAAGGTTTTCCATATCTTTCTAACTGACGCTCGTCAAGAATGACCCTGTATATAAAACAAGAATAAACAATTACATCTACAAAAATATTTAAAAGCATTAAAATTAAAAATACTGTCTAGGAATTCATTATAACTATAAAATGGGTTATTTAGTAAACAAATTTTTATTGTATTGGAAAATTTCTTATATGGCAGTAGTCTAATTTCCAAAGGCAGTGTATTTTCCAAAGGCAGTGTATTGTGAATTGAAAATTTATATACTACGAATATATAATCAATGATAACGGCGAAAGTGCAAGAATTAGCTAAATAATTTTTGTTTCATGCAAATGTCGTAACATATATTTGAATGAATGTTATTCCAACCAAAAATGTTCACCCAGAACGCAGTTATTGTGGAAACAAATTTGCAATGCTTCAATGTAAACGCCACCTTAAAACTATTGATGATCTTTTCCGAAGTCTTAAAAAATTCACTCTTAACGCAACGAAGAGGGGCTCTAAATACAATTGCAAAATGTTATAAATGAGAGGCGCGTCATGTTGGTGAAACTGCAATTCCTCAATTCATAAGAATTATACTGTTTAGCAATTGGTGGAAGAGCTTTTTCCAATTTTTAAACTACAGTAAATTAACCGAGCGAGATTAAGATGAAATGATATATTCACTGAGTGATTAAAGCTTTTTACTTCGCGGATAATCCAATTAGCGTTCGCAATAGATTCAATAATCGACATTGACTAACAAACCATGAACATATTCTATTAGCTTACGCGGAAACTGGGGCTTGAAGCTTGGAGCCATACAAAACCAATGATAAGCGCAATGACTTAATATACGCTATTTATATAAGAACGTTGTTGGCGGAAATGATCGTTTTAGCTATTGTTGTTAAAAACTGAAATTCGGACTTATCATGCGGCATCCTGGGAAATCGGTTTGACATGCACTTCCTTCTCTTATCACACTATGACTAAATCTACATCATGTGTCGCAAACTTGTACAATCAATCCAAATGCGGTTAACTATTTTTAGAGAAAGGTTTACGTACTTAACTCATCACAACGCGAAATATTTTGGAAAATAATTACCTACCTCGGCAGATGGTATGTCGACAAATTAAAGACGGAAAAGGACCAAAGGAAAACCTGCAATTTAATAAACACATGCATAAAAAGGTTACAACCAATAAATTCCGAGACGAGCATTGTAAAATCCGATCAAGAAAAGGTATTATGTCGGACTACGTATACACATCATTAAAAATGTATAATAAGGCGACTTCATTAAAATGAAAATGCCTTCTATTGAGGCATTAAACTTAACAAGGCATTCGTATTTAAACAGCTCGAAAAATAATTAATTATTTATATTTCTCTCTTCAACAAGTGATTTACGTTACCCCCGATTCCCCAAAGAGCTGGAAAAAAGCATCCCGACTGGCATGGACAATTGAGTGACACAATAATTCGAAAAACGTATATCAATATTGATCGAAACCGCATTTTATCTTATTCAAGCAATCTGGAATACCGAATATGGACAAAAAGAAATACAACGTTCGAAAAAGTGCTACTGCCTCGATTTTTTCAAATAAACTGAGAACCGGAGAACAAATCAACTTGCATAGGCTTTTCATTAGGAAACGCTGGAACAGAAATGAAAAGACGATCGATAACAGTCCTCATAAAAGAACGCGTTTAGCGCGAAAATAATAGTAGCGGAAAACACAATTTTTTTTGACGTTATCTAAAGACAATAGGGTTGGTTCCAATGGCACAAGATAATGCTTAAATTGTAACGAAATGTCGTGGGGGTGAGACTAATCAAAGTAAATGCGTATTGAGGACAATAAATTGAACGTCAGAATCTATCATAATATCCACTAATCACTGATGCTTAGCATCACTACATCAAACTTCAAATTTGGCGAAACACAATGGCCGACAAATTCAAAATTCGCGAGTGTAAATTGAAGTTTGGCGTCAGAAATTATATCGGCCAATAATACCTCACTTTGATGTTTCATACAGTAAGTATATAATATTCTATTTTCGCAAGTAAATAACTATAACATACGGTGATCGCAATGTATTAAGTTTTGGGAACGTTTACTTCTGGTGGTACCAAGGTCCCAAGCAAAGTATCCTATTTTAATTGGCGAGGGTGGAGGCGGGGCTTTTTTCCTTAAAGATTTTGACGACATCAGGATTTTTTTCTATTCACTTCAATCCCGATCCAGGATCTCTTTTCCGGATCGGTTATAATGTAGGTACATATCTCGGGAACGTAGTGCCGGAAGTAGTTCTCATTGAAGGTTTGGATGGCGTCAAAATTTCAAATGCGAATAATTTCGATAATAGCGTGTGATACATTTTTATAATCTCTTTATGGTTATTTATAGCTATTTGTACACATTGTACTATTTTTGAGTGTACTTTCCTGTTGCCTAAGTATGGGCTTTTGCGGTTGGGCATTAAAGTTATTATTATTTTTATATAACCCAAAATGCAACGTTGGTTAAGAGTGTAAAGCATCCATTTTTATTTCTTGTCCGCGAAGAGCACACACTTAACCGTTTTTTAACCAACAACAGAGATTTTTTAAAACCGATATACAGGGACATTCTGTTTGGAACACTGAATATATCTCAAAACGACATTTTTGAAAAAAGCTTTTAATTCAAATTTTGCGGTCAGTGGCGTACTTCTGCAAGGTTAAGGGTGGCATGGATGAGCACGCCGCTGACTACAAATTTAAACTACGTAGATTGCTAGCAAACTTTTTATAATTTTGGATACCATAATTAACCTTTTTTGCAGATATATTGAGTGTTACAGCCTTGCAGGCAAAATTTTCACCCTTATAAGCAAACACGCAAGCAGGGAGAATGAATTTCGGTACCTGCCCAGTAAACAATTCTGACTTTCTGATTCCGCGTGGGATCTTTTCGAGTGCGATAGTAAGACGGGCAGTTGGGGCCGTACCTGGATTTGTGGATGCCAGTATGCGGATCAAGGGCTGTGCATCCCTTTTCAGCCGTACTGGTCATTACCTTACCAAAGAAATATCTCGAGGAATATCTAAAAAAAATGTTTCTAGCACGCACGGACAAAACGTAAAATTAAAAAATTCTAACACAAAACATACAAAGTTACTTTTGAAATCGATAATCACCGCCCATTTTGAGGAAGAGAGACGGTAATGTAACGTAAAAATAAAATTAATTCGTTTTTCTGGGCGTTCAATAATATTAGACATTTCGAAATTCGCAATTTACACCGAAGTTGTTCCATTATAATAGAACGAAGCAGGTTTTGTAACTCTCCAGCGAACCACAATTAAAATTTTCGTACATAAAATTAATTCAAGCGTTTTCACAGTTTAACTTTAACGGCCGGGATAAAGTTTGAGTTTATAAATTTACTTTTGCATTTTAAATATACACTGTATGCCAGTCCCGCAAAAACAACATTTTTACGTTTTGCGCAATTTTCTAAGGCTACATTCCGATATTCTACTGTCGTGTATATATAAAAATTGCATTTTTAGCGCATTTTTGAAAAAAATACGCTATTATATTCGTTATTGCTGGCAGGCCGGCTGTCCGCGTGAGATCTCCACAACTACAATAGCTAGAGAATTCAAATTTTCACTAAAAGCTTTCTGCTATAGTGTAGATGTGCAGGCACTAGTCTATTTTGAGTTAGATTACTTGTGAGATCGATACTTGAAGAAAATAAATTCGATATGGGTTTCGGAGGTGCTATAATTTTACCGTTAGATAGCGCTACCAGTATAAAAACTTATTATTTACTTTGTGATTTGTTTTACAAAATGAAGACGTACCGTCAATTGAAATTAAATAAAATTAATTATTTAACGCAGCCAAAATTACTCGTGAGATCGATAATTTTAAACTTCCCTAATAAAATACTGACCTGCATTACCAAAAATGCGCTTTAATCATGCATATGCTGATTTACAACTTGTTTAATATAGTTACTACCCCACTCACTTTCGTTTGTGCCGTGTATGTAATTAATCGACGCACACTCACCACTTAATACAGTTCGTCCCAACCTTTTACGTTACTAACGTTACGTTCTTTCCAAGTAACTCCACTTTACAATAGAACGCAAAAAAAAACTGTCTGTCCCACGACGAATGCCGGCGATCTATATCTCGAAAAAGAGACCTCAAAATATCTTCAAAATTTGACAATCATTTAAAGTCGGTAGTACATTTGGTTTTACCGGAACTTGATACCACACTTTTAAATAGAACAGCCTATTACTTCATTTCTAGAGTCTAGGTAAAATTCGTTATTAATTCCATGTTTAACGTCCAATACCTAAATTTAGCCATTTTTGACGTACTTTCAAAAACAGCCCGAATCATAATTGCCTATATGACAGCTGTTACAATTGGAACTGGTTTCCTTTTAGAAGATATAAAGAAAATATTTTCTTATAGAATGTGGCCTGTAGAATCCATAATTCCAAACAGTTCCAAGATCGGACTACTAGATCAAAAGTTACAGCCCTTTGAATTTTTTGTCGAAATTGGTTTTTTGCCCAAATTGGTTTCTAGTCCATAACTTTTGATTGAGAAGTCCGATCGAAAAAGTACGAATTGTTTTGGATTCTACGCACCGAAATTAATAAGAAAAAGTGTTTTCCCGAGAAATTTTGGTGCAGTCGATTTTTGGTAAAAAAGGAAGGTTATACACTGCCTTTTTTTGAGGCTCGAAAAGAAAATTGTCTCAGATCGACCGGAAAAAATATTTTCTTATAGAATGTGGCCTGTAGAATCCATAATTTCAAACAGTTCCAAGATCGGACTACTAGATCAAAAGTTACAGCCCTTTGAATTTTTTTGCGAAATTGGTTTCTAGTCTATAACTTTTGATTGAGAAGTCTGATCGAAAAAGTACGAATTGTTTTGGATTCTACGCACCAAAATTAATAACAAAAAGTGTTTTCCCGAGAAATTTTGGTGTAGTCGATTTTTGGTAAAAAAGGAAGGTTATACACTGCCTTTTTTTGAGCCACGAAGAAAAATTGTCTCAGATCGACCGGAAAAAATATTTTCTTATAGAATGTGGCCTGTAGAATCCATAATTTCAAACAGTTCCAAGATCGGACTACTAGATCAAAAGTTACAGCCCTTTGAATTTTTTGTCGAAATTGGTTTTTTGCCCATAAATATACCTATTATTCAAAGTTTTCGTTGACTAATTAAAGCAAAAGCAATAAAGGGGCCTGTTAGCAGTAAGAAATAAAATACCGTTCTAATCTAATCTTTTTCGCCTGTACAATAATAAATAGATAAATGACTACCAGCATCAGCAACCTGCAACCCAATTTCTATTTCTTACCCCCTCCCCTCCCCCTTCTAGTACGCACTGGGTGACTGTACCTATGTGCCACGAACTTGTTTAATCCCCCACAGAATACATTTCTACGTACGCCACTGAAGAGGTTTAGTGGATTGTGTGGTGTGCATATAAAGCTCTACAAAAAAATTTCAAGAGCGGATTGTCGGAGGAGGATACTCGCGTTCGACTTAACAGTAAATACGTTCAATTTGTAACAAATTCCGTGTTTGAAAAGGTCCCTGAACTTGTCAACGTTGCCAAACCATTATCATTCCATGCTTTCATTCAATTCCACTATCCTATTCATAAGCCCGACGGCCTTACTTTAAATCTCATTAGTCTAATTTGGTCTCTTTCAGTCAAATTTAATAATTGCAGAGAAATGAAAGCTAACCAGGTAGTAATGTCTATTAATTTTAGAGGGTACTGTCATGAAATAATTATTTATGCCATGGTCCATGGTACTCTAATTCTAACATTTCTTTCTTCTTAAAATCATTTAAAACGGTTAACACAAACATTCAAAAACTGTACACACACACTAAAAGAATTTTTCCGCAAAAATCATTACAAGCTAGTAGACAAGTAAACAAGCCTGTACGGGTTTATTGGGTCATTAATTACTATTTGTAAATGAAAGATTATTAGGTATAGGTATTCGTAATTGAAAATTGTTTATTTACCGTTAAGTTTTGTTACAAGATTGATAAGACTTCCGCTTATTGCCGTGTCACAAACATGGTATCCATGTCCTTTATGGATATAATGGATATAAGAAAGGTTCACTACGTAGATTATCGGGTCAAAAAGTTACAACCCAAAAACATATCTCTACCATCGTTTACTTGTATCGGACTTTTTTAAACCTAAAAACTATACGAGTTCTGTAGCCCGCTGACCGGCAACCGTTTCGGAACCGGCTCGAAGCACGGATTCGCTTTTGGTGCAAATATCTGCAAAACGGAGTGACGGAGGAGGTCCTCTCAAAGGACGGAAAGATGGTCTTTCTAGACTAGACACCTCTACGGGCGATATGAAAACTTAGGTAATTGTGAATATCTCAAAAAATATTGGAGGAAGGAAATTTGTTATTTTCATTCACAAAGAATAAAGATCCGTAGATCCCAAATTTGACGTTCACTTTAGGGGAAGGAATTTTGTACAAAACCGGTAACCACAGCGTACTTAAAGACCTAGTGTCACACACTTCTACTAAAACTTTCGTCTACTGCCACCACATTTCCACCTACTTCCATTTATTTCCAACACGATTCCACGTGTACCTAACGGTTTACTTTTAGGGTAGGCGATTTAATATACACTGCAGTGTCAATGTTAAAAGTGGCCAGTTAGATCGGAATCGTAGAGTAGTCTCAAGAAATCCTCTAAATCGTTTCAAGGAGGAACAAAATTAGCAAATGATCCAATCTCGGCACCTTGACTCCCTACGCCGTGTAGACCTCCCCTAAAAGAGATCTCCGTATGCGATCTGTCATTTGAAAGAGCAGTATTATGTGGAAAATGACGCTATTGTTTAAATTAATAAAGTTACTTCTTTGCTGCGTAAAATGTCGAGAATTGCATCCTTCATCGTGTTACTGCTTTCGTGTTATGCTTCAAATAATGTGGACAGATTAGCGTGTATCTAATTGATCGATTTGGAATGGGGCGTATCTTGAGGGGTTAAATTCACTTGGCAAGGTTGGCCGCCTGGAACTTGTTCGCTGACATTGATATGTGAGCGATACTTCACCTTCGAGTTCGAGAAGCAGAAGCAGAACAGAAAAAGGGAATATTTCCCCGCAGTATAGGTAAATCGCAGGAAATAACCGTAATTACAAGAAACGGCGCCCTTTTTCCTAGGCCTAGAGCATGTACTAGATTAATTATTATAAACTCAATACTCATTTTGCGTAATGGCGTTTTGTGCGCGATTTTACAAGTTGAACGAGAGTACGTGAAAGTTAATTAAGTTTGATGTTTTGTCAAATTTTCTGATGCTCATGAAATATTTCGTTTTGAAAATCGTTTTAACATGCGAAATTTATGGAGAACGTGCGGTTCCTTGTAAGACGTAATCCTACGCTATTTCATTATAAATTTGATAGGTAATATCTAGCTTAATTCCGTATTAGAATAGGAAATAAGATCGCGAGAGTGGAGGATTGCCTAAACGCGGTAATTTGTAATTAATTGCATATTCCACGTGCGAAAAGTGAGGCATCAATATTTAACCAAGCAATTAAATTAATTTGTCAAATAGGAACCGTTAATAATGGTATACCCATATTCGGCAGAAGGGGGCGTTTTTCGATCACATGTCGGTTTGCCTTGACCCGCGACGAATTAATTTGTAGCAAATATCATTTTGAAAGGTGCGCAAACTGGAATACGAGAGTAACTGGAAAAAAGTTTTTTCGCATAAAATTTCTTCGGAGGAATTCGAAGACAATTTTAATCATCTGTTACTAACTTTATGGATTTGCTTAATTAAAATTTGTGTTGCGTATTATAATTTTAAATGTAATAAAAATGACTGCCAGAATGCTTGGTTTTGACGAGAGCCGATTTTATAAAATAAGACGAATATTCGGTGAATTTTTCGTAATTGTAGTTTCAATTTTTTACAAGTTAAGAAGCGCTATGAACGAAGTCGATAAGAAGTTCCTATAAATAGCAAGTCATATTTTATCTTCGCGAGGGACATTCCGGTTCCGACTTTCGATGTGTCATAATTTTACCCATCAATATTGAAGCGTTACGATATTCATTATTGCGACTTTTGGATAATCCTATACCAACTTTATTGTCCATATATAACGGCTATTAAAAACCAAATTTGCCAAAACTTCCGAGCCGACACAAAAGAGAATACAATTACGTTCCTGAAAATCAATACCAGCCTCTTCTTGCAACAGGAATGGCGGTTTTTAAAGAGTTATGCGGTTACGAGCAGACGCGGACTGACAGACATGACACAACTACCATTCAATAAACGCTAAGGGTTTTTCAAAGATTGGAATAGATCATTTTTAAAACAGGGGGTTGTAATTTCAAAACAAACCACCAATTGAAATTTGTAATTTTGATTTAAAAATGATTCACATCGTACTTTTATTTTAAAGTGGGGGTAACTGGGTATGCGGGGGTGAAAACGAATTAAACTTCCCCATAGCTCTCTAAATGGGCGTGTTTTTACAATTTTTGGATTTTTTATCAAAAATACAAATTAGAATCGGGGGTAAAGCCCTCTTATTACATTTTCAGTTCTATGATCCTTCATAATTTTAAACGGGATGCTGTAGTATTTACTCATTGTTCAATTTGAGTACTCATACTCTGAAAGTTCTCACTTTTGAAAATGCACAACACCTAATTTTTGTTACTGAAAATTCTATTTTTTTGTGATTATGAATGGATGAATTCTGGAACAGGACGGGATATTACAGGCTCTTCTACAGAAAGATATGGAATGCTCTTACATTTGTTGCACCTCTTTAGAGCCCCCCTGACTTTGGCGAAGGATTGCAAGCCCATCGGCCTATCGTGCTATACGAATAATGCACGATCGTAATTGTCGTAAGAAAAGACGATACAGGGAATTGATCAGTAACCGAAGTTGAAAAATTTTCATTTACAAGACCTTCCCCATAAAATTGTAATTGAATTTATTTGAACGGCGACATGTTTCGGCTAAATGCCATCATCAGGCCATGAACAACAGTAGAAAAAACCGGTTAAAACCGGAACAATTTGAACGTCAATTAAACATCATCATTAAACATGATGCCATCATCAGGCTATGAACAACGGTAGAAAAAACCGGTTAAAACCGGAACAATTTAATCAATTTAAACATCAATTAAACATCATCATTAAACATGATGTTTAAATTGTTCCGGTTTTAACCGATTTTTTCTACCGTTGTTCATCGCCTGATGATGGCTTTTAGCCTACACATGTCGCCGTTCAAATAAACTCAATTACAGTTTTATGGGGAAGGTCTTGTAAATAAAACAAAAAATTTTTTTTCAACTTCGGTTAAAATTTCACCCCATTTCGAGTTACCATTAGGAGAATGGATACTAACCGAGAATTGATCAGTAGATGACGGGGGTTGGTTTCATCTTGGCATGAAATGAGGGTCGGAGGAGGGTACTCGCAAGGGGCGGAAGGATCGTCTAATTCACATCTACTGGCGGCGCGAAAACTTAAATAAGAACATCTCAAAAATGTTGGAGGAAAGTACCTACAACGGGAAAAACAATATTTCAGAGAATTTCTCTAAGGACTTAATCCTTCATAGCGTAGACTCTGAACGTATACCAGGCGGCCTTTAAATGTGTATGTGTAAAGCGTCCCCTCCCCATCACTTAAAATTGTCACTGTGAAGTCCACAGTTGATTCCTAGGTCTAAAAAAATAATCAAAATCACACTAAATGAATCGAATTCGTGCAGTAACATTAGCTCTATAGTTCACTATTATAATCGTTTTACAGTTCTAGATAAATTTACGGTAAATGTCCCTTTATTAGAGTACCAACAGTCAACGAAATTAAGGATCAACTTCCCCCCGCACTCATTTTCCAAAAACCCAAATTTTTGTTACTAATTCTAATTAGATCGGCATCTCAGAAAATACAATAATAAAAAATTTGCTTTTGCTAACACAGATACGTACCACCCCCACACGTACGCATACGCGATTTTGCCCAAAATTTCAGCTCTTCCTTTTATGTCTTAGAATATATGTAACAAATTTGGTTCCAATCGTTTCAATCGAAAAGGAGAGTACAGACAGACAGACCGATATACTCGACATTTTGTTTGATTCGGGTGATGCTTCAAAACCTGTATTTGCTTAAAAAAAGTACAGGATAAGCTATGTGTCCCAATCAATCATAATACATAGACCTAAAGAAGTAAGACTTTTGTGTACTTTCAGATCTTGCAAAAGCTACTCCTCCAAAATTGGTTCGTGAAGGTAATGAAAAGTTGGTATCACGCGTTTTAAAATTGGACTCTGTGCCTGATGATATTGATTCCAATACTCGATGTAGAAACATCCAATGTCAGGCAATTTTTTATGTTATGACACTGCAAAAGAATAGTGAAGGAAGGGCAGATCTTGGTTATTATACTATCAAATAATTTCTCGTTTTGTAAATATTTGGCCTAGTAAACTGAAGTTACCAGTGCTGTGTATATTTTAACACGTTCCCTGCCGAGTTGAAATTATGATGTAGGAGACAGAGTGGCGATCCATTTCTCAAGGAAGTAAAGCCGAGATTAATGATCAATTGTACATTCTGTACACCGCACGAAATGCATCGCACGTAAGTTGATGCTGCGAGAAGTTAAAATTGATTACTGCTATTACGGAAGAGTTTACTGAAAACCATATAAATTAGCGGCAAAATGAGATGTGTCATCGACAAACGTCCGAGTGGCTCAGAGGTACAATTAAGGTATCTAAAAATAAAACGCGCTCTAGATAAGAAACTCTGGTGAATGATCTTAGCGACCGCTCTGGAGAGAAAACTCAGAATATATGATGACACATTTGACCCAAAAACAACACTCCAACTAAAACTTCAGCCGAAACTGTCACTATCAATAAAAAGAAACAATAACAAAATTAGATAACAGCAACAAAAAGTTTTACATGGCCATTACATTCTAGAGACACATGTCTACTTTTGTACGATCATAACCTAAACAATAATGAGGAGTGGGTGTTATTATAAGGTAATCGATAAACAAAAATTATATACTACACACACTCTTAGTGAAATGTAACGTCGGGGCCGCTCTTAGATGCGCAAGTTCTTGTATTGATTAGCTTTTGTATAGCTTCACTTTTAGATAACAGCTCCGCTGTACCGACGTCTATTATCTCTGCGCTTTGTCAAAATTGAATTGCGTAGAAAAACATGTTATAGACCAAGGTAACAATCTGTTTATTATTTAATCTACCATTAGATATGTTGCTCGTCAGAAGGGCATAATCACAATAGCCCAGGCATGCCTCTAAATGAGAATTTATGTGCTGGCGGAAATATTAATTGCGGGCGTTTTGCGCAAATGTCGCCGCAAAAAATTAACTAGACGGAGTTCCTCAACTTTGGCATTCCTCGTATCATTGTACAGAAAAAAACCAAAAAAGATCATTACGAGTTAAATTTAAATTACTTTTAGCGAAATTACGCCCGATGAGATCTTTCAAACATAAAAGCGAAAATTCCCTTTAGCAACATTCCACGTAAGAAAATGTACGAATTTCGTATCGAACAGAGTTGCTTGAGCGAATGTTTGCGAAGTTTCTTTGTTTGTGATAATTAACGCTGTGGAATTTTGGAAAAGTTACTGTCTTAAATTAAGTATAAACTAAGCGCAAGAAGTGAACCATAAATAGTGCTAATAATGCGGTTGAATACAAATTTACTGACTCATGCTAAATTCACTTATTGCAGAATTGTAAAAAACACCAGCTGCTCTGTTTTCCGATGAAGTTCGAAGTTCCATTTTTGGTATACGCTTCCAGAGTGATACGTTTACTGGGCATCAGATTTTTGTTGTTATTTTCAGTCGTGGTGATGAGGTGACAATTCAGGCCCGCAGGCAGGGGGATGCAAGGCGGCGTTGAGCCCTACCTAAAAGGTGGTATTGCCCGTCCCCCAAAACCATAGTAGGGGACACAAACTGTCATAACGCAGCTTGGGGAAGTCAAAAAACTGATACAACCGATAACCGACTACTTCACAGTATAAACACGTCAAACATAATATAAATAGGACTATCATTTTATACCTAAACACGTTCACAAAAACGGCCTGTATTAACCCCCAAGGGGGAGAAAGGGGTTCACAATTTAAGAATATTAGGAAGAAAATATATGTAATAATCAGCGCTTACCTAAAAATGTTCAAAACAGTTTTCCATTTTCATACCTTATTGAACACGGCCGAAATAAACACCCCAGTCAATCACCATGGCCAGAATTAGTCAGGTCAAAACACACGAAATCGATACAATCCACCACGAAACACGGCCACGTCTCAACTGATAACAAATAAATTCAAATGTAATTACGCGTCATCATACGAAACGGGTTCGTTTATTCAATACATTCGAGAATGTAACTGGATTACTCACCTTTCCTTGCATTAATTGCGCTCAAATAAAACGATCGTAGTTAAACCAATTCGTCTATGACCTACCCCAATGTTTTTGCACTACCCTACGTCTTCTCTCCGAGTGCTCTTACTAAAACGAATTTATCAAAACACTTGAAAAACAACCATGTGTGTCAAATTTTTCCAAATTATAAGAAGGCCACGTCCATTGCAGATCTGTTTTTGGGACCTGGTTCCCCGGAGATTTACACAAACTCGTTTTCAGTCGTCTTCTTGAATGCGGACACTATTACATTAAGCAATAATTTAATCATCAGAGCTTTCACTTCGAAACGAACCACGGATTGTGATTTGTAGTTTTGAGAAAAAATCAAACAAATTCACCCCCGCACCGCCACATTTTAACATTATAATGTGCACTCCCATCGAGTGGCACATATATCGTTTTAAACGTTTTTTACAAAAAGATCCATAAAATCAAAATTGGGTGGAAAAGAATATCCAGAATGGGGTAGCTCATTAGGTTTAGTTCCGAAAATCCGCACATAGAAATGTATAAAGAAGATTCGAGAAGCTGGATCCGAAAAGATGCTAGATCCCTTGGAAATTTTTGGAGAAGATTATCTTTGGCTCCCGATTATTTGTAAATTATATTCACCTTTACTATTGATAATCCTTCATATAAAATAACAAGACCCTCAGCAATAAATAACATAAAATTATGCAAACAAAACGGATGTTCAATCTCGGTATGATATCGAGTGAATTTGGGGCGGCAGACCGACACTTCCAACAAATTCAAAACTGAAAACCTTACATCCCAAATTAATAAAAGCTATCCATGGGTATTTGCTTTTCGAAATTACTCGTTTTGTATGACAAAGTACTATTCGTGTGCATCAGCACATCTTTTAAAAAATTATCTTCGATAAAACTTCCTTGTACCTACATTCCAGTAACGAAAATCAATTAAAACATCTGAAAAAGCATTTTACTTCGAATTTCGGATGCTCACAAAAGAAATCAAAGAAAAAAGCTCGATAATAGCCTGGACACTCGCGACGTCTTACTAATTTAGTTATAGAATTGGGTTATATTTTGAAACGAAAATTTACAAATCGGTTCTCGCCTGATAAAATGGAACTTTGTAGGTTTTCGGATTTAAAAGGACCTCATTTGAATTGGGCAAATATACATATAATTGGATTAGCTACGCGTCACGTTGCGGATAAAAATTAGTAAAAGTCGGAAATTCGCAATCTCGAAAATTTCCTTCGTTCCTCGCGAGCATTTCAGAAAGAGAAAATATTGACTGCTGGCTTACATAATTGAACAAAGGCTTAGACATTTGTAATCGGCTATAACAAAACAAATTTTTCGTATTGTCAAAGAAGGTTCACGAACAGGTCCAAACATGCTAATCTATAAATGTAGAATTAATCTTCTTGTATTTCTCGATAAGAGGATTTCTGGAGCTCTCTTTGTGCAATTTTAACGGTCCGAGTTTGTAACAAGAGAGAAACTCTTTATGTGAACGAACTTATTTGACAACGTTGCTGGATGCTAGACATTTGCTTACTTCATCCATTTTTGTTACCTAAAAAAATTTATTCAAAGTTTAAAATGGAATGGAATTGAACTGAAGAAGAAGGTACTCATATAGGGCAAGTGGAATGTCTGGATGAGATACATAATCAGAACCTAAGATTTTTTAAATTCCGACGTACATACATTTTCCGTAAAATTAAATAAAAATGTTGCCCCTCATGTGACTATTGACTTGAGGCTTAAGAACACCGTCACACCCCATGTTCCCCTAATTAAAGCTACCCCGCTTCATCTTCACTGCACTTTCCGAAAAATTGTTTACAGCTGACAAGCCCTTATCTTTGGCTTTCAGAAATACTTACGTTTATGATTAAAAGTATAAAATAATCCGCTGATTTTGTAAACGTCATCCGTGACCATTAAAATCATGTAAAAATGTTCTATTAATCATTTGTCCTTTGGTTGTTTTCTGAGGAAAACTGGCGCGATTTGTTCATTTGCGAAACCCTTTCATTTCATCTCGGGCGAGAGTTCTGCAAGCCTTGAATGGAATGCTCCATTATAGCGAGGCCAATAATTGACATCTTTTATTAAAATTCTTCTACATTATCCGATGCCTTTGTTTTACAGAAGTTCGGAAACAATGTTTTTTAGCTGTTATTTTTCTGGCCCGAGCGCTGCTGATGGTGGTGGTATGAGAAAATACTGCGAAGTTATTTTTCAATTTGAAAATTACGCCGTGAAATAGTGGAATGCGACAAAATCAAATTTTATTCTGAAGCCCCGGTTTAATAAAAACATATTTAGATTTAGACAATAGGTAGTTGAAGGTTTTGCGATATGTTGAGAAAATTTATTATGGAATTTTAGGCATTTTTGTTTAAATATTTCGACGCGTAGATTAAAAATCTTCCAAGACCGAAAAAAATTCCATCGCGCAATTGCGCCATATGTTCAAATGAGTAAAGTACCTACCTCTTGTGGTGCAGCTTCATTGATTTCATATGTTGCATGTTGGTGGAAAGACCAACGTGGTGCACACATACGTCCGTGGCATGTTCTGAGCAGAAAACTCGCATTGCAGTATTAAACATTGCATTAATAATGGAATGCACATGCCGTTTGCGCTTTATTTCGCTGGAAGAAGATTGATTTTAGGCTTTAATAACGGCTGTAAATTCGCGGATCTCGTGGGAAAAAAGCACATAAAGGACGATCTCAAACTAAACGAGCAATTTTCGAATAGTAGTTTAATGTGTTAACAGATAATTAATTCATTTCAATGGATTGTTTGAAAAATGCATGCATATTTGTGATATGTGTTTCTATGCACATGGGAAATTATTCACGACACATTCGATGTTCGTTTTTTAATGGTTGATTTTAATATTTTTGATGACACCTCGCATTCGTACTTCAATTTGGCTCTAAATAAATTAAAATAACTATTACAAGTTATATTGAACTATCAAAAATTGTATATATTTAATTTCTCTCCTCATAATAAGGGCTGGTGAGGCTTATTCTACGCGAAACTAGATCGACCACTTTTGTATGAGTGGGGTGGTCGTAGTTGACGCTTCTCACTTAACTGATATAAAAGTGTCTTTAAACAAGATCGGTAGACTTGCATACGATTTTCAGTAGGCAATTTTTTGCCACTCAGCTCGTATTCGGAAACCAGACTTTTAATCCGGCTCATATTCAATAACACCTTTTTTTATGTTATTGTATACCAGTTCAACAAATAATTTGTTATTTATGGCAAAGATACAAGAATTAGTTGGGAAGCCTTGTACGAATAATATCGGTGCCAGCATGTATACTTTTATCTATTGACAGAATAGTTAATGTTGACTGAGAAAGTTCTGGAATGAAAATAATATGGCAACTATATAGGGCGATATTTTTGAATTTATCAATTCCTACTTGAACTATATCTACGAAAAGTGCTGGGTGTACCGCTTTTGTTCAAAAACTTCGATTATTTTCACTATTCTTTGTAGTTGGTGCTTTGTAAAATGGTGGATTGTCGGGCAGTCTGGTTTTATTCTGCTGATTTGTTGAGGCTTCGATGTAAGCTTTGCATCCTTTAAAACTAGCCGGATGGTCCTCCCCGCAGTTGACACAACACATTGATGATGTAGGTGGTTGGTTTGGACAGTAATTGTAAAGGTGGATTTTTAAGCATTTGACACATCTAGATTTTAGATTGTCTTCTAGGTTTTACGGTTACCACAGAGTTGATTTTGCGTAAAAATATCTATAACAACCCTTTTTTTTCTATCTTACATGGGTAGTAAGATATGATAACATCCCAAAAAGTCAAACTTTTCGTTTTCACCCTGTATCTCAGAAACAAACGTTACATTGATTCTGTTTGTAGTATTAAAAGTTTCACAAAAAAAGTGACACAGGGTTGCAAAAACCGCAAGTCTCTAAAAACAGCTGAGATACACTGCAGTCTCAACCAAAATAGGACACACGGTACACTAGTAAGTCGGCTCAAATTCTTTACGGACATTAAGAGTGATCCAACGCGACTGCATTTTAACTGCTTGCAAGGGTCGATTCTTAGAATTAGCTTTAACTTTGTTGGCCGTGTTTTTGGCATTGCGTTAATGGCATGCGAATCTAATAGGATTGTGTAGAAACACATTTTTAGGACAATAAGCTCACTTTTGACAAACATTTTTAAACATTATTATTACATTGTTAAAGTAAAGATTGAAAAACTAATTCTACATCATTCCTGCTCCTTCGAGCAAAGAAGCAAAGAAAAATGAATAAAATATTCCTAAAAATAAGGTGTCGAGATTTCGTTTTCGGAACCCTTGCAAATACGAATTTCACCCTCTCGCTGTCATACGCGAAACAAAATAGGACAGATTGGATAAATTTGCACATTATCACATCTGTAATTTGAGTTATACCTAACGAAGAATTTACCGAAAGGATTTTTCATATACAAATATTGCAATTGACCACTATTTGGCATTTCTGATATTTATGATAAAATTAAGTCGTCCATAATTAGGATCAATCAGTGCCAGATAAAATAATGTAATATGTTTAATAATAAATTTGTCTAAAATGGGCGCATTTGAAATTAGCCCCTCATTTATAAAATGTAATTAGAGTTTTGGAGGTTATAACACTTATATTGTGAATGTGAAAAACCATTAAAGAAACTTTTACGGACCTTAAGAATGATATCATCAAACGCCCTATTAAAAAAAATTAATCTGAAATAATTATCTGGAACTGGAACCCACACTGAAAACTTTCACCAAGAAATGGTCCCAAATATTTCTTTTGTAAGTTGGAAGACCCTCATAAGTTTCTATTATAATAAGGTTTATTATGGAACTCTCTTAAAGGAAGTTTCAGAATTATGGAGGGGCTGTCGGGAACTCTTTGAAAGACCAACCATCCACCAGAAAATGTTTTTTGTGCTTTTTTTATAATTTTCGCTTTATGTCTCCATTCAAAAGCTAATATTACACAAACATCCAGAACTATCGAAGGGCTATAATTAGAACTCGAAAAAATGTTTCCCAAAAAATAGACCCTCTTTGACACTTGGAATACGAAAAAGCCGCATTATTATCAGTGTTACTACTTCAATTAACTTCACTACGGCATTTCAAAAAATCCTTCGGTGCATTTTTGAAAATATAAAAAGACACTTTTTGGACAAAATCATAATGAGGTCTTTACTTGTAGGTAGATGATTTTTTCTAGACTATTTGGACAAAAAGTACAGCAAGAGCAAATGACTTACGAGGGGTAAATTTTACAATGTTACCTTTTAATTAATTCACAATTACCTTATCTTCCTACATTTATTAAAATCTGATTGTTGCTTGGAAAGCATTTTCGAAAAGCTGTGCAAATTGCAATACAATATCACGTAAATAACACCCGTAAAGGGAGCAGGGCGGGTGCATGGGTTAGTGCCGCATGAACCTTATGAACAACAAAAACTGTTACTTAATGAACTTAATGAACAATAGGATTGCGAAATCTTTTTTTTTTGCGCTTATTTATTGTGGGATTATCGTTAACCAACCACAAAAATTTGATCGTTTTCGAGATGAGCGGCAAAGGAGTGACTTATTTAATCCCTTGGACGACAGTGCACCCGGGGAATTTTTGTTATTTATTTATTTTTATATTACCGTTACTCAACCACCAAAAAATTCATCGTGTATCATTTTCGAGATGTGACAGACAAAGGGGTGTGTTTTAATCCCTTGGACAGCAGTGCACCTAGGTATTTTTGATTATTTAATTTCTGATTCTCGTTAACAAAACACAAAAATTTAATCCTGATAAAATGTGTCCGAGATGCGACAAAGGGATGACTATTCCAACCCCTTGGGCGGCAGCGTATATCTAAATTTTTTTCGCTTATTTATTGTCCGATTATCGTTCATTAACCACGAAAATTTGATCGTGTGTCGTTTTGTATATGAGTGGTAAAGGGATGAGTTTTTTAACCCCTTGGACGGCAGTGCAACTGGGTAATTTTGTTGTTTATTTATTTTCGGATTCTTATTAATCCACCAATTCGTGGCACAATCATCCCAAGACGTAATTTACGCAGGTTTGGCGAGACCTAAGCCGTATTTTCGGGTGTATCCATTTATGCTCACCCCCTATCGAGAATTTACATTAAGAACCTCAAATTTTCCTATTATGTCTCCCACATTCCTCCTTTCGACTATTCATCTGTCGAGTAATAGACGTTCTTTACAATTCTTAATTCAATACTTTTTATGGTCATGATTTGCACTTTTTTCCCCCGAGAAAGCTAGACAATTGTGTAACAATCGTACGAAACTTTCTTTTTACGTTAATGTCGCGCTTTTCTTATTTTGAAAACTAGCCACAATTAGCGAGACGACGAACGACAAAAATTAAACGTGCGAAGGTGAAACAATCCGTACGTAGGTAGGTAGTTTGTTTTCTCCTGGATTTGTGATTTAAGTAGAGTGTAAATTGAAGATAATTATTTGCGCGAGTCTCATTTAATTTATTATATCGGCGTAATTATTTACGGCTTCGTGTTTAAACTAGGTAATTACTAGAATGGAAAATTTTCTGGAAGACTGCAGCTAAAACATCTCCGTGATATTACTTAATAAGTCGTGCAAATGAAATTCAGGAAGTGAAAGTAAGTTACTGTAACAGCAAAATGGAGGAAAAAATTGTGATCCTCGCCGATCTGATGTCGAACATAAAAAATGTCGATGCTATCGGGATGTAGGTAAAGATGTTATATAAATTGCACGTCGTGCACTTAGCTTTTGAAATTAAAGGCGAAAATTTTGTTTACGACAGAGCTCGAGATGGGCTGGTATAAACCGTGAGACAGGATATCGGTGAAAGTTGTATTAATAATTGCCGCTATTGTTACACATTTCTGATTGGATCTATTAGTTGTCAATACTGTGCCTTATTTTTGGTATGTACAAAGAGGCGAGGTCTCAATTAATAGTCGTTCCTATTCTGAAACGAAGTTCTAATTTATAATTTGCATGCGCAGTTAAATAAGTTTGCTTTTATTGTCATAATAAATTGTTTAATTAATTTTTAAAAGTTGAAGTCGCATACGGCTGACGTGTCCTTTATCAACGCAAACATCTCTTATTTAAAGTGGAGTGGATATTTTAGTGCAACCTTTTATGCATATTATTTTAGTAATTAGTCAACTTTCTCATTAAGGTTTACTGTTCCTTTTACATGTTTATCTGCTACCTTAAACATCCTCGTTTTGTGGCACGTTAAGTATTTTTTATATCCCAACGTGAAGAGAATACGTAATTGCCTCCACACGGTGGCTGACAATTAATGTAATGAATCTTTTTGTTCTCCTCACCATCATATCATAGAAAAACATTAGCTAGGCATCCCCTACACAAGAAAAATAGGCACAGCACAATTTCTTCGTTTATTTTAGTCATTTATTTATTTATTTATTTTTATCTATGAACATAACAGGTTGCCCCCAATAACAATGTTCATGTATTAATTTTAAAAAGAAACTATTCGAAATTATAAAGAATATAAAAAATATGTTGAGTATTTAAATAAAAAAAGACAAAGGAAAACAAAAGAAAGAATAAAAAAGAAAAATGCTGTGAAAAATTTTTTTTACAGTTCTTGAATATTATCACACGATCTTGCAAACTGCCTTAGGGACATATAAAAAATATCTATGGTGTTATTCCATATATGCACACTATTATAAAGATGTAATGCTGCTAGCAATGCAGAGTTTTTACAATAATATGTGTTGACGCGGGGGATATAAAATAAATTTCGAGTTCTTGATGGTATAACATTTGGAACATAGAAGTTGATTGTGCCTCTCATAGCTGTATCGTCAATCAAATTATTCAGAATTTTAAATAGAAAAATAAGAGAATGGACATTCCTTATATGCTCCAACGTTTTTAATTGGAATGACTCTCTTATAGACTTATAAGATATCAAGAAAGGATACGTGCCATAATGCTTGTAATATACATATTTTAAGAATTTAAACTGTACACGTTCAATAAGTTGACACTCTTTAGAATTGTAGGGTTTCCAGATAATAGATGCGTACTCTAATTTGGATCTAACAAAGGCATTGTATAAAATACTTAACGTACTAATAGTTAATTGACAAGAGTTCCTTATAACAAATCCAAGGTTTCTATATGCAACCGCTGTTATTTTATTTATATGGTTTTTAAACGACAAATCACTCGCAAGTGTGACACCTAAATCAGCTGTTTCATAAACTCTTTCAACTGTGATACCATTGATATCATATTCGAAAAATATGGTATTTTTCCGCTTAGAAAATGTCAACACTTTACATTTACTTACATTAAATTCTAGTTTGAAAGTTGTACTCCAAGCAGTCAATGCTGTTAAGTCGGTTTGCAATTCAGCGCAATCAGCTGTTGAACTTACAGACTTAAACAACTTTAAGTCATCTGCAAACAGCAAAACCTGAGAATAGCGTATTTCTCGAGTTATGTCATTAACAAAAAGTAAAAATAATAATGGTCCCAAGTTTGAGCCTTGAGGCACCCCAGAATATGTATGAAAAACTCGAGAAATATGATTCTTATAAGAGACAATTTGTGAACGACCTCTCAAATATGATATCAACAGTTTTAATAAGGGCACTGACAAACTGTACTGTATTAATTTATCCATAAGCTTATCATGATCTACGGTATCAAATGCTTTTTTAAAGTCAGTGTATATAACATCAACCTGGTTTCTTTTATCCAACGCAAGAGAAGCGTAATGTACAAAATTACAAAGATTTGTTACCGTAGATCTTTTTGGCATGAAACCATGTTGATGGATAGATATACAGGATTTAACATGATCAAATATATACTTATAGAGTATACTTTCAAAAATTTTTGCAGGAGTGGAAAGTACAGCAACCGGTCTATAATTACTGATTACTTTAGAATTCCCGGATTTGTGAATAGGAGTAACTTTAGTTAATTTCCATTTGTTGGGAAATATAATAGTTTTAATAATTAAATTAAATATTGTATGCAATGGCTTTACTAGATATTCTCGACAAGCCTTAAAAATATATGGTGGAATTCCATCGGGTCCACAAGACTTTTTTGGCTTAAGACGCTTGATCGCTAATTCTATATCACAAATCGTGATTTCATTAATGTGTAGTGCACTGTCAATAAAGGTTTCCTGTGAACTGTCAATATTTAAATTATACCCCGCAGAACAATCAGAATATATGGATTTAAAATAGTCCGCAAAACAATTGGCAATATCCTGAGACTTATAATATGTAATGTTATTGTATGACATGGATAATTCAGTTGATCTTCCGTGACGCCTCATATTGCCAATGAAATTCCAGAACCTATTACAGTTATCAGCAATATCCGATTCAATTGATCTGATATATTGTAGATAGGCATTTTGAATTTCATTTTTTATGTTCGATCAATGTCATGTAGCATTGAAAGGGTAATTCGGCGGAGCTGGGGTCTGGGGTTATAATCGATTGATTCTAATAGCCAACACACAAAACTGCAATACTTTTTCCGTTTAACCTAATCGCTATCTTCAATAGTAACAAAGTTAGTCATTCCATCCCACGCGATTTGCAACACCTTGTATACTGGCAACATACTTCCACATACATCTATCTATCGTACTTCTACCTTATTTACAAGTTATTGATATTCTTAAATTAATGATAAAATGTAACAAGTAAATTAAAATTGAAGTCGAGTGCCGGAAATTCAGGAGGTTCCTGAAAGAATTTTCGGTCCCAAGAATACTCGCCACCTAAGTCCTTGCTTCCAGAAGATTCGCTCTCTGAAATTTTTATCAGGGCATTTTTAGCATTTCAAGAATTTGTAGATGGCCAAAATGCTCAACACTTTCCGGTAAATCTTTGGAGGGCGAAAATTCTGGAGGTGTAGAATCTTCCGGGGGAGAATTTACCTGTGGATGGCTCTTCTTGGAGACTAACATTCCGGGCAGACATTAACAAAGAGCATAATTTTTTGGGGCGAATCGTCCTACAGACAAACCGGTCAATTAAGGTCGAACTTTCCTGAACTTGAATTTTATTTGGAGCGGGTTCCTGGTGAAGGAGTGCGTATTCCAGCGGTAGCGAAATTTTGGGGTCCTCATTTGCAGACAGGAATCTTCTGGAGGCAAATTTTCCGGTAGAGAGTTTTCTTTGGGGACGAATATTCCGGAGACGCACCAATCAATTACGGTCAAACTTTCCCCAACTTGAATTTTCCTCGGAGAGAGTTCCTGGCGAAGGAGTATTCTAGCTGGCGCGAACTCTACCTGCGTGAAATTTTTGGAGGCGCATTTTCTGGAGCGACTCTACCGGGAGCGAGTTTTCTTAGGAGCGAATTCTACAAGTGTGAAATTTTCGAGGGTGCAAATTTGAAGGTTGTTTGACACATCTACTTATTGCAAACAATTTTAGGACTCTTAGTCAAAATCGCAGAGGAGGGCACGAATAGATGAGCGCAACGTAAGCTCAACAAATTTTGAAATATTCTTATGAAGGATAACGAGTAAAAATATATGTAAAAATAATTGGGCGTCATTGGGTATATATTTTTCTTAATTCGTGCTACAAGATCGCGTGGAGTGTAAAAAATATGAAATTTAATATGTGGGTGCTCTTCAAAATGAACATTTTAAAAAAAACTGCAACTGTAATTCTTCGGCGGACAACAAAATTGCTGTGTACATTCTCAAACGAATAACTAAAATAACTATTCATTCTAACGTACAAATTAATATCCTGTACAAAAGGGATTTATTTGGATTTAATAAACCCTACACTAGATATAATGCATCAAACAGTAAATTTTGCCTTATTACGTTTTTCATTTTAATTAATATGGACAAAGAGTGGGCAACCACACTAAACATATATATATTACGAAGAGTACGTCAAAGGGAACCAATGCAACCCTTACTGTGACGTAGATAGAAGTAGCGCCTCCCACTTTTTCAACTTTTGAGCATAATTCGTTTGCAAAATCCGAAATCCTTACGGGAATTTTATATTCTTTCCGCGTCCCTTAACGTTAGAAATGTTTTTTGGAAATATTACTTAGAAATTCTTTTTTTTTAAGTCCCCAAAAGTATAAATGTCTAAACTTGAAAAATTGTGGTAGAAGTCGTAGACCGGGAGATGATGACACTTTTTGTGGTGTGATTTGCTACAAGTATGGCGACCATTCAAAGGTTTAATTAAGTACTCCTCGAAACGAAAATGGTGCTAACTCTCTGAGAGTGGGGCCGTTATTGCGTGACGATTGTTTAAACATGTCGGAAAATTGAATGATTTTGGACAATTTGCTACACAAAATTCTTTGGATTTTCTGGTAGTCGGCGACAAAACAAATGACGGAAACGAAATGCCATACTTTTCCGGTGGGCCTTTTAGCCCGCCATACTCATTTGAAAGTGTCGATTGTTTTTTTTTTGGGGTGATTTGCTACAAGCTCATTTTTTATGAGCATCAAGTCCTCAATCAGTAATTCACGAAAATCAACCTGCCATACCGCAGCGACGGGCCCGCATAGCCGCCATACCGGCACAAAGATGTCATTTTTGTTAATAATTTTGGGCGATTTGCTACAGTATGGCATTTGGATTTTCTGAAAGTTCATACTCCACATTGATCCATGATATATGTGCCATATTCGTCATGAAGGCTAAAGATGGCGCCATACCCGAAAATCTGTTTTCTTAAAACATCTTTGTGCTATAAGTGGGACAAGCAAGAAACCTTAAAAACGACCGTCTCGCGAGCTTCAAAAAAATGATTTTATTATTAAAAACACAATCCATTCAAAAGAATAATTGTTCTAAATTGATTAACTTATCCCGACAAGATATAATATCGTACTCGCGTTTAACAATTACTCGTCATCGGTATCGCAACATCGTCATGGGTCTCTTCTGCTTCGTTCCCATTGCCCTCGACACTACTCAAATCGATTTGATTTTCATTCTCTTGGTCAATGCGATCCAGAATGATATATTCGACAGTAATGGGCATGTCGTCGCCGTCGAACCAATTAAATTCATAATTATCCGCATTCAGGACTAGGTATAATAATATATAAAATTATGTCGATGGGTATTTCAGATGCACAGTGCCAACTTTCTTAATTATGAAAGCATCTAAATGAAATTTGATACCTATATGCACTTATTATGCAAAATTTGGTCTTGAACATGCTATAGCCATACCCAGGAGCTCGTTTGCTATATTTGTTTAAACGTTTATTATTATTATTATTATTATTAGTGTTATTTTAATTTGTATAATGTTCAAATTTTCATCGTTTCTTAATTCGAAATAAATACAACTGCCCTGAAAATTTTATCAAAATTGATCAAAGTCACTGGGTGTTCAGATACTTATGGCGGGTAGTATAAACTTGACGGCAGCTACTACCTACTACCTGCGATCCATTGAATGCAATGCAGAACACAACGACCCCGACCGGGACCTCTTCAACTTGACTAAGAAGTTCGAGTGGGGCGGAGAATATTAACATCTCGTGATAAAACAAGATTAGCCTGGGATTCATGTTTGAAACTTGATATTTACTTTTATTACACCTCAAACTGTCACGAAACATTGGTGCCATACTGTAGCAAATCGCCCAAATTTTCGGAAAATTCTTACATTTTTGAAAAAATATTATACATAATTGGCCCATGCCACAGGTATGGCGTATCGAAATTTATATTTCTGACTATAAAAATAACTGGTGGAAAAATTTATAAGGTGTAGAAAATCGCCCAAAATTATTAACAAAAATGACATCTTTGTGCTGGTATGGCGGGTATGCGGGCCCGTCGCTGCGGTATGGCAGGTTGATTTTCGTGAATGACTGATTGAGGACTTGATGCTCATAAAAAATGAGCTTGTAGCAAATCACCCAAAAAAAATACAAACAATCGACACTTTCAAATGAGTATGGCGGGCTATAAGGCCCACCGGAAAAGTATGGCATTGCGTTTCCGTCATTTGTTTTGTCACCGACTACCAGAAAATCCAAAGAATTTTGTGTAGCAAATTGTCCAAAATCATTCAATTTTCCGACATGTTTAAACAATCGTCACGCAATAACGGCCCCACTCCCAGAGAGTTAGCACCATTTTCGTTTCGAGGAGTACTTAATTAAACCTTTGAATGGTCGCCATACTTATAGCAAATCACACCACAAAAAGTGTCATCATCTCCCGGTCTATCGTCTCTGGGAAAAATGGACTGTCGTGAAATTAGCAGTAGCATCAACATTTCTAGAAATGTGATCGAATTTTGATTGTGAAGTTTCCCAGCAATAGATTTCAATCTCTATAGTTTGCTTGCAACCTCAAAAAGTTAAAGGCGTTTTCAAACTCCTGTATTTGATCAACCCTTCTAAACAATTATAACTGAAATTCTACTAGTTAGATGGAAAATTTTTTGATAAATTTATATTTATTTCATAAACCGTCATTTTGGAATATGATCTCTTTAATTTAACGTGCTTTAATTTATTGATTTCAAGTTTAAATCATACACCTCTGCTACTTATAATTAAATTAGTCCCGTTTTTGGCGATGAGAGACGACTTTATTCGTAAAACGGGTATCCTAATTGAACACGGAAAGAGTTATCGATTCTAAAACTCCTACTACCTAATTATAATAATATATTTTGTTTTAATTAGTCGGGGGCCAAGACAAAGATTTGGATGTTTTAAAATCGATATGGAAAACTTATTTCATTCAGAATTTTTCACAAAAAAGCGTCGCTTAATGCAAATTCTTAGGAAGAAGGAGTTGATTAAGTTTTAAAAGGGAGAACAGTCAGAATCTATACATATCACGTTTAAGCACAAAATTTGCATCTTATAGATGAGCATACAGGGGCATATAGGGTTGAAGATACTATTATACAAGAGAGACCCGGTCTATATCTTGAAAGGGAAACCTCGGACGGAATATTGTGAAACTTTGACAGTGTACTATCAATAAAGGATATTTTCAAGGTAGTGACACTTCCGGTAGTTAATGCGAACTTGCACGTCTACCCTCCCAAGCATCCCCTAGTCAAAAAATTTCTGATTCCTCGCAAACCACGTCATAAGAGCCCCCTACCCAGGCAAATCCTGGCCTTATAAAAACCACTCTACACATAACTATACTTCACCCTGAAGCCAGATCGTTGACAAAAAACGTGGTTTAGACGGAATTATTTAATTGGGGCTAGTTTCCTTTTAGAAGAGGCTCCGTTTTAGTTGACTGTAAACTGTTGACTATAAATAAATATAGGCGCTAACATTAAAGATTTGTTTAATGGAAACTTTTTATTTTTATGACTGTATCTTACAAAAAAAATAAGGGTAACTTTGTATAAATAGTTTTTCCAAAAATTTAATTTTTAAAATTATTGGCTATTAAGTGCGCGTCATTTTTCACATAAAAATTATGTCAAAAACTAGATGAGTACAGAAAATTATCCATACGATGTATGTATAGTTTTACGGAGAATCTAAAAATGAAAGTAAGCAAGTTACAACAATATTTTAGATGAATTCCTCTCACCGTCATCGGCATATCTAACAGCCGTAATGGGGCACTCTGTGTAGTGACATCGACATTAGGTTCTTAGAAACATTCTCGAGTTTCAAAATTCCTCGGAAACCTTTTTGGAATTATATATCTATGCGAATTGTGCAGTTCTACTAGAAATTGAAGGATTTTCTTTCTACGAAAACTTTCTTGAAAACCTTTTTCCTAAAAATGTATTTGGAAGTCCTAAGAGATTGATAGGAGTTCACTAGAAAACTTTCAGCAATCTTTTTAGAAACTAGAAACGTTTTTCTAAGAAAACGTCGTATTGGCCTTTTTAGGTCACAGAAACATTTTAAATCTTTTTACAACGTTTGGAGCTTTATTACTAGTTTTTAAGAAGTTTTCGTTCAGACCTGCACAATTTTCTAAAATTTTCATTCAAATATCTTTGCTATGAATTTTACTTGAAAATCCTTTTAAGTTTTAATAAATATTTCTGAAAATTTTCTTAGTAATCTTCAAGAATTCTTAGCACACTGAGAAACTTGCAAATGTCTTTAAAAGTCTTTTTTGAAATATTGTCGGCAGTTTCGTAGGAAACAATTTAGAAAGAATAAAAATCTTTTGGAAACTTGCAGTCTTAGTTTATAAATAATGTATGAATTACAACTTATGAATCTTCTTTTTTTTGAAACTGTGAAGTGCTTCCCATGCAAAAAATATCTTGGGCTAAGTATATATATCGACGGGCCCTTAAATGTAGACCTTTTCGCGAATCCGCCTTACAGGTACCATTTTCGTACAATGCAAAAGGGTGGAATACGTGCACAAATATCGAATTACGTATGAACAAACAAGCGTGACTTTTGTTCTCGTCGAACGTTTGAGGAGGCCGCCAAACAAATGGTACCCCAAGATACTTTGCCGTGACAAGTTTATTTTTCGTCGGTTCAAGAGAAATAACGTCCACCAAGCGTGGACACACGTCAATACAATAAACTTTTAACTAATTCCTCATTGAAAAATTTAGTCTAACGTACAGTGACCCGAGAAACTTCAGGAATCAAATTGTATGTCGCTTTGATTATTTATCATTCGCCGCGCCAGGTTTTTACCACTTTCAGCACTTTTTCCATCAATAATAAAACAAGTTGAGTTGGAAATTAAATTAATGAGAAATTGATTGTCCGGGGGGGTTGTATATCGACTTCTACGCTTTAAGTAAAAATTTGTATTAATATATATTTATAGAGTAACAGTCGATTCGTGTCATAAACAAGGAAATTCTTAACGTCCAATAGTCGTTACGTTTTGTTACTCGATTTTCTAACGGGGGCTATTTTCTATTGGATGACACGATTACACCCTTTTGAGTAAATAAGTACGTATGCAGGTAAGTAATAGGAACGCGATAGGGGTGGTAAGATTTGTTTAGCAATTATTCAACACGTCGATTGGGCAGTTTGTTTAAATGATGGTGAATATTTCAGCTTTCAATAACTTTGAAAGTCGAATTTAGTGATACTTCGGTTTAAGAGTGAGACATGAAATGGAAATACAGCATCGTTTACGTTGTAACATACACTTAATAGGTACATAATCTATTATAAATGTACTTCACATCAGTTCTACGAGGGTATTCAAACTTTGAGATAAATTATTACAGGGCGCACATGCATTCCACTTAGTAAAAGCAGTCTTCTCTATTGATTAACTACAAATAATGCAGAGTTCAGGAAAGTTTTCAACTAATGTAATTTTAAAATTATAATTGCTTTCAGTTTAGATGATAAATTACTTGCACGCCGAGTAATAGCTTGGTATTGATAACAAAATTAAATATGGAAAATTGTAGGTAAACGTATTTCATCGGTGTTCTCATTGGAGCGGTTTAGTGGAGCATTCGCTCGATTGACAGGTAATACCTCCTTATTTCCCTTAGGAATATTCCAACACAAAATTGCGAAAATCTCAATAACCGAAGCAGAAGAGTCCATCAAAATTTCCTTTCTTACTCCTCTAATAGTCGATTTTATCAAATTTGAAATTATAAACCGCAATCTGATAATCTCCATCAACCACCAACTTGATAAGCTATTGGCGCCCCGTTTTGCGGTTTACATCTGAGATTGTCGCCGGCTTGTAAAATAATCTCGGGTAAAAATTGTTGCGCGAAGTTGCGAATGGATCAGGAACCACCCTCTTTTTTCGCAAGTTTAAGTTAACAAAGTTAAGTGTAGGGTTGTTTAATTATTCATAATGTACGCATTGTGTGATCTACATTATAGGCCACAAAGTAGAGTTTAAAGCGGAAATGACGTCACTTTGTGTGGAATAAATTAATAACAACGACCATAATCTCTGCTAGCTAAAAGCCGCTTCTAAGTTATTCTTTCATGAATCAGACGTATATTTCAACATGGAAAATGTATGAAAACTGCGTCCGAAAAATCAATATGGAGCGCACCAGGGCAAAAAATGTCAGTGTAATTTATCGGAACACTCGACTTATTAAGAAATTTGCATGTATTCTCTTTTATTTTACTAGCGTAGTCGATTGGTTACACAAATTCGTATCCTCTTCATCCTTCCCAAGGATTATAACTTTGCAAAAGCCCTCTTCATTTTTACTGGAGCTTAATATACAGGGATTTTGGTAAAGAAATCAAAAATTACAAAAACACGTTCATTTAGATAGGCAACTTTTGGAAGTTTACATTAGTTTTAGCATTAACCCCCGCACTTCCCATCGAGTGACACATCATTTTACTGGGCATAACGTTCTGCTCACAGCATTTCACAAAATGAAATTTGAGTGCTGTCGTTATGAATCAATTTCAAAAAACAAATACAGAATAGATTAATTTTACAGATTTCGCGTTTTGATTGTTTGCAATCTCCCAAAAACACCTGTAGTAAATATCCTCAAAAATTAAGTCTGCACATCCTTTATTCTTTTTTGATACGTGTCTAATTTGTTAAAAAAGTATTGTCGTAAAATCGCGAAAGAGGAAGATAAAGCCGTATAGTAATATGAGGCTATTATGCGTATGTTGTTTGTTAATAGTGTGCGAGTGTTCCTCTATATTTGTTCTAAATCTGTGCTTGCCAAATATTTGGTCACCATTCCTTTTTGCTTCCGGGTGATTTTGTAATTGACAACCCATTATGCCCTCCGATACAGCCAAAGACATCTGGGAATTTGGTTCAAAATTCAGATTGGCAACATCAGAATTTCGCGGCTCTTACTTTTTCAAAAAAGTTTATTGTACTGTACCATTTTTGGCTTATTGAAGTCTTCAAGCAAGCAAGCAGTAAAAAAATTCTGAAACTAAAAGGTTTTTACCTTGATGGGGGTGGATATTATGTTTCTGCAATTAGAATTACTTGCTGGGGGAAAATAAATTTCTATACAATGTGGTCATATTTTAATTATTTACTTACTTTATTTCCGGTTTGCGTTATCTTGGTGTGCAATTGAGGATAATGCGTTAACCGCGAAGCCAACACGTGTATTTAATTCATTATATAAGGTTTTATAATTGGGTATTAGGACTATAATTAAGTAAAACAAAGCAGAGGTCGTTTTCTTTATTGCGCTTGTTTCTCCCTACACCTACCGCAACTGCAGCGCTAATCTTTACAGCGTTAGTATCCAGCACAAGTTTTCCTAATTCAAACATCATGTTTTTGTTTGTCCCTCGGAACCGACGCTTAGTTTAGAATTCGTGCGATTTAAATACTTGTGCCTCGCTAATTTCTAGAGCAATCGCCCGGCGTTTATTTTAAAATTCTGCGTCTGTCCCTTTTGTTACCAACTAGCGTAATAACTAAGAAAGAAAATCTAAATTCCGTGTTCTTCCTCCATCTCTCATTGAAACGTGATTTTGCCGATGTTAAAATTTAAATTACTTTTGGAAGGAGCAGTATAAATTTTCTTGATTCTTAATGGAATGCTATGTAAATACAATTTCATGTTTATTGGAAATTGATGTACCGAAAATAAACGTTAGTATCCAAGTAATGCATTAGCTGATTGCAAAAAAAGGGCCACTCCGAGTCTAATGACAAAAGACATAATTAATCTCAGAACAAGACTACAAAGGCTCTTTAGAAAATCCGATTGACTGGCAAAACGAATTGTTGTCCCATAATAATATTATTATTCGGTCAAGACAATCCTTAATTTGACCGAAATTATACTTTTACAAGGATAGAGTTGCGTTTTTGTAATGGCGTAAAGCGGGAAATTTGATTCATTACCTTTTCGATGTATTAGAAATCCGTCTTCGTAATTGAACAAAATCATTTTCTCGCTTCTCTGATTTATGTCCATATTAATATCAGAGGTTGAATTCTTTAACGGCGATTGCCGGTAATCCGGTTATCTGTTAATATTTATAGGTCAATACTACTTAGAAATGCCATTTTGAACACGTTCGATAAATCACTTTCTACACTGAAATTATTAGTTACGATGTGTACGCCGTTTATTTCCCGTGAAGCGTACAAAATAATTACTTCTATACGCATCGCGGGGTAAATTTATTTCGAATGCCTTTAGGTATTACATTTACGAGAACATGAGTTAAACTTTAAGTTTTTGTTATACCAAAAATTAAAATATGCGATCACGACCCGCTGCTCTGTCAGTTAATCCACAAGAAATCTGTTACAACATTAAATAAACATTTTGCCAATTAAACAACAGTTCGAACTGTTTCGTTTCTTCTAAGCTACTAGTTACCAAGACAAAAAATAACGCTGTTATTAAGGATAAACAAAAACCATTTCGACATACACATGACTTATTAAACACCCTGTAATTATGCCTAAAAATATGTTTAGGATAAGGCATCCTCGAAAGCGTCTTTACCACATATCCTTTGTTTAATACTTCTCTTCTTCTTCTCTAATCCTTATGATCTTTCGGGCGTCAGCTGTGGATTTCTTGTTCTGTATCCAATCCCTCCATTCTTTCCCGTCTTTTACTATTTATCTTCTGTTAATATATATACTTCCCAAAAATTCGTATGTTGGGACTCTTTCCAATAATTTATTCTTATTCTATCAAAAAATGATTTATATAAAATATTCTTCATATGAAGAAGTCCATCTAATGATGCTATGCAGATTTTCACATAACTGTCCCTTAAGGGCCAAGGATAAAGCAACTTAATTTTTTCAAATAGAAACCTATATTTTTTATTGAATATTCTTAAACATTTTCACTATAGAAATAGATGATCAAGTGGAAAAAAGTTTCTCTATATGAAAATGCACGTCGTAAGGAAAAATTGGTTTTAATTATTGATCGATATTAATGCAAAAATAATCCAATATGACAGGCAATTTTTCCGTTTCTGTATGAAAATGCACTGGTGGTACGTTTTAAAGTGAAAGTCCTGTATGTAACTACTAACTAGCGGAATACGCACCAACCACAAACATTAAGATGCAACGAATTTCGAATTAGAGTACTAAATTAGCACTTAATGTTTTACTAGTTACATGGACATCTTTTGAAACAAAAGTTGGACCTAGAGAAACTCAAAATGTTTAAAATTTACTCCAACTCACTAATAGTCTAGGTGATAGAGACTGTAAAATTGGCAAACTGGACATTTTGATGTGGAAAAGAAAAAAATGGTGGAATATGTTCAGTTAGGTGTCAAAAACAACATATTAAAAATCCCACCCTCCAGACTCTGTGCTAAAGGCTCCAGCCACACCACCATCCCCCAAAAACAGTGTTTTCGCTCTTTTTGGCTGATATCTCGCGATCTATGAGGTCTATATGAAATATTTTTAGCTGAAAATATTTCTCGGGAAATTTCATACAAGGTAGATACTCAGAAGTTAGCCTAGGTGTACCTCTTAGCCTAGGAAATTCATAAAAGCGGCGAAAATCGTCAATTTTCGTGGCTTTTTGCAAATATATCGCGACCTTCAGGGCTAGATGATATATGTTTAGCTGAAAATGCTCTTCGTGCAATTTCATACGAGATAGGTAACTGAAGAGTTGGCGTAAAGTCACCTTTCACCTTCAACTTTCATGTGTGAGGAAATATTCATTGTAAAACAAAGTATTTCTATGTACCATTTATTCACGTAAAAACAGTATTTTTCATATTAAAATATTCACACATTCATTTATACCTCAACGTAATCATTACCCTTATACTTATCCAAATCAATTCGTACTTTTTCGATCAGACTTCTCAATCAAAAGTTATAGACTAGAAACCAATTTGAAAAAAAATTCAAAGGGTTGTAACTTTTGAACTAGTAGCCCAATCTTGGAACTGTTTGAAATTATGGATTCTACAGGCCACATTCTATAAGAAAATTTTTTTTCCGGGTCGATCTGAGAAAATTTTTTTTTCGGGGCTCAAAAAAAGGCAGTGTATAACCTTCCTTTTTTACCAAAAATCGACTACACCAAAATTTCTCGGGAAAACACTTTTTCTTATTAATTTGGTTGCGTAGAATCCAAATCAATTCGTACTTTTTCGATCAGACTTCTCAATCAAAAGTTATAGACTAGAAACCAATTTCGAAAAAAAAATTCAAAGGGCTGTAACTTTTGAACTAGTAGCCCAATCTTGGAACTGTTTGAAATTATGGATTCTACAGGCCACATTCTATAAGAAATTTTTTTTCCGGGTCGATCTAGACAATTTTTTTTGTTTCGGGGCTCAAAAAAAGGCAGTGTATAACCTTCCTTTTTTACCAAAAATCGACTACACCCAAATTTCTCGGGAAAACACTTTTTCTTATTAATTTGGGTGCGTAGAATCCAAATCAATTCGTACTTTTTCGATCAGACTTCTCAATCAAAAGTTACAGACTAGAAACCAATTTCGAAAGAAAATTCAAAGGACTGTAACTTTAGAACTAGTAGCCCAATACTTTCTTATTAATTTTGGTGCGTAGAGTCCAAATCAATTCGTACTTTTTCTATCAGACTTCTCAATCAAAAGTTGCAGACTAGAAACCAATTTCGAAAAAAAATTCAAAGGGCTGTAACTTTTGAACTAGTAGCCCAATCTTCGAACTGTTTGAAATTATGGATTCTATAGGCCACATTCTATAAGAAAATTTTTGTTCCGGGTCGATCTGAGATAATTTTTTTTTCGGGGCTCAAAAAAAGGCAGTGTATTACCTTCCTCTTTTCCAAAAATTGACTACACCAAAATTTCTCGGGAAAACACTTTTTCTTATTAATTTGTGTGCGTAGAATCCAAATCAATTCGTACTTTTTCGATCAGACTTCTCAATCAAAAGTTATAGAACCAATTTCGAAAAAAATGCAAAGGGCTGTAACTTTTAAACTAGTAACCCAATCTTGGAACTGTTTGAAATTATGGATTCTACAGGCCACATTCTATAAGAAAATTTTTGTTCCGGGTCGATCTGAGACAATTTTTTTTTCGGGGCTCAAAAAAAGGCAGTGTATTACCTTCCTTTTTTCCAAAAATTGACTACACCAAAATTTCTCGGGAAAACACTTTCTTATTAATTTGGGTGCGTAGAATCCAAATCAATTCGTACTTTTTCGATCAGAATTCTCAATCAAAGGTTACAGACTAGAAACCAATTTCGAAAGAAAATTCAAAGGACTGTAACTTTTGAACTAGTAGCCCAATCTTGGAACTGTTTGAAATTATGGATTCTACAGGCCACATTCTATAAGAAAATTTTTTTTCCGGGTCGATCTGAAACAATTTTTTTTTCGGGGCTCAAAAAAAGGCAGTGTATAACCTTCCTTTTTTACCAAAAATCGACTACACCAAAATTTCTCAGGAAAACACCTTTTCTTATTAATTTGGGTGCGTAGAATCCAAATCAATTCGTACTTTTTCGATCAGACTTCTCAATCAAAAGTTATAGACTAGAAACCAATTTCGAAAAAATATTCAAAGGGCTGTAACTTTTGAACTAGTAGCCCAATCTTGGAACTGTTTGAAATTATGGATTCTACAGGCCACATTCTATAAGAAAATTTTTTTTTCGGGTCGATCTGAGACAATTTTTTTTCGGGGCTCAAAAAAAGGCAGTGTATAACCTTCCTTTTTTACCAAAAATCGACTGCACCAAAATTTCTCGGGAAAACACTTTCTTATTAATTTTGGTGCGTAGAATCCAAAACAATTCGTACTTTTTCGATCAGACTTCTCAATCAAAAGTTATAGACTAGAAACCAATTTCGAAAGAAAATTCAAAGGGCTGTAACTATTGAACTAGTAGCCCAATCTTGGAACTGTTTGAAATTATGGATTCTACAGGCCACATTCTATAAGAAAATTTTTTTTTCCGGGTCGATCTGAGACAATTTTTTTTCGGGGCTCAAAAAAAGGCAGTGTATAACCTTCCTTTTTTACCAAAAATCGACTACACCAAAATTTCTTGGGAAAACACTTTTTCTTATTAATTTTGGTGCGTAGAATCCAAAACAATTCGTACTTTTTCGATTAGACTTCTCAATCAAAAGTTATAGACTAGAAACCAATTTCGAAAAAAATTTCAAAGGGCTGTAACTTTTGAACTAGTAGCCCAATCTTGGAACTGTTTGAAATTATGGATTCTACAGGCCACATTCTATTAGAAAATTTTTTTCCGGGTCGATCTGAGACAATTTTCTTTTTCGGGGCTCAAAAAAAGGCAGTGTATTACTTTCCTTTTTTCCAAAAATTGACTACACCAAAATTTCTCGGGAAAACACTTTTTCTTATTAATTTTGGTGCGTAGAATCCAAAGCAATTCGTACTTTTTCGATCAGACTTCTCAATCAAAAGTTATAGACTAGAAACCAATTTCGAAAAAAAATTCAAAGGGCTGTAATTTTTGAACTAGTAGCCCAATCTTGGAACTGTTTGAAATTATGGATTCTACAGGCCACATTCTATAAGAAAATTTTTGTTCCGGGTCGATCTGAGACAATTTTTTTTTCGGGGCTCAAAAAAAGGCAGTGTATTATTTTTTCGCATATTGGCATTCTTTGTGATGTGTGTTGCCTAACCGTAGGGGTACGTTATGTGTTATTTAAGGTCTTTGAGGAACCGGGAACGCGATAGCATTTTTATTTCTTCATTTTAAAAACTTTATCTACAGGATGCGTCAAAATTTAATTTGTACCTTTGTTGAAGTTAAACAAATGATGAGACTTTTTTATTTTTCTTTATTAAATAGCAAAATTTTACATATAATTACTGTATATTTACATGATTATAAAACGTTCAGAGCTTACATGGTATGCATATACAAAATATAATTAAAAAGATAACCATAAAACGAAAAGAAACATATAACACACTGTGCCTTTGCTTTGAAACTGGGGGGGGGGGGGGGGGCAACGAGCGTAAAACACATACAACTGTACTTTGCAAATAATACAAATTAAAAATTCGATTAAAAAAACCTATTTCAACGGCAGGCACGAAAGCTGTACACATCCCACTAGTTCGTTTCGTCGATAAAGCTCGAGTTCATGTGGGTGTCCCCGACGATGTTTTTACCATTTATGATGGGACTACCCGACGAGTTTGTCATGCTTTGATGCTTATTACGAAGTTCAAACACCTGCTGGATCGCCTCACGAAAGCACAAGAAGTTATAGTCGATGACCCCTAAAACGGACGGAGATTTACGAAAAGAAGGAGGGCGAACGAAACCGTACCTTTGTGATCGAAATTGTCCTCCCTCAATATACAGACGAGGGCGAGAAACTTGTTCACCTCGCGAAGGTAGAGCACCGTTCCGTTGTTGAGCTTGATCAGACTAGAGCTTTGCTCGTCGAAGGCCGTCGTCTCCTGCTCGTCCCGAACGCTGTACCTGGAACGTTGGTAAGACATACGGTGATGGAACGAACGTGTGAAGGTTACCCGTAAATCCACGAGACGTCGATGACGACGTCGATCATGTCGCAGCACAGCTCGTAGCTTTGCATGTCGACGGGCGTCGAGTCCGTGGCGATGTAGATTTTCGAGACGACGTCGAATAGGAACGATTTTTCGATTGCCGAGTTCTAGAACGATTAGTAAACAATTACCACCCCCCTACCCCCTTCCATCAACTCACCGTATTGAGTATGTTGAGAAGATTCTCTAAGGCGGGGAGTTGCGGGATGAGCTTCTGAACGACCTTCGAAAAGGCCTCGAAGATCGAATGATCGTAAATCGAGGTCAAATGGAAACTGAGATGGATCTTATCGTAACCGGCGTCCGACAGATCGTCGTTCGCCCTCTGATGAATATCCCTTTGAGATTCCATCTTAAAATCGTCGCCCAAACCGTCCACCTTGTGGATGAAGACCTCGAACTTGATGTTCTGGTTCACCTTGTACGCCTTCGTGACGGTTATGTTGAGTTTATTTAACGCGTCCATGTAGTCATCCTGCGCGTCGATGACGAAGACCAGCGCCCCGCAACCGCCGAAGATCATGTCCGAGTCGAACGTCGAATCGAAGAAGTCTATCTGTCCGGGAAAGTCCCATATTTGAAATTGCACGAAGCTCGAGTTGTTTATGTCGTCTTTTACTATTTTATTTGTACTTTCTAGGAACAGCGTTTCGTTCGGCGACATCTTGTGAAAGACCACCTTTTGTATTGACGATTTGCCGGATCTGCAAAAGGCAAAAAGGCGATTACAGGGCGACGTTTCGGAGCTGTTTACCTTCGTAAGCCCATCAGGAGAATTCGCGGCTTCTGCTCGTTGTTAGACGACAGCGTAACGTCGTGGTCGCCATCGAATGCTCCGTAACCGAACTCCTTGGGGAAGGAACCGGCGTGACCGTCGAACGGCACAACTTCCTCGTCGTCCGGATACGACGACTGCAAGTAAAAGTTAGTTGTTATCAAGAAGGATACTTGGAGTTAACCTCAAAATCGTTTTCATTTACCATTCTATTTAAACTGCCTTAGAATTACAATGAGTAATGTTTTTGTAAACTAAGCCCTTGTTTTATCGCTTCCCATGTTATCGCGACAGTTTTTTGCTGTTTTTATCATATGATAAGGATTTAGTTTTGATGGACCACTCAGTATATCAATGCGACGTTGCCACGTGCGACGTGATAAATCAAGACATCCACATAAATAGTTGCCATCTATCGAAAAAAATAAGTACTGAACCTTGACAGTATACAAGGTGCTTCAAAGATAATTTGTACTCCCTTAGGGCTCGGCAGAACATGTGTATATTTTACTCATGTGAAGTGATAGGTTAGTGCTCGAAGCTTATCGTTAGTTCTGCTACATGACATGAGAAAAATAAAAAAAACCGGGGCGGGGCGAACTTCACACTCAACTTTAATTTATCGAAATAACGAACGCACACAGCGTTAGTGCTATGTTAGTGGTGTTAAATGCCAGACAAACAGTATCTCAACATTTTTAATTAGATGTGTGTGTTTGTGTGTGTGAAAATGTTCCCTCGTGTAAATTCTATCGCTCGTAAAATTTAAATGTAAAAATTAACTTCGTGACCCATTTAAATACAAAGAGCTTCGGCGCGTTCTTAGATGCGCGATCGATAAAAATAAATGAAAGCGTCGTCCTTGGTCGCAATTTCCCACTCAAAATAAAACCACTTTATTGCGGCTAGGGAATGCAATCCCGCAGCAAAATCTCAATCCCGGTATTTGCGGGATCGTTAGAAGTTAGTCCCGCCGAATCCCGGTATTTGCGGGATCCCGCAAAATTTTAAATAAATTGGCAAATAAGCAATTTTGTGCGGTTAATTTCTGTATTAAAATAAATCGCTAATTATCACAATATTCAACAAAAAAGTGAACTTCGAATTTTTGGTCGAAAATCTGACAGCGCTAATCGATAGCGCTGGTCGTGACCTTTCCAACGAGGGGTCGAAATCTACGACGCACCGTTCTCGAGATATTACGGTTTGAAATTTTGACCAAAAATTCTGACAAACCGTAATATCTCGAGAACGGTACGTCGTAGATATTCCTGCTGAACCCTCGTTGGAAAGGTCTCGACCAGCGCTATCGATTGGCGCTGTCAGAATGTTTGGTCGAAATTTCAAACCGTAATATCTCGACACTTAAATTCCTCCATAATTTCAAACAGTTCCAAGATCGGACTACTAGATCAAAAGTTACAGCCCTTTGCATTTTTTGCCGAAATTGGTTCTTTGCCCATAACTTTTGATTGAGACGTCTAATCGAAAAAGTACGAATCGTTTTGGATTCTACGCACCAAAATTAATAAGAAAAAGTTTTTTCCCGAGAAATTTTGGTGCAGTCGATTTTTGGTAAAAAGGAAGGTTATACACTGCCTTTTTTTTGGCCCGAAAAAAAATTGTCAGATCGACCGGGAAAAATATTTTCTTATAGAATGTGGCCTGTAGAATCCATAATTTCAAACAGTTCCAAGATCGGGCGACTAGATCAAAAGTTACAGCCCTTTGAATTTTTTGTCGAAATTGGTTTTTTGATCGAAATTCTGACAGCGCTAATCGATAGCGCTGGTCGAGACCTTTCCAACGAGGGGTCGGAAGGCATATCTACGACGCACCGTTCTCAAGGTAGTACGGTTTGAAATTTCGACCAAACATTCTGACAGCGGATTGCGGCTTGTTTAAATTGTTTTCAACAAACATTTGGCACAACTGTTTGCAAATTTAGTTCATCTCTCTGGCGGTTCCTGAATTTTAAGCACTAAACTTTTCGCCATTACACGGAATGACCACCTTTTTAACACTCAAGGAGTACGTTCAACCTCGTCCCGCGTACATGGTCGCGATCCTCGCTCATCTCAGATAAGCCAGACACCTTTTACTGAAAATACACGCGTTGTTATCGCCTATTCTTTCCAGACATACTTTCGTTTCTGTTCGTTATAAAGCGGTACATGTGTAAATTTTCCAATGGTTACTAAAATATAAATTCGAAAAATTACTGTATTGCAACGAAATCGAAAGTGGCGAAGCCTGTGTTCATTTATCAGGATACAAACGAATGCAAGCCTGCTTGATAAATTAATTTTAATTAATTAATTGTTATTTAGTTATCCATTAAATTGATGCAACTTTCTTTGAAATAAATGACATGTTTACAAATGTTTCGTTTGGCGGAAATCATTTTGATTCGCGCACGTCTACCGTAAAATAAAGTTCGCAAATTCACAGAAGTATGAAAGGTCGTGTTTCCAATTTTTCATTGTGAGCGATGTATCATTATTACCCTGTTATTACGAGTGCGGTTTAAGTATTTCACTGTGTTTATAGGTGCAGGTGGCCAAACATGAAATTATATACTGTGTAGGTTCCCACAAAGACACGAACATGATAAATGACTACTGCAATCAATAATCAATATGTATGAAAAAGTTCTAGCTCCAGTTTTACTTTACCTTGCGTTATTTGTGAACGTTTTCGAAGTAAGGTCGGGTCCGTGTAATGAAACGCGGTGTTCTGCTTTGTGTTCTTCTCGCAATGTTTCTGCGTTCAGTTCACAATTTGCAAATTGGAATTAGAGCGTCGTCGCGGGTGGTAGAGGTATGTGGCGCTAAGGTTATTGAAACGCTTTTTGGAAAAGCACCCGTTTATTTCGTAAAGCATGAAATATTTACTCTACAGTCGTCAGGATATACGTAATGGACGGTTTCTAGTGATAACAGACCAAAATAATTTAGCGGAGGAGGTCTTCGAGTGGTATTGGGAGGAGGAGAAGGTCGTCTACGTCGCAGTGTTGGCGATCGACATCAACAGCACCACGAAGTCGCTTTTAATTACGGGAGATCCAAACGACGCGTTGAATTGTTGCGGACGCCAGTTAAACGTGTTCCACAATCAGAGTTGTGCAGGTTCAATCACGGACACGATTCCTAAGACCACCAGGAACTATAATGGGCGCCCTGTAACTGTCAACATCTTAAAAAAATTGCGTTACGAGTTTGATCCAAGACTGTATACCTTGAATATTGCGCGGGAAATGTTGAACATTTCTTTCGTCTTTCTTTACAGGGCCAAAGAATTTCAAGCGGCGGATATTTACGCCGATATATCACTGACGCCTGCTACTTTTCGATTTTATCGTACCAGTCATGTGTATGCAAGAGGCAATGTTGTATTCGTAGTCCCTCCAGCAACTAAAATATCGTATATCGAGGCTCTGATAGTTGGAGGAGAGAAGTTTGGTTAGCAATTCTTCTGGCTTTTGTGTCATTCGCCCTAACTTGGTACGTTATTTGTCGATTTAAGGTGAGCTTGTGTGCTATCATACTAAACACCGTCAGAATCACATTTTCTGGCAGCTCCAATTGCATTCCCAACTGTTCAATTGCAAGATTCTTAATCATGTGTTACATCGTATACAGTATACACATGCAAACCGCGTACCTTGCGGAATTGATGCTGTTGTTGGTGTCGCTACCGACGGGAGAACACATTGGCAACATGGACGAGCTGATGGGAAAGAATCTTTCTATTTGGTTAGATCTGGAGTCCATGATTATGTTTGATCAGTTTCTGATTTTTGACAGTACAATAATTCCAAGGTTGAAAAAACGATGTCACCTAGACGGTGACGCGGACAACTTAACAAAGAGCTGGTATGCTGATAAGAGTTTCTCCTTCTCCATACTTCTCAAGACATTGCAATCGATTGAAACGAGGCTGCAAATACCAACTCCACCTTATTTTGTTGTTGAAAATAAAATGTTGCCGTCTATCATGAATGTATTTGCAACTGGTTTGAGCGCTTACCTGATTGATAGTATGGACGAGATTATTGACAGGCTGACTGACAGTGGATTGTACGACAAGTTGGATAAAGATAGAAAGTTCTACACAGAGATGAAGAAGCGAGAGTTCATTTCTGAGGAGAGGGTGAGGGCTTTTTCTTTCGAGCAGCTCAGTGGTGTCTTTGTGGTATTCGGTTGTGGTTTGTTATTATCTATCGTGGCGTTTTTTGGAGAGTTAGTTGTGCATCGTTTTACGAAGTGATCTACTGTGCAATGCAATTTAAATTGTATTTTGTTCACTACTGAGTGTAAAGGCACAAACTGTTAATAAATAAAAATTTAAAAGTT
This sequence comes from Photinus pyralis, assembly GCF_008802855.1. Classification (NCBI taxonomy): domain Eukaryota; kingdom Metazoa; phylum Arthropoda; class Insecta; order Coleoptera; family Lampyridae; genus Photinus; species Photinus pyralis. The sequence goes on from NW_022170663.1 coordinate 3,053,167, forward strand.
CCCCAATTACCCAGAATTTGTTTGATTGGGAAATAAATGAACGTTAGGGAAACATAATTACAGAATCTGTATAGAAACTATGATTTTTCACTTGAAAACTCGCCAGCCTACGCACTTTCCAATACCTCGTTACGTTAGATCTCTCTGGGAAATTTTCTTGGCTTTCTAAAGCCTACCAAAACGGGTTTGACCATTTTTGAAACTTTCTAGAGTCAATTGGCTCCGGTAAGTGTTTAGAGTCCGGAAGAAGGGAGAAGGTTAGAAACACCATAAAGCCTCCTCATCATGTTCCAGAGCATTACATCTGCATTACCCAGCGAGGTCTGCCCCGTTGTTAAATCTCCTACTGTTAGATAGTCTCAAGGTATCTGTGATTAACCGAGACAATTTTTTTTTACTTCCACATTTTAATTTGAGTGTGTTCTATTGTCTTCAGTACAGTGACTCTATAGAAGACAGTGGTGACAATTGAACCCGTCCGCCATGTTGTCGCCAATTCAAACACGGAAACCTTGATCATACGGTGTGTATAATCAATGCACTTAGACAAGGAAAGACATAGGACAGATAATACTTTCAATAAAACTGTTACCATTTGTCACAAAGGCACGCCGCCAGTGTCGTAACATACAAATAGCACTGTTGGAAGATAAAAATTATTCCTTTTATACGACGAGTGTAAATAAAATTTATTAAAACAGTATAGAATTAATTATTTTGCTAAATATAATAGTTGAGAATTATACAGGGTGGTGCACGGTAAGTAGGAACATAGGAATTTAACATGGGAAATTAGTTTTATGCAAAATCCTGCCCTCCTGTACATTTTACAAAAAAACTGTAGAGTATAAAGTTGTTCAGAACTAAAAGATGCATACAAAACTGTTTTTACATGTTTTATTAAGCTTTTCGTATACCCGCAAATTTAAAAATAAATTTCAACATTTCTGTTATTAATGGCAATTGGCATGTTAATTCATAAAACAACAAATCAGTCATGGCTATTGCTACTAATAACAGAAATGTTGAAACTTATTTTTAAATTTGCGGGTATACGAAAAGCTTAATAAAACAATGTAAAAACAGTTTTGTATGCATCTTTTAATTATGAACAACTTTAGACTCTACAGTTTTTTCTGTAAAATGGACAGGAGAGCAAGATTTCGCATAAAACTAATTTCCCATGTTAAATCTCTATGTTCCTACTTACCGTGTACCACCCTGTATATGTCACCGAAAAATATGTGAACTACTTTCAAAATAATTCAAATTGGCAAATAGAAAGCATTTAGAACAACGCGGTACACTCCCAGTATTCTAAACTGAGCTATAATGGTACGATTTCAAATGATGAAAACAATATTTTGCTATACAGGGTGTAGCATGTAAGGACCCCTCGGATCATAATTCTTTTACCATAAAAGATAGCGAAAAAAGTCTTAGAGCAAAATTATACGCAATTACCGCAGGCATGTTTCTAAAATATTTTTGATCACCAGGGACGTGCGGTATTCCAGTGGCGTAGCAAACTTGCATTGTATTAAATGGAACACCCCATATTTTATTACTGATTTGAAGAGTACTCGAAAAATACTTATTTTTTTATACAACATGTTATACCCCTAACTTTAACGATTTCGCTGTTATAACCATTTCTCGTGAAAATTTGTCAGTTCTTTTTTGAGAGAAACTAAATCGCGTAGGTGGCTAACTTTTGGACTGAGGCGCCTCTTCCACAGTCACATATTTTTTTAGGTACTTTCTCGAAAAAATAAAATTTTTGATTGACCTCTGCCAAATGTTATATTTTTTGAAAATTTCAAGTGGCACCTGGATACCCAAAACTATAAATTTTCGACTGATATAAACAAAACCACACATTCCATAAGAAAATTGCAGAGAAAATCCAAGTCGAAACGCCCATTTGTAAAAAAAAGTTCTTTTCCGAACCCAAGTGTGCCATGATGAAACAAAAGAGGTTCAATTCTCACAATTAAGAGTACAGTGGCGGCAGTGTATAATTGTTTTTTAATCAGCGTTTCGAAAATGTTCCAAACTCAAGCAGAACTGGTTGATATGGTGTTTATTGTTGAAGATGGTTACTGGAATTGTTTCTTGGCATCAGAAGAGTACGCTGACCTGAGAGATATCCTGGCAGTACACATCCAGATCTACATGCGTTTCACGCACACTAATACTGTTAATTATGAGAATTGAACCTCTTTTGTTACATCATGGCGCACTTGGATTCGGAAAATAAGGTTTCGCCTTGGTTTTTCTCTGAAATTTTCTTATGGAATGAGTAGTTTTCTTTGTATCAGTGGAAAATTTGTAGTTTTGGCTACTCAGAGGTATAATTTGTTTAGGGAGGTGCCATTTGAAAGTTTTAAAAAGTATGACATTTAACGAAAGATTTAATTAATTAAAGATTTTTTTTTTCGATAAAGTACCTAAAAAAATTAGCTGACTGTGGAAGAGGTGTCTTAGTTCAAAAATTAACCGCCTATGCGATTTAGGTTCTCTCAAAAAAAATTTCGAAAAACTGCCAATTTTTGACGAAAGAAGGTTATAACAGCGGAAATGGTTAAAGTTAGGGGTATAACATATTACCTAAAAAATTATGTACTTTTCAAGTACTCTCCAAATCAATAGTAAAATATGGGGTGTTCCATATTAAAAAATGCAAGTTTGCTACGCCACTGGAATACAGCACGCCCCTGGTGTTCAAAAATATTTTAGAAACATGCCGGCGGTATTTGCGTACAATTTTGTTCTAAGACTTTTTCCGGTATCTTTTATAGTAATAATAATCCGAGGGGTCTTAGATGCTACACCCTGTATATTGTGGAAAGCCCCTTCAAGGTGTTGTAAGGCTTTCTATACTGCGTTCGTACCTCCAGATGCAGTATGGAGTCTTTTATAGACTAAATACCTCTCTTACTAATTTGTGTAATTCTTCGATCTTTGTTCCTCACCGCAATGATGCCAAACTGACATGTGATTGAACAATGCGCCATCTTGTGCTACTGTCATTACGTCACGTTGTTGTGCGTTTCTTTAATAAGTTTGGCAAGCATGTATACTGTATGTCCATAAGCATCTGGAGGTGCGAATGCGCTATAGGCATTTCTATACCTTAAATCTTAAGGTAAACACTCGTATGTGCTATGGTTTTGGAATAGAACAAGATGTGCTTCCGCTGTTTTTCCTCGAGTTGATGATGTCTTGACACAAAAATATTCTCTTCTTTTCAGAACATGTTAGCTCGAGGAGGGGAGGGGGCGGAGGGGGGCACAAAATTATAGAATCACTAATGTTAGCTCGAGGAGGGGAGGGGGCGGAGGGGGACACAAAATTATAGAATCACTATAGAAACTCCTTTAGTTCTTCCAGCGTCACTTAATAGATCCCTCCCAATACTTTGTAAGCTCTTCTTAAAGATAAATGCTCTGGGAAATATCTAAGCATCCGGAAAGCTTTGGACAACGCCTATAGATAATATTGAGGAAAGAAATTTTAGAAGTCTTCAGAATTTTCGCCCTTTTTCGCCTTACCGGAGTCCTCGTGTGCTATTTTAGGAGTTTGAGATTTCTCTCAAAACCTTCTGTGTGCTCTACAGAACTTTCTAGAGTTTTGTAGAACCTGTCAGAGCTTTGAAGTCCATTTTTAGAGCATTTCCACCCGTTTTTTTACATGTTACATAATTTTACACTTTTGCCGTTTGTTAACGATCCTAGAGATCGTTTATAATTTTGTATTGCTGTCTGTCGTCCGTCTGTTCCTTTGTCTGTCTGTCCATCTATCTGTCCGTGTGAACCATAACTTTGTTTAGAAATGTCCGATCGCTTTAACATCTCCGTTAGTTATTAGCGGAAACACAGCTTAAATTGTAAGTAAGCTGTGAAATTTGCCGCAAAATGGCGGCCGATCTCAACGACCAATAAAAAATTAGACACTCTATTATCGCCACTGCCACTGTAATGTTTCGAGAGTTTAAGGCCATCTATATATTTCCAGTCAAGTAAAACACAGAAAACTGCTACAAACTTTTATTAAAGATACAAACCTTTTTTTGACATTTAATACAATTTCAGTGAGTAAAGTGCAATTTGCAGATTAAGCTACACAAAAAAACGATATGCAATCAGCTCTCCAATAAACGCCAATGCAGATAATACCACACCAAAACAGTATATAATAAAAATTCCATTCAAATGCGCCAAGGATAGCGCCACCACTTCTTCCTCTTGCGGTAATTCCCTCTTTTTGGAGTCTTCGTAAAATATTCGATCTCTGTCAACTTTATCGTACATCCCGCTTTCAGTCAATCGGTCGATGATGACGTTTAAACTGTCGATAATGGAATTACTTTTCCCGGCTGCAAATGTCTGCATCAAGGGAGGTAAAATGTGATTATCAATGAAGTAATGTGGGGTACGCATTCGTAAACCCAGTGCCTGTAAGTGTAGTGTTTTCAATGGGAGGGCGATTGAGAAATTGGGACGTGCAGACCAAGCCTCCAGTAATACACGAGGATCGCGAGATTTGATGGGACACGACCTTAAATTAATCTCGATATATACTTCCTCAAGTTCTCGCAACATGTTTGAATTCGTCACGTATATGGCACTAGAATCTAAACAAATTGGAATATCGGCCGCCAACAGCTCCTTTAGGTTGCGAATAGGTTGCCTTATTGGAGGTGAAGTAATCATGCGCATTAAGTTTGAGACGTACGCTGTTTGTATGTGTACACTGTAAATAATGTAGCACACAATTAGAAATCTAAGTCTTGAAGAGTTGGTAATGCGACTCGTGCTTCCAGATAGCGTGATCCTAAGACTCTTCAGAACAATTTCGCCCAAATTTGTTTGGAATTTGTCCAAAACGTACCAAGCTAAGGAAAACAATGCGAAAATCACCGAGACTAGTATCCAAACTTCCCTATCAAAATTAACTGCTAAAATTTCCAATGCCGAAATGGCATTTGTTGGCGGAACTACCCACACCATGACGTCCCGTGTATACACGTGACTCAAACGAGAACTTTTTTTCGTAGAGGAAACTAGTCCATCATGTACATTAATCTTGGCGGGATCCTTTTGAGGTTGGTTTAAAGAGACATTCAGCATTTCAACCGCGATTGTAATTGTAAAAGTCTTGCGATTAAATTCATCCAAATACTCCGTAAGGGCAGTAGAATGAAATTGTATGGAACATCCATGGTAATTACTTATAGGATATGAAATTCTGTCAGCGATCGCTTGATCACAACTTTGCACATGAATTGTGTTCGGGACTTTGCCGCAGTAGTTCTGAACATCATGGGAATTTGCCATAAATAACAACGATCTTGCATTTTCATCTTTGTTGATCACCAAAATTGCTGCAGATGTAATGTCATGGCGCCATAGCATATGGAAAATCATTTCAACTCGCCATACGTGATCAGTTATAACAAGTAATTTTGCCTGGATGGGTCGATATGTAGTCCATATGTATGCTGATGTCAAATATGTAATACATTTTTCTAAATCGACCAAATTTATGATTTGGATTATAAAATTGTTGGAAATCATCTTTATGGGACTGCCGGGTTGACTGATGTTCATAATAATCCTTGGGTTTCTTATGTTGAACGATAATGGACTTTGGTTGAAAACGTAGTAAAGAGTTTCGTCTCAAAAAATCGCTTGGATTACTTTTTCTGTACATACCTTCCACGATGTTTGGTTATTTTTCACTAAAATGGCACTTGTGATACTTAAGAAAGAGAAAAAAATGACACATGATGCAAACGCTGTAACTTTCATCGTCGTGTTACTTCTATTACAACACTCAAACTGAATCGTTATAGGTATCTGGGTCAGAATTGAACCTACCTACTTATTTGATGTCCGGGGTAAACATGTATTCTACTTCTTACTGTATAGATACAAGGGCGGTACTTTACGGCTTAATAATAGATCACTACGTCTGATATGTATAAGTAGGTACTTTTTGTTCAGTAAAACGGTATTTTCGACAAACAATAGACATGACCTTAGTAACACGATCGATGGTTACCCGAGCGATTCGAAAATAAAGCGTAGGTATACAGTTCAACAATCCTGCTGGTCCATATTTCAAATTATGTACCGGGTGACCCAATAACACAGTTCCTCGACCATATCTCGACAACCTTTCGTCATATGACTTAGGGGTAAAAAAAATTATTGGGTAAATCGGTCATGAAGAATCGCTGGAAAATATTTTCAAGTTCTAAAAATGACCACCAGAGGGCGTAACTGCCATCTTAAATTTTAAAATTGCATTTTCTTTAAATTTCGCATTATGACTCCTTCAGTCTAACCGTTAAGGAGCAAATCAATCAAACTATGTTCAGCAACAATATAAACGAAGCTGTCAGTCAATTTACCGACTGTATAATCTCTTCCGCTAACTTGCACATAGGCAAATTCTACGTTACCTCGACAAAAAAATCCGTCCCGTGGTGGAATGAATCATGCAAACTTGCAGTTAGAAAATGTAAAACAGCACTTAATAAATATAGAAGAACCAGAAACGACCAGGATTTAATTAATTTTAAAAAACTAAGGGCACAGTCAAGACGAGTTCTCAAAACTAGCAAACAAAGAATCGTGGAACCAATATGTTAGCACAATAGCCACAGATACACCGCCAGCTCAAGTGTGGGCGAAAATGAAACAAATGAAAGGAAAAAACACAACCCACTCAATCCCGGCATTAATATATGAAGGCAAACTTATTAAAGATGATCAGCAAATAGCCAATACCCTCGCTGAACAGTTCCATGAGAAATCTGTAAATAACAACTCCCCACCCGATCATCAACGTAACATAACCAACATTCCTCAATTTAGATCTCCCGACAACACCTCAATCAACCTTCCTTTCAATCAAAATGAACTGAATTCTGCCCTCGCAACGCTAAAAAACTCAGCCCCTGGACCAGATGACATACCATCCATCTTTCTAAAACATCTACTTCCAAAATCTTTAAATAAATTACTGGAACTCTATAATAAGATATGGATCACAGAGAACTTGTTCCTTCAGACCTATCTCTTTGACATGTACATTATGCAAATTACTGGAAAAAATGATTAATAATCGACTACTCTGGTATCTCGAAAAACATCAACTTTTGGACGAAACACAATCAGGATTTAGGCCGAACCGATCTACAATCGACAACCTCGTCATCCTACAAACGGAAATTTCTCAAGCTTTTGCAAACAAGAACGTTGTCATAGCAGTATCCCTCGATATTCGCAGTGCCTTTGATGTCGTGTGGAGGCCCGCTATTTTGGAAAAGCTGAAAGGATTCGGTCTATCCGGACACTTGTACTCATTTATACAACATTTTCTCAACGATAGATCTTTTAAAGTAACTATAAATGGCAAAACCTCTGCAAGGCAATTTCCAAAAAACGGAGTCCCACAAGGATCCGTGTTAAGCCCCACTCTCTTTCTCCTCTGTATCAACAACATATGTTCTAGTGTACTACCTCCTGTAAAACATGTAATTTACGCAGATGATCTCATACTCTACTGCCAAGGCAAAATTTCAAGCACTACATCTACGTTACTGCAAAAGGCTCTAGATACAGTCCACACTTGGTCACGAAGCGCGGGCTTTAACTTTTCTCCACTGAAATCCAAAGTTATCGAATTCAGCAGAAGACACAACTCCCAACAAGCCAAATTATATCTGAATGAAATCCAACTAGAATCAGTTGACCACCTTAAACTCTTAGGAATAACATTTGATAAACGCCTCACTTGGAAACACCAGATACAGAATACAAAGGGTGAATGTCTAAAGCGAATAAATCTAATCAAGTCTCTAGCACACCACCAATGGGGGGGGCGGAAGAAGGGATGCTACTAAGAATATACAGAGCTTTGATCCGTTCGAAATTAGACTATGGAAGTATATTGTACACGTCAGCCAGCCCATCTCAACTAAAATCTACTGATACTGTGCAAAATACAGCCCTGCGAATTTGCCTCGGCGCATTCAAATCCAGTCCCTCTGAAAGCATATATGTAGAATCCTCTGAACCCCCCCTATTTATTAGAAGACAGCGTCTTCTACAATCATACTTCGCTCGAATCTCTGCACATCCTACCCATCCCGTTTATAAATTAATACATTCCACTGAACTAGTACCCACAAACAGACCGAGAACACCGCAGTCCATTATCCAAATCCTGCAAACTATACCAAATAACAATATCCATCTCACAAATACAACTCCCATCAAACTCTCAAATACTCCGCCATGGGTAAAATTGCTACCCAACTTAGACACCAGGTTAACTGTCCATAACAAGGAAACACCTGCTCCGTGCCTTAAAGCTCTCTTCAACGAAATAATAAACAGACATTCCTTTGACAAAACTCTTTATACTGATGCGTCCAAGGAAGAACATGGCGTCAGCAGTGCAATCACCACAACTAACACAATCGTGTCAACACACCGACTTCCCGAAACCTGCAGCATTTACACTGCCGAACTATACGGCATCCTAAAAGCACTACAAACCTTAACGCACACCAACAAATCCGCAAGCATATGTACCGACTCACTCTCATCTCTCCAATCCATAAAGAACATCTACACACAAAACCCAATTGTCCAAGATATTCACGAGGTATGCCATCGACTGACGTCCAATGGAACTGCGGTCACTATAATCTGGCTTCCGTCACATACCGGCATAAATGGTAACGAAAATGCAGACAAAGCCGCAAAACAAGCTCGATCATCTGACATACCCATCGAAAAATTGCAGTTGGCGTACGATCTAAAATCTCTCATCAGACGAGACAGCCTAAAAACATGGCAGCAGCACTGGAATAGGCTAAACACGAAACTGCACCAAATCCAAGTCAACGTAACTCCTACCAAAATACCACCAATGTCAAGAAGAGACAAAATCGTCATAAGAAGACTCAGAATATGCCACTCGCACCTCTCGCATGATTACCTAATGGCATCCGAAAATCCTCCAGTCTGCGAACACTGCAACACCAGATTAACAATAAGCCATGTCCTGTTAGAATGTCGCCGTTACAGTACCGCTCGACTGGACTACCACCTTAGTGAATCACTCCAGAACATCCTAAGCAACCAGATCTACGATGTAATAAACTTTCTGAAATCAACAAACTTGTACAAGTGCATCTAATGTAAATCCCTGTATTTACCTGCACCCGCTATATACGTGTCAATGGCCTTGCTGTCGAGACACAATAATAAATTAAAAAAAAAAAAAAACTAAACGTTCTTTTTTCGCATTTTTAAAGTGAATCAGTTTATCCATCATTTTCCTAAAAACAAAAACTCAGTTATTTCAAAAACAAAGATGGTTTGGGGCGTTCAATTGTTTTTGCAATGGCCTGCTTTAACTTCTTATCCGATTTTAACAAATTTGGTATGGTTGAAAAGAGCATTCCTTGGACAATGAGAATCAACCAAAACATAGTTAATTTAGTGGAATCCTTCTTAGTCAGGTGGTTAGTTTTGACACTATGACCCAAAATCCTAAAAAAATCAAATGGAAATATGATTTTCTTTATGAAAAAGTAGCCAAATAACATCCAAAGAGGACAGTGAAAACCGTTCCGTTCCTAACCTCAATTATTGGGAAAATTAGATTAATTAATTAATTAATAAAAATGCTTAAATTGTATCTTAAATTTACTTTTAATGTATTTCCGATATTTGTCGATGGCGCGAAAGAAAAGCACCCTACACTTTTAGGTAGGCCTTGGAAAATTAAACAAATGAAACACGATGTATTATAAAATAATAACAGCCGTATTTTGTAAAGTATTCTGCTGGGTTTACATTCAGAAAGTGCAGTTTCTTAAATTTGTAATCTTTTCTAAAATGCCGATTTAACCAAGAAGCATTTAATATGCTGGCGATATATTTTGAGTATTTTCAAAATGCGACCATCGCTGCCCGCATCTTCTATTTGCGTTATCCGAATCGACCACGAACCATCGCCACCAGCATATTAAATGCTTCTTGGTTAGAAATCGGCATTTTAGAAAAGATTACAAATTCAAAAAACTGCACTTTCTGAATGTAAACACAGTAGAATAATTTACAAATTACGGCTGTTATAATGCATCGTGTTTCATTTGTTTAATTTTCCAAGGCCTACCTAAAAGTGTAGGGTGGTTTTCCAAACAATCTTTCGCGCCATCGACAAAAACTGGAAATACGTAAGAAGTAAATTTAAGATACAATTTAAGCATTTTAATTTTAATTAATTAATCTAATTTTTCCAATATTTGAGGTTAGGAACGAGATTTTGAAAAACGGTTTTCATTGGCCTCTTTGGATGTGATTTGGCTACTTTTTCATGAAAAAAAAAGTCATATCATTCCATTTGATTTTTTTAGGATTTTGGATGATAGTGACAAAACTAGTTCCCTGGTGGAGAAGGGTTCAACTAAATTAACTATATGTTGCCCTATGAATGCCTTTTTCAACGATACCAAATTTGTTAAAGTCGGTCAAACGGTTAAGAAGTTAAAGCAGGTTATTGTAAAAACAATTGAAAGCCCCACGCCATCTTTGTTTTTGAAATAACTGAGTTTTTGTTTTTTTTACGAAAATGATAGATAAACTGGTTCTCTTTAAAAATGTGAAAAAAGAATGTTTAGTTTATTATTCAAAGAAAATGCAATTTTAAAATTTAAGAAGGCAAGATGACGAACGGTTCCCGAGATGTGGCCGAGGAACTGTCTTATTGGGTCACCCGGTACCTATACTGTTTTATATGTGCGCATGTCTCGCAGTGACCAGAACACGACCCAGAGGAAAAGTTTTGCATGAATAAAGTTCAGTCAGTAACGTCAGCGAGGACAATTATAGATATTTAAACTTCCTGACAAAAATCGCAACATTTATTGGTCCTTCGGGCCGGATTCTGCAGTGAATCAAATTATTTATCGAAATGTTTTAGAAATACCTACATAAGTTTGAAAATCGTTACGAAGTATGTACTTGACTGCACCCATAACCCCGAGTCAAGATTGTGCCGTTAATACCTACGATCTATTATAAGTGGTCGAAGTGGCAAATATTTTTTACCGGTATGGCTGAACTGATAAAATCTTAGTATTGTATGTATGCGTATATTATCATAAAAAAAACGGTCGTCATGCCTATGTGGATAAATTTTTTACCGGTATGTTTCACAAAAACTAAAAATCTATCGGTATGCCATACCGCCGCATACCGCCTCACTTCGACCACTGATTAACCGGTTAATCTAAATTCCATGCAATTTATGGATATTTGATTGATACCTGTGGGTTCGTTCCATCTATAAATTATTTATTTTTTATTGATCATTTACATGGTGGTTAAAATACTAGTCTACAGCCACATAAACAGACCCATAATTCCCGCTGTCATAACAACGGAAGTTATAAAATCTAATTCCCTGTCAGAACAATAGGACTACTTTGACAATTAATTGACATTTACGGTAAAGTCAAACACAATGGTTAGCTGTCAATCATGTAATATAAGTCAAAACCTACAGAAGGAACGAGAATGACATTTCATAGGTGGTAACCATGTTATATTTCTAACAATGGTCTTCTTTTACGATACTTAACTTCATTCATTTTGTAGGTTGTGATACAGATCCATTGTCGTAGCAATTGTGTGTAAAACAACATTTTGAACTACATCTAGGTACTTTTCAGATTTCCCTCAGACAGTGAATGGCGAATCTTAACTTGGAGTATTCGTTTTCATAAATGTTTTTGAAGCCGCCGGCATCACTAACTCCTTAAGAGCCTTCTTTTATTCCCCCCATGGGAACATCATCATCTTCCCTTCCAACATTTTCCGTTCTTGAACAAAGCCAAACGACACAAAAATTGCTTTCAAAATGACAGACGCAGCATTTTTTGTTGTTTATATACATAACTAGGTAACCATGGCAGTCGCAGCCAACTCCATACGCAACAACGCGAATCAGATGTGAAATTTTTATTTGCAAATTAATTTACTTTTCAACCGCAATTCTACTATTAGCAATAAAAAATAAAACGTAGAATGTACCACGGGATAAAACAGAGTATAATTCCCCTCGGGAAACGCAATACCCTCGCGACTACGTCGCTCGGAGTATTACTGTTCCCTCAGGGAATTATACTATTGTTTTATCCCTTAATACATTATCTACTATAATTTCCAGTTACCTAGTTAACACAAACCTATAACCCGTTAAGTCATTCCTTTAATATCTAATATTTAACAGAGACGGGATAAAATAACTAAAGGAGTCCTTCCATCCGCTTTCGTTCCTTATAGCTGGTGAGTAATCTTTTCTCGCGCCTCGACGGCGGCTGCTGGCGCCCCGACGCCTGATGGGATACTCGCTAGATGATAACGGAACTAGTGGGTTTAGTTTGTACGTAGGCTTCTATTGCAATTCATATCACGCAGCTCCAACAAGTTCGTGAAGTTTGCGCAATTTTAATCATGGAAGGAATTATAGAACTTCAAATTTGATTAAATGACAGCAGAATTGTTGCAATTGCAACGCTTTATTTTCTTATTACCCCGACAACCATCGATCGCATTATACTATTTCCATATCCATTACGTTATGAAAAATAGCAATTTACTAAACAAGCAGGGTAGATACCTAGGTACTACTTATAAGACGTAGTTACATATTATGCTTTCAAGTACTGCCAGTGTATACAGAACACATATTACCGTACATGTTTATCCCCACACAGCAAATAAGTAGGTAGGTAGGTACCTATGTTCAATTGTCCCTCAGCACCTAACGATTTAGTTTAAGTATTGGAATAGAAGTAGGTACTACGACAATGAAAGTTACAGCGTTTGCATCATGTGCCATTTTGCTATCTTTCGTAAGTACTACCAGTTAGTATTCAACTAAGAAATAGTCAGACATCCTGGAAGGTATGTACCGAAAAAGTAATCCAAACTATTTTTCAAGACGGAACTCTTCACTATTTGTTCAATGAAAGTAGTGACCTGTTACAGTTCAACGTACGAAATCCAAGGGTTGTTTCCAACATCGGTGATCATAATAATCGTGAGATAAAGAGGTTGGTTTCCGACAATCTCATATTCGAAGTCAGAAATTTTCATTTTATAAAAAAATGTATTGTGTATTTGAAATCAATACATAGATATAATTTCGTAAAGGGAAGGATACTTGTTATAACCGATCACGTATGGCGCGTTGAACTAATTTTCCGTACGCTATGGCGTCACGACGTTACATATTTGGCGATTTTAGTGATCAATAGGGATGAAGGTAAAGGACCGTTGCTATTTACGGCAAATCCTCATGATGGTCAGAACCAATGCGGCAAAGTCCCGAACACATTGCATGTACAAAGCTGTGATGATGCGATCGCTGACACAATTCCACGTCCTATAAGAGATCACCACGGATGTCCCATAGAATTCACTACTTCTGCCCTTACGGAGTATTTGCATAAATTTAATCGCAGAGATTTAACAATTACCATCGCGCTTGAAATGTTAAATGTCTCTTTAAAAAAACCTGAAAAGTATCAGGCCAAGATTGGTGTTAGTGATCATTTACAAATTACCTCTTTGAAGGGAAGTCTTCGTATAAGTGACGTGTATACAAGGGACGTCATGGTGTGGGTAGTCCCACCAACAAATGCCCTTTCGGCATTGGAAATTTTGGCGGTGGATTTTGATAAAGAAGTTTGGATATCAGTTTTGGTGGTGTTTGTATTATTCACCCTAGCTTGGTACGTTTTGGAGAGATTCAAAACGAGCTTCGGTGAAATTGTTCTGCAGACTTTTGGGATCACGCTATTTGGAAGCACCAGTCGCATTAACGAATCCTCAAGATTAAGATTCGTAATTCTGTGCTACATTATATACAGCGTGCACATACAAACAGCGTACCTCTCAAACCTGATGCGCCTGATGAGTTCACCCCCAACAAGGGAACCCATTCGCAATCTACAGGAATTGCTAGACGCCAACATTTCAATTTGTTTGGATTATAGCGCCCTAGGCGTGATAAATGGATACAGGCTGAAAAAATTTGACGAAACATTCAACAAGATAAGATCAAGGTCATGTCCCGTAAAATCCTACGATCCTCGTTTGTTAATGAAGAGCTGGTCTGCACATTCAAATTTTTCTATCGCTATTCCACTGCTACACGCACAGGCACTGAGTTTACGATTGCGTACTCCAAATTACTTCATTGACAATTCAACTCATGTATAAAAAATCACATAAGCCGCAGTGTAATTGTCACTTTGACAGCGGCAAAAGTTACCTGCAACTTTTCCAGCGACAAATGCACTAGTGGTTTTTTCACTTACCTATTCATTTTCGAACCAATTATCGCATTATCCTTTCCCATATGACTAGTTTGACGTCTGTCAGTAATTGATTAGTTATGTGAATTTCTTGTTCGTTAAATTGTCCTGCCGAATTACACTCGAGGTTTGTATTTAAACCGAGTAAATTTGGGTTGTGGCAATTCAAATCTGTTTCCTTTTAGCAATTGGATTCGAAAAACTGTCAACCTAAAAATGCTCCACCTGCGGTGTCGCATTTTTATTAGTTGACAGTTTTTCTCGTCTAATTACTAGGCAACAGATTTTCATTACCTAAACAACCCAAATTTACTCGGTAAAATACAAACCTCTTGTGCAATTATAAGTGATAATTACATGACACCTCCCATGATGCTGACATTTGGAGCTGGGGGAAGTACAAGTTCTATTATTGACAGTTTAAACATAATCATCGACAGATTGACCGAAAGCGGATTGTACGATAAAGTGGACCAAGATCTGAAAAATTACGAGGAGTACAAAAAGAGCGAATTGCCGGAAGAAGAAGAGGCGGTGGCGCTATCTTTTGAACATTTGAATGGAATTTTTATTATCTACTGTTTTGGTATGATATTATCTGTAATGGCGTTTGCTACAGAACTGATTGTACATCGTTTTTTGAAATAGTTTAATCTGCAAATTGCACTTTACTCACTGAAAATGCATTAAAATGTTATTGTCAAAAAGAGAGGTTTGTAATCTATAATAAAAGTTCTTAAATTTACTTAGACATCCTCTACATGGCCCCCACATCTGTTCTGGGGCCCTGTCGCTAGAAATGAGGCGGACCCCTATTTATATGTTCTTTAATAATCCACTTTTTATCGTCCAAAATTTTCGTCATCAATATAGTAGACCCCCATAACTTTGATGTACTCCAAACTTATTTAATAATACCTTCACGAAAATTTTCAATAGCAAATAGCAGGCGATCTTTAAAAAAAACTATTTCGTAAAACTTAAAATAAAAAGGTTTTCCATATGACGCCAACTTTAGTAGACCCACTGTATATAACAACATTTTTACCGACAAAGTTAATGATTTTATCAAAAGTAATTTATTTTAACAAATTTAGATCAGAATGGGCCAATCAGGGTTTATACACTGCCTTTTTTGAGCCCCGAAAAAAAATTGTCTCAGATCGACCCGGGGAAAAAATTTTCTTATAAGAATGTGGCCTTTCAAACAGTTCCAAGATTGGGCTACTAGTTCAAAAGTTACAGCCCTTTGAATTTTTTTTCGAAATTGGTTTCTAGTCTATAACTTTTGATTAAGAGGTCTGATCGAAAAAGTAAGAATTGATTTGGATTCTACGCACCAAAATTAATAAGAAAAAGTGTTTTCCCGAGAAATTTTGGTGCAGTCGATTTTTGGCAAAAAAGGAAGGTGATTTTCCCCCTACTTCCTTGATGAGATTTCAACATTTCTTTTAAAAAACCATTAATAGATCCATTTATAGTTTTCGCGTGGACACCTTGCAATGTATTCCTACCACCCAATTTGGAAATTGACAAACTGTAGTACACTTGTACTTCAATGTTAAATATTTTAGAACAATTTCGGAATGAGCTATGTCCCATCATACATGCAGATCATCAGTAGTAATTGTGAATATGATTTCAATAAGTCAATCTATTGCTTGATTATTTGTGACTATAGTTCTAATAAGTAAAATTTTGTTTAAGTGCGGCAAAAAACTAAAACATTTACCCTACTTCTGTAAGGGATGCGCATCGACACAACAATTTATTTGGTAAATACAAATCATTCTTTGCCGGCCGCCCTTCCCATAATATAATTTAGATTATTTAACGCGGTATGCATTCACTAAGCTTCATCCTTTTACGAGAAACAAAAAATATACTCGTATCGCCATAAGGAACGGAGAGAAATGAATGGAATGTGTACTCCTCGGTAACAAAAATGCAGTTTTTAGCGCCTAAAAATGTCATTATAAAACATTTGTGCCTTGTTATAGCGTTTCTATGGACGTCTTCCAACCGCAGACTGTTTCCCACACTTGATGCTAATTTGCATGGAGAAGATTTTGTTGGAGGTTAATCAATTTTTGCCTTTCCTTAAACGAAATGCAGGAAACTTGAATTTGAAGCATTTTAGAAAATGTAAATTGCGGTGGTGCATTAGTAAAGTTTTGCCAGTGCCAAAGCCATGTTATTAAGGTATTAATCTAATTAAGTACAACGGCTTTAAGCGCGAGATGCATGGAATTTCACGCTCGTTCCTGTTTTCGAGGTTTAATAATCGGGCGTATTTCAAGTTTTAAGTGACACATTTTAATGCCCCATGAATAATTCAGGACGCAATTTTTTTTATATAAATAAATCGATTCATATAGCATCACCGGGTAGATATACGATTTGAGAAAACTCGAATGTAGGTCCCATTTTAGGTAAATTTATTCCCATATAAATAAATTGACGAGACAACTTGGGCGAGCGGTTTAAAAATCTAACAAAAACAGTGACGACTTTCAGACACTCAACTGAATGTATTGTTATGAAACGCGGTGTGACAATAAAAATCCAATTTCTGCATTCTTCCAAGTCGACTTCTCGGTCTTGATGACACTCAGAATTCAGAAACCGCCGCTTACGGCGATTTCCAACTCATTGTTTTCTCGTTTTTCACCTCCGAGTCTGACTGCCTTTTACAACAAATATAATTAGTTGCTTCATCCATTATTTTATTCCACGCGACAAGGGTATATATGACTACAACGTTGCTTACAACAAACGCTACATACACTGCAAGAAACATTATATGAGATATACTCGCTTTTTACTGTTTGTTGTTTGTTGTCCTGATGCATTTATGCATGCACCACGTTGTGTTGCGCTTTTTTGTCGGTTACGATCCTTTATCTATACATTCACTGTTTTCACTACATTTTTCAAACGTTATTTATGGACGGTAAAATGGAGGGAGAGATTGTCTTAGTTATTCAAGGTAGACCATTAGCTTTACCCACTCTTTTTTTATATCACAAGCCACATTTTACCTAATACGGATTTTATTTTCGTTTTACGAGATAAAACTTTTCATAACTTAAAATAAAAATGCATCGTAAAAACCGCGGTGTATAAATGAGATTTTAAAGAGATAATACACAGCGCGCACTTGGAACTTAATTAAATTAAACCCCCTGTAAGTTAACCACTATTATTTTGTGGTATTTGGTGAGGAGAGGGTGAGAGTCGAGCGCGTTTTTCGGCCATATTCAGCGTGGGTTGTAAATCAAGGCGAGGGTCCATCGATAACGACACCTTTTTCGGTTTGAATTTTAAACGTAGACGGTTTTTTTCATGCGCCTGTTGCGGCGAAGTTGACTAATTACCTTTTGTCGTGCGAATCGCTGAATTTCGATAAAATGCAAAATATTTGCGACATGGGTCTTTGCGCACATTCTTCGCTTCCCGATGCCTATTAAGGATTCTTCCATTCGAGATTTCCTTGTTTTCAATTTATTACTTGTACAAAATTGGCTCACAGCCATAGAAATTAGGCATCATATTGTACAGCTTTAGAGTTACCTATCCATTCTGATGGGGGTTACTTATTTTCAAGAGATCCGTGTGAAAGCCCCATTTCACAGAATATGAAATTGGAATATGACGCATTCAGCGATATGGAGATCTAATCGTGCTACCGAAAACCTTTTCCATTCATTGCAAATGGGAAAAAATCGATTTTCATTGATACCTTATTGGGGAAATACTGAAAATAAGGTTTTCCGAACCTACTTACACGTGATGAATAAGAATGGGAGTCCCACATGAACTTTAATTTTAAAACGGTGTGGGTTTCTATTAGAAAGTGTTGTTCTCATAAACTAATACCCTAACTACCCCTAAATTTTCATATTTTGGGAAACGGTTTTTCATTGACATCATAAAATGATAAATTGTACATTATTTATTAAAAAAAGGTATACTTTTACGTATTAACAAAATACTAAGAAACCATTTTAGGCTCTTTCTAATGATGCAAGTGATGCAATTTTATATTTTGAGGTAAAATGGAAGAGTACAGGGAGTTGAGTTGGTAGCGAGGGTGGTAGTATTCCGTACGTTTATAGAGTGGCGCTTTCCTTCATACTATAATATTTTAACTTTAGTATTTTTTTTATAAAAATGCAATGGCGGTATATGGCTACGTTCACGTAGCAATAACAATCCCTTGAGGAAATAACGGTTCCTAATATATATCCGCAAGTTATCCATAACATTTCTAACATTAAAAACAAATTTATCTTTCAGATAGAAGAGGCCGTAAGGTTACCTTAAAGTGTTAGGTTTATCCATTTATCACACAGTTGTAGCGATTTCACCAATATTTGATATAATTAATGGCCATATTAATTCTAACGATTTTTTAAAATCTCACTATAATAAGTGGCGAGATTTGTCATCGGTTTCCAAGTCGATTCCTAAAACTAAAATGGTTTCAGCCCTTGGAACCATAATTTGCTAAAGGGGTTTGTTATTATATATTATAATGAAGTTAAAAGTCATTACGCCATTTTTAATGGGGTGGAAAATCAGTGCCTAGCGATAGGGAAAAAGAACTATCATCAAATCTCCACCTAAACATGTTTCAGAGGCGAAATAATGTTGTTTATCAAAACAGTTAATTAAAAGTTGACACTAACCTAAAATTTTAATTGAAAGAGGAAAACAAATTACCGTTAACACTAATTTTCCCCACTGCAGACGAATAAAACTAATCTCAAATTACCAATCTTTGAAAGCTTCCAGAGCTTTTAATTACAATATTGAAGGCGTAACATTCAAACCTGGGTATCAATTATAAATTACTTTTCAACAACATTGTTTCCACGTATAATTTGCAATACGAACTTAGTGGCTCGCTAATTACTTACTCAATCAATTTTGAAGTATTTATAGCGTGTAATTTAATGGTAGACGTGGTGTCTAGCTTTTCCCCCGTCGACCGTCTAGAAAAAAGGAGAGGCACACATAACTGTATCGGCGATTTAAAAAAACTCAAAAGTCGATTATTGTTAACAAACCGTAAATATCTTCACGCTTGTTTATTTTATCATTCGGTGTAAAGTTCAATTATACCTAAATTCCCCCATGGCGTAGGTAATCATTACAAAGGCCGTGGGGGCGGTCCCCATCTTCGAATTGAAATCGACCAGATTGCGAGGTTTAATCTAATAATCTAAATTCCTGCGTAAACGAGGCCGTATTTAAAGTATGATCGATTTGTTATTAAGTTAGATAATTGAATCTTATCTGAATATGAATAGGGAACGCCTTCGTTATATTGGATGTGGGAGTTCATTTTACTAATAATAGTTAGGCAATTTTAAAAAAAAGGTGCTACGGAGATGCAATCGGTAATTTTGTTAATAATCAAATTACGAAACCTCCGACAATCCACGTGTATAAGTGGCTAGAAAAAGCGCTCAGATTATGATTAGTTTCATGAGGCGATTTTCACTAGAAAAACTGTACCACCGTAAACCCCTCAACCCTTATGCTGGTTTTAATGAGATGAGAAATCGTCATGAATCTTGTTTACACTAGCTCGCTGGCATCATTAGCTCGCTCCTTGCTCGCGTTACAAAAGTGCTACTTTTTTTACTCGAAGCAATTTTGGCAAGACGGAAGAAAGTCATGTTATTATTTTATTTTTATTTATTATATTATCTACATATCCATAAATGATCCAAGATCTTGTATTCTTAATTAAACGATACCAAACAAGTAAAGATGTGTCGAGTGCAAAATAATAATCTAATGCAAAATTATTCCCCTTGCTTATTTAGCGAGACAAACCTAGACAGGTGATTTACATCATCAAAATAAATTAAACAAATTGATCGACAGCGATGCGTTAAAGACACTCGTTTAATTCCGTTAATACAGTCGAATACCTTAAAGGTAGTTATTCAAATCGTGGAAAATTAAGTTACCTCCAATGGCCGTAGCTTGACTGCTTGGATCATTAAGGTTCTTCCAAGTGTAATATTATCTTTTTATGCAAATTGGGTCTACTTTGGGTTAGGTTATGCGAAGTTGCACACACGTGCGTTTACTGCCGATTATTATCTTGAAAGTAACAGTTCTCGAGTTCGTCGATCAGTTTTCAAAAATATTCTACTATGGCGCAACGTTCTGATCGGAATCCCAATTTCATGCGTGGTAGGTGTCGGTTCTGAAAATGTCCAAACTCTTAACGAATTATCAGGTCGGAAATCTTTGACGGAAGTCAAATTTCGTGCTTCTGTATTCCTTATGTGGTTATAAACTTCTCTTTTTAAAAAAAGAGTTTATTGCTGGCCACAATCGACAACATCGGTTTCAATTCCAGAATGGAAGTAATGGAATGGAAGTGACTATGAGTGCTTTTAAAGAAACCTAACGATCGCGTTTTTTGGATATTCCATACTTGCAATTGCTCATGCAATTAAAGAATACTTAATTTTTTGATCGAGGTACCAAAATGACCGTTTTTTTTAAATGTTTATTTAGCAACCGTAACGCATCCAGACATGCAAGTAAGGGTTAGGTACCTATGGGTTTTTGGATAATATGTTCTTTTTGATTTAATAAAAAATATCTACCGTAAAATGGTATAAATGGGGGTGGGGGCAAAAGTCTAATCTCAACTAAATTTTGTACCTGGGAGTTTTTGGACATGAACATTGCGAATCCTATTTTTTAAAAATTAAGTCTAACAGCACCCATTAAACTAAAAAAAATACCAAGACATTTCATTTGCTTCACATGGGGAATTAAAAAAATTAATACCATAAATAAATTTCGAATCATAAACATAATTTTGCGGTTATAATTCTCAGTGTGAGTTTGTAGTTTTTTTTAAACATTACGTCATCTAGTTCATTGAATATTATAGTGGAGTGATTTAGACCGATCAGTTATAAATAATGTGCATGCAGTTTTTGTAGGAAATTCTATAACAGAAAAAAAGCCATTCTTTCAATTCTTCACATTCGTCCGATTTTTAGTTCTAGTATATTCTTCCATTTCTTCTGATTGTTACTTTATGATGACTGTTCGGGGTGTTTTTTTTTCGGTTTCTTCCATTTTCCAGGTTCTTTATATTCTTCGCATCCTGCGACTGTTTGGCATGCTTTGTTTTTGCTGATTCAGTGTTTTAAGTTCCAAATTTTGTCTACTCAAATGCTTCAAAATTCATCTCTGCAAATTTTGGATTCTTCAGGTTCGCCAATCTCGACGACAAACGACTTCTTTAGTCCTTTAAAGATCCTTAGTTTCCCTAGACTCCTCGCGCCCTGCGAGTATTTTGGATGCTGTCTGATTTTTCAGTGTTTTCAAGTTTATAATTCTTTCCGCAATCCATAAGGATTTTAGAAATTTCAAATTCTCCTAATTTTTCAAAATATTTTATCCTACCTAATTCTCCAGTTTCAGATGTCACAGATTATTAAATTTGTATCCCAAATCTAGATTCTTCGGATTCTGCAAACAGCTTTTTTGAGTTTTTAAAGTTCTGTAATTTCCCTCTCTTCACACTCTACGACTATTTCAGATACCTACTAGAATCTTTCATACTATTCACTGTTCCAAATTCCTTCGATTTGTAAATATGTTGGAAATTAAGATCTATTAGATTAGATTCTTCAGATTTTTCCATTACCTTAAATTCTATGGATTCTTTAAATTTCTCAGATCCATGAGATTCCTTAGGATTTTTAGTTTTGGCGAATCCTATTTTGAAGGTTGTTCAAATTCTTCAAATTCTGATAATATGAAACGCGAAAATGTATAATAATTCACCGTTTCTACAATACTAGACGAATGAATATACAAAGAAACTCCTCAATTTACTAAGTTCTGTATGTTCTTAAAGTTCTTCAGATTGTCCAGTTTCTTTAATTTCGCTAAACTCCAACTCCAAGTAGCTTCTTAGGATTTTAAGATTCTTTATATTCATTTTGTTCATTCTGTCACTGTTTCGGACACTTTTAATTGTTCTTAATTAATTCAGTATTCTTCATTCATTTCTTCGGAATTCTACAAATTCATGATTGATTAGATTCCTCAGATATTCCGATTATTCGAATCCTTCCAATTCTTTAAATTTTTAGATCCATGCGATTCTTGAGATTTTTCCGTTTCTTCGAATTCTTCATATACCTATCATCTGGATTATGAAAATTTCATTTGTTTCCCTCCCGTTTGACGGTTTTGCGATCTTAGAGTAAAGGAAATTCAAGGAAAATCATGATAACATTCAATTTACCTTGCGTCATTTTTATTAAAACTTTTGCAGGGTGGGTCAAATTCGTGGCTTACAATTGAGATCTCAGTAACGATGAGAGATACAGTGTAGGTTAAAGAGCCTTTTTGTGACTAAAAAATTGTATCTGCAATTTTTGAAAATAACTGAGATATCACCGAAAGTCTGAAAATGTCAAATTTGGTTTTCATTTTCTCTAGCTTAAACGATCGGCAATGGATGGTTCCCGTTTTGAAGTATCTGAATTTCCATAACGTTTCCATAACACACTAGACGTAGAAGCTACACCCTTCTTATTTTTTATAGGCGCCATATTGGATGACACTTTTACATAAATTTACATGAAAAATCAAATGTTTTACATTCATTTCTTAACAAATCATCCGCGGATAACTAGATGTTGCTGAATCAACATGGCTATGTTGGCGATGCATTCAGATAAATTTCTTTTTTTGTCCTTTCTTTCCGTAAAAATCCAATATGGGGCCCATAAAAATAAGATCAAGCGTGTTATGGAAATGCTGATAGGAGATTCAGATTCGAAAATAGTGCCTATAGAAGGTACTAACGGGAACCGCCCATTTCCGACCGTTCAAGCTAGGGGAAATTTTCATTTTTTCGGTAATATCTCGGTTATTTTTAAAGATATTTCAAAAAGTGCAAAAGCGTTTTTTTAGTCACAAAAAGGACAATTTTGCCCACAATTAACATACACTGTATCTCTCACAGTTACGGAGATCCCAATGGTGAGTCACGAGTTTGAATCGCCCTGTACATTGTCCTGGAAAGTTTCTCTGGTTCTTCAAATTCTTACATTTGGTACCACGTTTCGTCGATATCAGGATTTTGTCGCCCCCCCGCCACTTTTTAATCAAAAATTACAAATTCTCTGGTAGGTATGCGCTATGCTTGCAGATAAAAATTATGTGACTAAATTTGGTGTGCGTGAGGAGAGGAGACTATTTTCTGATGAGATAATCTTCATTTCGTTTCTTTGCATGTACCTTGCCACTAGTTCCGACGCTTTGAATGTTTCTTAATTTAGTGTTCTCACTTTCATCTCTTTCGTTTAATCGAATTCTTCATATTCTTATGATCTGAATTGCGAAAATTTATCAAGTTTATTTAACAGGGAGGGGGGTAAACATGCGTTCTGCTCTTTATGGTATTCTAATGAAAGGTCTCATCGAAATAAATTGGTTTGTACAAACTATAACTTTCTTGCGCGGATCCTTTTCGAGATCAGTGGATGACCCATGTTATTCTAATTGAAGATCTGAACAAAAGGAATTGTTTTCTAGCAATTACCGCTCTTCTTTCTGACCCCTTTTCAAAAGGGGGATCTGGTTTTATCCTTCACGTCGAAGGAGAGTACTCACAAAGGGAGGGAAGAACGCCTAGAGGAGACACATCTACTGGCCATGTATAAACTTAATTGTGAATATCTCGAAAATACTGGAGGAAGGTACCTACAAAGGGAAAATGCAATATTTCCGAGAATTTTTCCAAGAGGTTGATTCCTCCATCCATAGATTTTGAATGTAAGCCCGGCGGACTTTAAATGTTTATGTGTATCGACTGTAAAGAGGGCCTTCCCCATTAATCATCTGCCATCGATAAATATAGCATGCTACTACCTTATAACCCAACCATTTACTAAGCTATTTCGGTAAAAATGCGCTTTATCTGCACAAGAATTGTACAATAATTATGCTTGTTTCTAATTCTTCAGATTCCTATTGAAAATTTATAATTCAACTGGTTTTCCATTTCGGCGATCTTAGAAAAAAAGAAGTTCAAGGAAACTCACGATGTTTGTCCATTTTCAGCGAGAAAAACTTCTCTTAGGGTTCTTCATATTCTAACATTTCGTTCAATTGTTCTTTTTCATCTAATATCAGTTTAGTTCTTTCGATACTTCTGAAGAAAGAACTGTTTGTTGAAGGAAGTAATCAAGGGAAATGTTCAGGGAGAAAGGCAAAAAGGAAAAAGCAGAGGGTTGGTTGACGACCTGAAGGAGGGAGAAGAAGGTTATGAAGGAGTAAAGAAAAGAGCAGGGGATAGAGAATCGTGGAGAAGAGGCATTAGCAGAAAACTAATGATGATGAACTGTCATTCGAAAGATTTTTGTTAAATTTTAAGTTTCTGACTATAGCATTTACCATTCCTATGTTTTTTCGTTCTCGACAGACGGATAGACAGATGGACAGAACCATCACATAAGGGGAATTTTTTTTCTTTCCAAAAATTCCCCTAAAAAGGTAAAATAAATAAAATACTTAGATATTGAAACTTTTAAATTCATGAACAGTCGAATCCAATGTCTTCTTAGAGCCTTGAAAGTAATTGAGCATCCCTTAAGTCTCGGCAGAGTACATTCGCTATAACAGCCTGTGAGGCGAGCGTCGAACATTGTCTTAAAGACGCTTTTTTTATTGAAAGCTATGGAAGAACTCGTGTTAAAATAATTTAGAATGGACCAATCTTGTTTTACCTAATTTAATTAGGATCCTTAATAAAAACTATAAATTGAACTGCTGCACTTTGCAAACAAGTAATATAAAGACCGTCTTAAGAGAAGGAAACAAATTAAGCTCCCGCAACGAATCCTTCCAAATACACTTACCGTGAAAGTGAAATTTTTTAGAGAACAACACGCGGAAATAATAAATGGTTATTTATGACTGTGAAATAGTACTTGACATTTACTGATATTGCTGCTCGTTTTTCACATACCAACGTAAAAGCTCGGAATCTCATTTGAACTATTTTGAAATTACGTATTTGGAAGTTTACCTATTGCGATTTGGTAGAACCGCGTCCAATAGAAATGACAGTAGTACCTAGCTCTTTATGGCGTTAAAACCATTCAGAGACGGTTCATTTATCTTTCGATCACACGATAATCGTACACATTTTTCGAAAGATCGCAAGGTTAAACCGAATCGTGGCGGCTTTAAATAACAAGGGAAAAACAAACTCAGAAGCTTATTACGTTCGAGGCAAAATCGAGTGCTTTTAACGACAGATGCAATATCGTAAATCTAAGTACCCTTATTGTCTTTTGTCTTGATATCGTGCAGATCGGTAGAAGTACATTATATATACGCGCAGTGGTAATCAGTGGTAATCACCAAAGTGGTAATCAAGCGGCCCCGAGTGGTAATTACGATGTGGCCACCCAGGATCGGCATGCGCCAAACGCTTTCAACCTTATTAAACAATCATTTACAACTTCGCCACATTTACCAGTCAATTAAGAGAAACTGTGGCTTAGATTTTATCGGCGCGTGTGAAATTTCCATATTCGAATTTTTTCTTGGTACAATATCGCGAACAACGACGACCCCCGCGATAAACTTTGGAATCATTAATTATATGGAGAAATCGAATAGGAGGTGATTGTTAATGAAGCAATTTGCCAACTAATTCCGTAATTTAAAATCACAGTAGGCGATTAAGATTGCTTATGTGTTTTAGCATTGTTATCGTCGAGCGGGGGCAAACAATGTAACTACTTATGGAGTTTGTCTTGGAGCTTAATGTGGAGCACGCGCCAAGTCGCTGTTGTTATTAGTTTCATAAACACGATTGATACCATGCCGGTTTTAATTAATTTTTGCACAAACACGAATGGGGGAATTAATGTGGTCAACGGACGGTAGAGAGCTTGCGATCTTAATTAAATGTGACTGTAGCGTAACTGATTGTAAAGTACTCACCAAAGGAGAATAAAAGGCCGAGCTGTCTACTCCTATGCTAGGGTAAGGGTTTTGATCTGTCGAAGGATAAGGGGTACCGTAAACGCCTACGCTTCTCGGGTACTGTAGAGCTGCTAGGCGCGCCGAGTCATATTGGCACGAACATACACTTTGTCCTGTTACTGGATCTGTCACTAAAGGTCTTCCCGATTCGCAACATTGCGTTGGTCCCGAATTCGACGTACCTCCGGGCGAAAGGGCGCCCCCGGGACCACCGGCCGAACCACCTGGACTAAGCGAGCCACCTCCAGACGCAGGTGAGGACGCGGAGTTTGTCGTCGTTTGACCCGAGACTAATAACTGAAACAGAAATAGAGCCGATTTAGTGCTTCCGTGATGAAATTGATTTAAATCACGGGAAGTAAGGGCGATTAAAAGGCGATATTTATATATTATATACTTATTTTAATTGAAAAAATCTTGTGGTACATCTGAAGGATGCCCGATGCTAATTTGACAGGATCTGACTTTGCAAATCGCTCATATAAATTCCCGTTTAATTACAACCTCTTTGTGAAAATATCCTGTCAATTACACTAAATTTATATTAACAACGGCACCGAGGCCATGAATTCGCTTTGACTCCAATAAAAACAGAACAAATTGTGAAATTCCAGATTTATGGTTTATAGGTATTTTGTTACATTCGTGAGGAGGCGTCTTTGACACGGCAGAAGAATGTAGTTGTTACCTATAGATGGGAAGTGAACCGAATTGGTCAGAACTCATTGCGTTCTCTACGTTCCAAAAGAACTATGCATCTAATCAATTTGCACCTGAATTTCGATCAAAATAGCTGTTTATGACCTGCCCGTAGGAGATCCTTAGAAAGGAAGTCATAAAACGGGGGAAAATACCAGGAAAATTTAACTAATGACAAAGAAGGCGAAGAGTATGGAGCAGTACACAACGCCACTGCCATTTTTAGACAAAAACCGATCAAACTGTCCATTTCTTAAGCAATGTTGTAAGCTTCAATTATTGTCTACATTTATTTTCCTTATACATTATAGATAACCATTTTTGGCAAAACGATAATTAGTTTACTTAATTAGCTATAGGTCAGGACCACAAAATTCACAGTTCGCCCCTGAATTTCTGATAATATACAACAAAGAGTGTCCCAGATCGAGTGGGTAGTAAGTAGCGTTGGGCAAAAAAATCGATTAATCGATTATAATCAAACGATAATCGATAATCGGGTTTGATTATTCTATTAAATTAATCGATTAATCGATTATTTGATTGATCGATTATGTGATTAATCGATTATTTGATTAATCAATTATTTGATTAATGGATTATTTGATTAATCGATTGTTTGATTAATCGATTATTTGATTAATCGGTTATTTGATTAATCCATTATTAAGTAAATTTTAATTGATTATTATTAGCTGGATTATCAGTTTACGCAAAAAGGAGCACTCACAGCTCACAAGTATTATTTTATTTTATAGCGGATGTTAAAACGTCACTTTAAGCAGCTAAAATGAATTAAGATTGTATCATCAAAACTAAAGCACACCTCATCGGAGAGTAAGCTGCCTAATCATTTATTTTTATTTATTTATTTTTATTTTTGACCTTCATTTTCAAATGGGCAGGGTTTCAGCCAAGGCTGTTCTACCCACCAACCCACTATGCATTTGCAAATATCCATTCCCGAACCCGGATTCGAACCAGGGACACTTTGTTGATTATTGATTAATCGATCTGCCTAATAATGAACGATTTGATGAAAAGAGTAATGGAATTATTTTTTATTTTTATTATTAAATAATTAACGTATTAATGCATACAAACAGATATTTATCACTCCTTGTATGTGACAATCGACTTTTGATTAAACGATTAGGCGATTAATCGATTATTTGATTAATCGATTAATCAGTGTAATCGATTATTTTTCATAATCGATTATCGATTATTCAAACCCGTAATCGCCCAGCCCTAGTAGTAAGTTATTGTTAAAAATACGGAGTTAGGCTAAATCTCGGGTTAAATTGACAAAGTCTCAGCTGAGCAAAATTATCCCCATTATCATAAAAAACAAAAATACGTTCAAATCACATCTAAAGAGCTTTCTGTCTGGGAAAATTTTAGTGTGTAAGATTATCCTAGGACTAAAGCCATTCTATTAAAGAAATTCTTGGAGTATTTTGGGGAGTTTCAGAGTGGCGGTTTGTCAAAAACTCTTGAACTAATTACTGGTGTAATTCAAGGGGAGATTTTTATTATTTCTACGAAGAACGCTCTAAAAAAATGTTTGTTCAATTTAAAGAGATTTCAAATAAAATTTGTGTCCTTATGCAGGGAAATTTTGAAGGAGATTCCTAATAAGGCAATGAGGAAGAATGCGGTTAAGAGAATTGTTAGGAGGATTACCATAGAAGTACTAAAAAGTAATTGTTTTAAAGTGCCGCCTTGATTTACTTCTAAATTCCTTAAACAAATTTCCAAGGATGTTTCAACGGAAGTGATTTGTTAAAGAAACTTACATGTGTGGACATAATACAGTTTTCAGTGCGTTAATGTTGTGTAGAAGTGCACGTGTGCTTACAGCCCTTTGAATTTTCTTTCGAAATTGGTTTCTAGTCTATAACTTTTGATTGAGAAGTCTGATCGAAAAAGTACGAATTGTTTTGGATTCTACGCACCGAAATTAATAAGAAAAAGTGTTTTCCTGAGAAATTTTGGTGCAGTCGATTTTTGGTAAAAAAGGAAGGTTATACACTGCCTTTTTTTGAGCCTCGAAAAAAATTGTCTCAGATTGACCCGAAAAAAAATTTTCTTATAGAATGTAGCCTGTAGAATCCATAATTTCAAACAGTTCCAAGATTGGGCTACTGGTTCAAAAGTTACAGTCCGTGTGTTGTTTACTCTGCGAAAAAATGGCAAATAGGTCAAGAAAAATATTGGAAGTCGCTTTTTTATACACCGTGCAATCATTAAAAATAATAAAAAAATCATTTCAGAATACATTAGTATTTTATTGTCCATATTAACTCCATTTTCATTTTTCAAAAAAGTATTTAATACAGTTTGTAATTCGAAGTATTAGGGCCAAATGGTATTAACTCCGTTTAATTG
This sequence comes from Photinus pyralis, assembly GCF_008802855.1. Taxonomy (NCBI): domain Eukaryota; kingdom Metazoa; phylum Arthropoda; class Insecta; order Coleoptera; family Lampyridae; genus Photinus; species Photinus pyralis. Next base: position 3,082,730 of record NW_022170663.1, read on the forward strand.
ACTTTTTAATAACTTTTTTGGCAAAAATAATGAAAATTTTTGAAAATTAGAAAAGGGAAAATTTAAGGACATCCATATTTTATTTTTTAGTTTAATTTTTTTTTTTAATAGTTATTAAATAAATATTTTGTATTAATTTTAATGTCTTATAAATTTTCAAATCGCTCTGCTGTAAAATTTAATTTTTTTGAGTTAATACAGTTTGGCTCTCAGGTACAGACATAGCTAATCAAGTTCTTTATGAAAATCTCCGAACATTCCAAAGGTACCCTTAAGAAAATTTTCCAGGAAGATTTCCAAGAAAACATCGAAGACGAAAATTTATAAAATGATTCCGAATAGAATTTCTAATTTAACACATTGTCAAGGAGATTTTCTGCAAATTGCTCAGATAAACTTCTACGGTGTGTCTTAAAGTAGGTGCCGAAATGGGTAAAATAGGTGTATTTCAGAGCGTTTGTTAATACGCTACGAATCCGACGCAGTTTTTCTTTAGTGCGGAATGAGGAATTCGCTCGAATTTGCTTCCGTAGTCAAATTAAGTGTTTATTAATTTAGAGCTGCAACTTGACAACTTTCAGGTTCACGTACGCACAGACAGATATGTTAAGTAATACTAATTCTTCGTATAGGTATATTAGAACGTAACTTCTCAGATTAACACCTTTTTGGAAAATTTTGCACAGGAAATTTCTCTTTTCCTGAACCACCCTGACGATTCGAAACGATCGTTCGAAAAACAGAACTAATTCCAATTTTGCACACCGAAAAATCTAAATTCCCTATTCGGTAAAATCTTGCGATCTCTCCTCTGCGGCTGAGAGACTTCATCTATAATATCTAAGCTAAGCGAAGGGCCAGTCAAAATCGACAATAAATCAACAAAGTATAATGTAACTCTGATTTTTTAGTATATTATTGGACCCATTAGGGTAGGTGTTTGCTCTATATCTCCTAAATGCTCTAAACTATGCATTTTTTGACGAACGCCATTATATACGTTTTTGATTAAATGTGTGACTAGTTATGCTCAATCTGAGCTCTGTAGTTAGTTACCGAATTACTGCACTTAGAAAATATCCCATTTTTTTTCCAAAAAGTGAAAATTATAGCTAAACCATTGATTCTTGTTGTATGCACTTTAATTTGCTTCAAATTAAGCGCAAAGTGGGGTATGTAGGCCTATCAAATAAGGTAAAATTTCTCCAGAAATGTTCCAAATCCTTTCTATCTTTTTTTTTGGCGTGGTAATGAAAAAGAAGGCATATTTAAAAAACGGTGAAATGTATTTTAATATGCAGTGATATTTATTAAGAACTAGACATAGGGATTTATGTGTATTGTTTTTCCTTATGTGTACTTTTAAAAGACAAAATCTCTTCTAAAGGGCGTCTAATTTTATGCAACCAAAATAAGAGATAAAGATCTGGCTGTCATATTAATTAATTTGTTACTTTGGCTTCACAGAAAATAATCTCTTACGCTCCTTAAACTGTTACCGGCACTATACCAATTGATAATATCAACTTTTTCTTCAGTTGAATAAATCGCATACGAAGGAATATAAAGATACGGAAGCCAAAGCAACAATATTTAAATTAATTAATGTAACAGCCAGATCTTTATTTATTTTAAGAAGTTATTTTTGTTGCATAAAATTAGGAACCCTTCAGAACAGATTTTGTCATTTAAAAGTAGGCATAGGGAAGAACAATACACATCCTATGTCTACTTCTTAATAAATCGCACTGGATACATAAGTTATGAAAATTGCAAAAATCAATCCTCTTCAAAGATGAATAAGGGCAGCGTTCTGGCACGGTTCCTCAGAGAATATTTGAGCCCTACTTTCAGGGAAGTGTAGCCACCTTTGCATCGCTTCTTGCCGGCCAGATTCTCAGCACGAAAGCGTAAATCGTTGAGGGTGTTTCGTCTTCATCATATAGGGCAACTAGGCACGTGTCGCCGCGGCTGCCGTGACTTGGTGCGTGGCATCTGGGTCGAGAAAAGCGATTGCTTGGTCCACTAGGGCTTGATTCTGTCTTAAGTGGTACCACATTTTCATCTTCCTATTCCAGAAGAGGGCAGAGGTAGTGTCGCATCCAGTAAATGCGTGGACGATCAGTTCAAATCCAGGTGGGACCTCCAGATTCGAGTTTCAAGAGGCCACAGAAATCAAACGCACCCACAAGTGATCCGACAGTTTAAACTTAAAATTGTGGCATTCCAAGGATATTTTGCCCAAGCTCTTCGTTAGAATACATCCAATAAGGTTTTAAAGGAAATCTAAAGTTTTTAATCTCAAGAGGGAACTTTAGATGGTTCTCAAGAAAATGTTCCAGGGAGGTTAAGGTACCTATGAAACAGTGTTTTAAGAAGTTTCTTAAGAAGCTGTTCAATTAAATGTCTACTAAGGGTTTACAGAATACTTCGTAGGGCTTTTCTGAACACAACAAATTCCTGAGATTATAATTAAGTGCAATATTTCCAAGAGGATTATAATTAAATTTTCCTTTAACAGAGATCTAATGAGATCTTATGAAGGTTTTCAAGAAGTTTCTAGTTTACGCTTTTAATCACAATTATATCTAAAATAGTAAAATAGATCCTTTAGAAAATGTTTTAGAAAATCTTAATTCAAATTGTATTCCAAATTTCAAAAACATTGCTAAAGAAATGTTTAAAGGAATGCGAAAGGATTTCTCTAAACGAGACTAAAAAAGATACCCGCATTCAAAGAATATTCCTCGACAGATTTTAAAAAAGAATTCCAGGAATACTTCAAGATTTTTAGAAGGGTTTTTCTAGAGGAATTCTTATTAAATTCATAGAGTGATTCAGGGGGACTTTTAAGAAGAATCCTTGAACACATTTCTTTATACCTCACCACGTAAAGCACGGAAGGCAATTTTTTTTCAGTTACTGACTCTAAGTCAGGTACAGTGGAGGAAATGAAAATAGAATTGAAAAATCTCTGTTGCGTGCATCCAACTTTATTATTTGTTTTAAAATTGGGTTCGCACTGATTTCAACAAAAGTGATACAGTTTTAATAAATCAATATCTTACAGGTAGAATATTTATTAAAAATAGTTTCGGCAAAAAAAGCTATCATCATTACGAAACAGTTGATTGTTCACTGCTGCACACCTGCTCAATTTGTTGTTACAATGGCAGTTTCGCGAGAAGGTGTTAATTTTTAAGATTGGCGAATTCAGGAAATTTCCAGATGAACTAGAATACTTTCAATATGATGGCGCTTTCAGCTTCCACTGAATCAACTTTGGCTTTTAGGCGGATCGTTACATTTTTGTTGGTGCTGTGTTTCCACTTCTCGTTCTTTTAGTCCGCTACTTATTTCCGTTGAAGTCCTTCTTTTAAAGGAGAAATTGAACGAAGCTCCGTTTCTTTAGTACGATCATGGACTATTAATCTATGGTACGATTATGCACATCTTAGATCTTCCGGAAGTGAAGCAGGTATTTTGAGCTACAGAAAAAAATATTTCTAAAGCGAGGTAGCGCAGGATATGAATCCGTAACCTTTTTCCTTGGCGACGGGCCAAATACTGGTGAAATCCACGAATTTTTGGCGAAATACTTTTCCTGTTGCTATAACATTATACTGATATTTTTCTTTGAATTGACTGAAGCTTTGTGTACGTATACAGCAAAGGACTAAAGGATCCATCCACCTAATAGAAACAAAGAGGTGGATGAAAAGAATAAAGTTTCCAGCCCTAAAAACCTAAAAATCATGTGGGTAATAAGAACAATGGTGTAACAAACTAGTCACCCGATTTTATAGTAACATCCAGAATAGTTAGGTACCTAACGCAATTCATACGAGCGCCGAGTATAGCCCAAATATTAATTCGCTCTAATGTACTTAGATAATTATAACTGCATTAGCCATTCCCGCACAAGCATTGACCATTAACTTTGGATCATAATTACATGGCCGGCAGTAAATTAAGTGCTGTTTTGGCGCAATTTTAACATCGCTTGTGAATGCCTTGAATTCAGAATGAACACGAATAATTACATATGTACATAAGTTCGATTGTATGTATATTTAAAGGTCGAAAATTGACTCTTTTGACCGTATTATAAAATGTATATACTATTATTAACATAATGGAAGCATCTAACAATGAGAAAATCCAATCAAATTCAATGACGCGAGAATAACATTATAAAACCTTCCTGGGCGTGGATTTTGCTTTTTGCGAATTTCGTGAAGACATTTTCTGACGCAGTATTGTGGGGGTGACGAATATTTTAGGGGAATTATACCTAGTACAAATTTTCCTCGGCGTTGGTTTTTGCGGACGATATTACGGTGGTTAATTTTCTTACAACCGTTCTTACTAGTAGGTACTCTGCTCCCTTTTGAAGCATCAGGTCGACAGATGTCGCGAAAGGGTGCTGTTTTTTTTGGTTACTTGGTTCAAAATGTTAGCTGTGCGATCAAAAAAGCAACACCATAGTCCATGTATTTACCAAGTAAAATGTTCTCACAGTTCTAATTTCCAAAAAAATGGTCGCCATTAATTTACCAGAAAAGACCTCTTATGCATTGATTAATGATTCCTGTTTTGAGGGAGGGTCCCCTCAGTCACGCAAATAATAACTGATATTGCTTGCCTAAGCGTCCAAATCGAGGTCCAAATGCTCCCGAGAAGTTTCTTTCCTCTGCAGTTTGTACTTTGGTGTAAGGAAACGAGGGAGCAGATACTTTTTTGATGCTCAAATCTGTGTATAGTCTTGAAAATAGTGCACCTACAGACACTCCGGCTTATTTTGCAAGTACTTCCATTTTCATCCGTCGATTAGACAGCAGTAAATATTCAACAAGTTACGGTTTCCTTAATTCTTACCCCAACCGATCTCCATTAAGTGATTCGCTACCAATATTTTACTTGAAAATAGGGCCGTTAGTACCGTACACCTGGGTCATTCCTTCGTGGATAAGTGTCACAGCATTTATAATAGCTAGATATAGATAATTCAAAAAACACCCTCGGATATTGATTTTTCCTTTAACAGAAAATTTAAAAGAACGTACGAAAAACGTTAGGCTTCTGCAATAACTAAAATTAAGGCCTCGATTGATGCTATTAAGTGCAATAGAATATTAGAATCTTTGTAAATTTGGTCGTATTATTTCTGGAAATACTAAATCTCCTTTCATACGTTTTTTAACGCACAAATTGGGATGGGATGGGACTATGTGCAATAAGATGTTTATAATGAATAAATGGATTATACACATATAGAACGCATTTGCAAATGAGTACCAAAATATATACCTACTGTTGGCGCTTGTCCGCCTGTGTGCGAAAAGGCGTATGTTGTCTGAGGTCGAACCATAACATAACAGAAATAAATAAAAACTGTTTGAATCTCAATTCACTTCATTTTTCCAATAAGCAATCACTCAAACATTTATGGAGTCCTTCATCAACAAAGTAAAGTTATGTGAGTTTGGACCCCAGTGCTGTTATCCTTAAATCCAATCTTCCAATTTGAAGAAAAATGACATTATGACCTGCGAAGCTTTCAAATTCGGGTGGGGGAAACGAGTTCGATGAGTCATCATAAAAACTGCCCAGTTTTAAAATCAAGTACCATTTAGAAAAATTTGGAAAGTGATACTGATCATTTGATCATTGTTTAGATTATTTTTTGATTAGGTATACCTAATTTGCATAGTGAAATAACTCGTAGGTACATATGAGTTTGTAATTTAATGTCATTTTGCACGTAATTTTCAGTTAGTAGTACCAATTCTGCACAAAAATTGAATCTATAATAACAAGAAACATGCAAGGATTGAGTTTCTCTTTTCTATAAGTTCCATAAACTCCCTTTATTTTTTTAAAATTTCTGGATTGATTACCTACTTGCACCCCAAAAATTCGATGCAAACGTGAAAATACATTTCCGAGTGTTCGCAATTTTTTTCGAGGGTAAATGTGGGAAAATGCCATTTTAACAGGGTAAATTAAACCTGGTAGGTTCTTGGTGTCCTCTTATGGTCTTAGCGCGGATCTTGGTAATTTTATTCCTCATTTTTTTAACTAAATAAATACAAAAATACGAAAAAAATCTCTGTTCAGCCGCGAATTGAGCTATTGTAGGATTATGGTATTGATAAATACAACAATTCCACCTGCTGACAAAGCTAATTCTAGATTTTATTGAGTAAGTTACATTCTTAGATCATATATTTTTCCATAGATATAGCCTATAGCCACTAAATCTGTGCTAACATATGCGATAGACATAACCAACATTAGAATACCGATCATGCACACTGAGCATTTCACTGGTGTGTGGGGTGTTTTTCCTTAGAACATAAAGGGGTTAACGATGATGCGGTTCACACCAGGCGCATGTAAAATTCTTCCTGGTCTTGTGTATTAACGAATGTGGTTTAAAATTGGATTTGTACTTGGTGAAAAAAATCACACCGGTCACATTTTAAATATATGACTATATAATGTTAAGATATACTTTATGTTTGGTGACGAAAGCGCACTGAGCACACTTTAAATCCTTGGTGACCGCGTATGTTAATAAACGCGTTTTATAATTAGATTTATCATTCGTTGCATAATAATACTGGACACATTTTAAATTATTGGTAGTCTCGTGTGTTAAAATGCTATTGCGCATGTGGGGTATTCTACTTACGGTGCAAAATATATCTCTGGGTCTGTTAGGTATGTTGGCACAGATGCTCCTTATTGAAAGTAAATGGGATATGTACTATTTTGGTCATTTGTGATGCCCAGATGTTCGTTAAAGCTTAAACTGGAGGACTAGTAGTGGTACAGACGGACAATTGCAGACAATAGTGTTCAGCTAAAAATTGCCCTTTTTGAGTGCTTGCAGAAAACAAAGTATATTGTTTCTATGCACCTAGAAACCACTTTCTTTCCAATCTAATCATTTTACTGTTTGCAACCCCAGTGATGGACCATTTTAGTAAAGATTTAATGATCGAATTATACGGGCATGTATATCTCCCTACTAGTACTGCAATAATTATTAAATTTGATATATTTCCGCGGGCGATGATACTTCCATTTGCAATGCTACGATTACAAAAATCAAATACGCAATTTTAATGGACATTCTTGCAAATACAACCGGGTAGAATCGGTAAGGTGACATGTACGCGTAACGAACAGCTGGACATTACAAATGACCAAAAAGGTGTGATCTTAAGCTGCATGTTACGTGGTGAGCCACTCGTCAGTCGGTTTTTAAACGCGCATCAAAGAGCCCCGCTTTCTGTTTCTCGCGTTAAAAATGAACCAGGAGGAGAGCAAGCGTCTCATTGAATTGTACGAAAGTACTGGTATTTATGGGAAAGATAAAGTTCACCATAATCGCATGAAGAGAGAGGATGCTTGGAAGGAACGACTAGTAAAAAATTTTCGGGCAGTCTAAACGCAGCTCAACATTAATATAACTGGCGGCAAATGGCTTTATATTATGTTTCCTTTGTTAATCAGAAAGGAAGTGGCGGGGTCAAATTTGGGGATTCTGCAAAACTAAAACACAGAACTCCCTTTTGAGCTTTTATTTCCATAGGACAAACTCTAAATAAAATTCAAGAAAATCTATTATTGAACACAAAATACTAAACAATTAATTATTTCTACACTTTACTATTTTAGTAATCATTATAATAATTAAGTTTACGCGTACTAATTAGTCAATCGTAAATCCTTCATCTTCGCAAAAAAAAATAAAAAATTAATATTGCGCCTATTTAAAAAAAACGTTGCCATTCATATGTCAGTAAATCGCTACCTTGAATTTTATTCTGACATCTTTTTTAACTCTGTTATTCAGAAAAAAATGTTTACGTTTACCTTTTTATAATGAGAGAATGAAATTTGTTTTTCTCAGTTTCAATCGAATTCGAATCTTTACATTTTTCAAATACGAGTTCTCTCTAATTTCCATTTTCAGTAATAACGCCCTGTATAGTATAGATACCTACAACAGACATTGAAATAAAAAAGTAATACTAAAGTTATCCATGACACCCTGTATATTTCCAATGGGAATATTTGAGAAGATTCGAATAAATCTTGCGGACTTTTGATGAATTTTTCTGAGTATTCTTTTGGAAGCTCTTTCCATAATATGGGCGTAATTACAACCGTCACCAAAGGTTTAAAATCAGTATCCCATATGAATTTTCCATATCACTGTGTTATCTTCATAAAAGTCAGCAAAATTTTACTGATTTTACATTTTTCCCGAAATTTTCTGTTTTACCTATACTTATACCTACATTTTTAATTTTCATATACGCAGAACATGTTTATTAATATTAATGTGTCAGTTTTGATCTCGGTTTTGACATACTTAGGTACACACTACATACGTACTTTTTCTGCCCCCTGTCACTTTATCAGACTCCTGTCAAAGCTATCACATTAATATTAATAAACAATTTTATATGACAATTGAAATTTGTCAAAAATGTAATGTAAAACTAGTCAGATTACTTGATGTGCCCATTTCCTGGCTTTTATATGTATATAACTATTAAATGAACTAGTGCACACGCCTTATTAACGAGCGACCCAGCTCGTTCACATGATTTTGCACTTTCCGTCCGCCCGTCTGTGTACATGATAACTCGTGAACGGTTTCGAATTTTCCAATTCTGTTTGGAGTCATAGGTAGACAATGGCCAAGAAACTGACTGATTAAATTTTGAACTGTCCGCCCGTCTGTGTTTGTCGCTCGTTGTTTATATTGGTTTGATGCAGTTTATTTATAAAAAAAAACACAAAGTTTTGTAGATTTTGTCAAAATTTAAACTAAGTATTCCTTTCATTTTGTTTCAGGATTTTGGAGAGGTTTAAATTGGACTGAATTCGCTTCGTATCAAGTGTCTCAAGGTAAAGTACATTTTTATTTTTTTCATGTAGAATCAGTCATATGTAACTGACCGAATTGTTATGGAGAAAGGAGATTATTGTCAATTGAAAATTAAGTGCCAGTTTTCAGACTGTGAAAACGAGTGAACGGACACTCTACAACTCTGATTTCGTTGTTTTTATTGATGTTATCTTAAGATGATTATAAGTTTGACGAAACAGATGCAAATTCAAATATAAAGCACATCAGGCGGGGACAACTTATATATAACAGCGCATGACCGTAGAAGTTTCTGGTTCCCCAGCATTTTTTAGAAACATATCTTCTAGGCCCATTCACTGTATTAGTAATTATAAAATTGGAGATTATAACCTAACAGCTAACCACCCACATAACATACATACATATTCAAACAGGAACCCAAAAATAAATGACCCCGTATGCATAATTGAACCACTTTTGATGAATTTAGCACCAGAACATTAGGTATTAACTGTCCAGACCATGGGCCTTCGAGAAATTTGGTTCCTTCGTACGATTAAAACCTTTCAAAATAGGTATAGAAGAAAATTCAAAAATAAAGCTACAAAATATCAAATATCGAGGTATATGACAGTAGCAATTTTATGAAAAACCTGCCTTGGTAATTTAATTAAAAGGCGAATTCATAAACATAATAAACCATTAGTTTATCTGAACGAGTATTTCAGGAAATAAAAAGCTTTTCTAAATTTGTTTTGTTTCCTCCATACATTATATTTCAATGAACTTATAGTGTTTAAAAGACAACCGATTTTTAACAGCCCCACAGAAAATAACATAAATTCTCGTTTTTAAACCACCTAAAAATCAGAGTACTGTAGTTTATTGACTTAACGATGTTTTAATAACTGTAGAAATCTTATATAATGTAGGTATAAAAACGAAACGTTATTTTTGATACCTGGACGCTCTTATTATACGCTCTGTATCGTCGAGTTACAAAGTGGCATTAGAAATCTCTTCGCATATACAAAAAGAAGATTATGAATGCGACTTAGTAGCTAATTGCCAGAGAGACGTTTATAAAAGTTTACCGCATCGCAAGCATCAGACTATCTAAAAGACTTTCACCTGCATGACATTCTCCAGGCGATTCCTTTGAGTCTGCTTGCCCTATAGCAGAGAATTATATTGATTTTGAAAAATCCCCGCCTAATTAAATAACATCATCCGTAACAGATATTTTCACACCCCCAAGGCAGTAAATCAAAATGAGATTGATACATTTCACCTACTCAAATCCTATACTTTTGTATTCAAATTTCGTGTCGCAATTATTGAATTTTAATTGATCTACGTGTAGGCTTTTAACGTATATTGTATGACATAACGTCGTATAGTTAATTGTATATTAAATCAAACCCGTTGTTTTTCTTCCATTCGCCTTTTTGATTAATGAAAACGTATTCAAAGAATTTAGTTAACATTAAAAACCGTTGCTAAGTCAAAACGTAAATCTTCATAATTTATGTTTCGAAAATGTCGCGTCACCTCTTATAACAAAATCGCGCGGATTTGGGAGGAACAGAAATGCCGACTGTAAATATTGTACAGATGTCATCTCGGGAAATATCCAAGTCCACTTAGAAGAGCAGGACCGCGAAACATATGTCGATTTTCAATAAACATTCTCGGGACAGTAGCGTAGATCGAAAAATTTAAATTGAGACAGGCGTGGGTGTTGTGAAATTGTTTATTGGGGCATTTTCACATTCCAGCGCGACTTAATTGCTTTTTAGATGAAATTTACGCTTTTACATATAAATTTTATAAAAATATCCAGAGCCGTTTTATAAATAGAGAAATATTTAGGGAGGCATTTAAGCAAGGATTAAATTTCATTGCGCCTATATGGCGTTAATTATGATAATTTATTTATGTAATATGGATCAAATACGCCTACGCCACTGTTGAAATAATTTGATGTAGATTTGTGTTTGAATAGCATAGCAGTCGGCGTATTAGATATTACAGAGCGATCCACAAGAGCTCTGTAAATGTTTGCATCCCCATTGCTTTTGTTTGCTTCGCTCTTATAACATATGATTCAATGCTAATCGCTAATTACTCGACAAAGATGCACAGCATTTTAACAACTTTCATTTTTTTTTTACATAATCCGCTCACGGAACTAGATTTGAAATAGTTTTACACAATTTTCACATTAAGAGAACTCCATACTTGTCTACTTAGATATGCAAACTGTTGGGTACTAATATTTGACATTCATGGATTGAATGATAAATCAGATTAATTACAGAGGCAAAAAAAATCATTCCGCAATCTCCCAGTTGGGCAAACGTAGTAACTGCGGGATATTTTTGAATTTTGCACATTAACGCTAATAAAATATTAATCCGGAATTCCAGAGATCGTAGTTCAAAGCTTGCCGACGCTATGCGCCATCAATGAATCATTAATTGCCCGCGCTAATTACATTATCACCTAAGGTTAATTATTAAACTAAGTCAATTAAAAAACTCGAAAAACCGGCTCAAATTTGGACATTAGAATAACGCGCGTACAAGGGGTTTGCAAAATCGATTATGGGACGAATCGATCGGTTTTCGAACGTTGACTCTTTAAACTCATTATAGAGGTGGCGAAGGGTTGCGTCGGATGGTGGAAGAGCCGGCTCCCTTATAAATATGCGAGCCCGTCGCATTAATCGTAAAAAAGGAAAGCCCCCAAAGCAAATTATAAAACGTTTCAAGACGATCTTTTAACAACTCTGGAAAGCGAGCGACGCTTTGGATTTGGGCATGGATCTAATTTACTGGCGGTTTTACCTGTGACGCCGACGGATATGGATAGCCAAACTGTGCGTAAGTTGCCATTACACCACGTCCCTTTTTAAGCACTCAAATTCACACACGCACAGAGCAGTTTTCGGTCCGCACAACACTAACTACATGTCCAGGGGTTGGTTTGCCGTCGACGGAAAGGTAACTAGCAACATTTGACAGAGTCATGCGAGGTGTGCACCGTGCCGTTTACAGAGCGACTGGGGCACACTACCTCTAGCGACAATGACGGGAAGTGTGCCACTTGGGGGAATTCCCGTTTCGGGCGGAGTTTCCGATAACAGCCACTAGTTACATGGAAAAGGTGGGATTCCGCTTCGATCCCGTACGGGAGTTCGTGCCCCACTCCTCGGGCGACAACCCGTGGGCGGGGCCCGACACCCACCGCGGGGGGCCGGAGGCGGATCGAACAACTATCTTGTTTATGGGGCTCTCAGATCCCGACAAATCCCACCTCGCACAACAAAAACACTAACTGAATTTATTGGATACAAGGTGTTTGTCTGAATGAATCGTTGGTATCATTTGTATTCTGATTCGGACGAATGATGCTCCTCTTTTTACATGAAAACCCACTTTACACCTTGTGCCGTTTGGGTCTTATTGTCACACGAGTGCTTACAGCAATAAAGATACGAACACATATGCTCTGATATGTTTATTAAATGTACAAGCACATAAAACTGTATAATCGCGATAGTGCGATTTAACTCTTTTTTTAACAGGTGTTTTCTTTCTCCGCTACAATTTTTTGCTATTTTTACAGCTTCAATTGGGGAAACTGGGTCAAACCGATACCCGACTAACTTTGCTCTTTTTTATTTGAAAACAGCGCCCCACTTTTTGGTACGACTCTATTTGCTTCAACAATAAAGTTTCTCATTCGTTCTCAGTTTAGAAGGTCGAATTGTGACGCTCTAGCTTATACTCAACATTTACAATGCTGTAAGTAGTTACAAACTGTAGATGTACTGATCATTGACGAAAGTGGCATGCACTGTACATGACTCTGGAATAGAGCTAATATAGAGTTATAAAAAAAAAATTATCTTGACATAATTATTTACATTACGCGCATCATTTATGTTTTATCTGCCTACTTCAATTTTATGGAGAAACATGGAGGAGGTTGTACATACCTAGGGTAGGTATACATTCTGTGCGTAAAAGAAGTAGGTACATTTATGCAAATTAGGCTTTGCATGAAATCTTAAGTTTAGAGATTGTAACTTGTAAAATTTCTGAGAATTTACTTACGTCCTCCAGCCTATCGGGAGTTAGGAGTGGGGAATGAAATTTTGGATAAAAGATAAAATTTCTGTTTTACATGCGATTATTTAAAATTAGGTAGGTATATTGATATTGGGAGTTTAGTTTCGCAAAAGCGTGTAGGTATACGTACACACTGTTAAGGATACGGTGTTAATTAAATTATGCGATGAAGTTGTTAAAATAAATCCAAATCAGCACGAAACTCACTTTTGCTCGGGAAAAATGATTTATTTTGAAGAGAAATAAATAAAAAACTGTAATCAAACGCGGTTTAGCATTAAGAGTAGTGTAGTAGAACTTAGAAGTGTTATTTAGCACCAAAAGAGATTTACACGAGAGGGGTGAGATCTACTCCCAAAGCGAAAATAATTTATTACGAAGTAAAATTAATCTCCATCAAACGCGGTCTAAAATTAAACACAGGAGCAGGAGGAGGTGAGATCCAGCACAAAAGAAACAAAATTTGCTGATGACCAGCACAGACACTACCCGCATGCGCAATTCTACCCAAACGCTTTGCAACGCTTTTTTTGTCTAAGAACATGTGTACCAAATTTGGTTCCAATCGCTTGAGCCGTTTGGCCGGAAATGAGAGTACCTACAAGCAGACCGCCAGACAGATCGACATCATCGAGATTTTGTTTGATTCGGTTTCCTGACACTTCAAAACATGAACTCGTATTTCCGTAAAAAATGTGAGGAGTCATTTTTGACCCCAATGCAATACCTCCCTTACTAACGCGCGGAAAATTTTATGGGGAGAGGAAAACTAAAATAGTATTTTCTGTTTCTGAATGGTTGGCAGAATTCTATTTCCCTCCCCTGCATTTTCAATCTTGTTTGTTCGCAGCTTTTTATTTATCTCACTTATTAATGAATTTTTTTGTTACCTTTTGCCCTGCCTATTGCATACCTACTACCCTAAGGTTTAATCGATGCTTCGTACCCTTATAAACGGGGGTATAAAAAAATCGGATATCACAACTTTGTTATCCGGAGGTTTTTCAACATGAAAAGCTGGTCTAAAAATTACTTATAGACGGAGAGCTGTTAGCTACGGAAAAAAGTGACTTATCGCTACATGACTGATTTTTGGTGTACCTAAAGTATGCTGATAATAGTGAAGTAGAAAAAGTCATGTCTACCAGCGAGATCCCGTGGTTTAAGGTTAGGAGGGGTGGCTAAATATGTCAAATTTTAATTAAATTTGATTAAAAACTGCCGATTTTCCGACTATAGGTATATATTTACCTCTGATGGCGCCTTTATTTTGAATCTAACCCAAAAAATGAATGAAACTTTTTTGTACAGCTTATCAAGGTACTTACATCTTTTTAGTATTTAACATTTAACACACAAAAACTGTAATGGACTTTTTTGTAGAGTTTTGTATGCCACATTTTCTAGTGTGTGCAAAAATGATTACAAAAATTTTTTTGTTATGGCCCTTTTAAACTGTACGCATGTGGTTCGTTTCTTGTGAACATGATATAGGTAACTAAAAACGCGTGAACCGATTTTGATGAAATATGGAATGTTTATAGGATTGCATAGGGAATTGCAAACAACCTATTTTGTTTTCGGTCCATTACCATCTTCAGGGTTTTTGAGGGTGTTAAAAGTTTAAAAGCGCCACAACGGCTTAAAAAAAGTTTGTGATTTTTTTCGCATACACGGGTTAATGTGGCCCAAGAAACTTCATAAGTCCAAAAGTCCATAAAATTTTTTTGTGAGTTTCTTAGTTTTTGAGAAATTTTAAACTAACAGTTAAATTCTTCATTTAAAATTTTTCTAAATTTGCACATTTCTCAAAATGTAAGCTTCATATCGAAAAATGTTAAATATGAGAAAAGAAGTGCCTCGATGAGCTGTACAAAAAAGTCTCATCCATTTTTTGCTTCAGATTCAAAATAAAAGCGCCAAATGTAGGTAAATATAGTCGGAAGATCGGCAGTTTTATTAAAATTTTACATATTTGACCACCCCTCCCACCTTAAGCCACGAGATCTCGCTGGCAGACATGACTTTTTCTACTTCACTATGTATCAGCATACTTTACACCAAAAATCAGCCATGTAGCGATAAGTCATTTTTTTCCGTAGCCACTTCTTAGACTATTATTCGAAATCAAATTCAAATTCTTGATCGAGCATAAAAATTGTAAAACTTTCACGGAATTTTCTATCCATATACACTCTTTATGTTTTTATAAGAACCAAACAGTGCAGTGCGCCATCTTCGGGTGAGAAAGTGTTTACTCAAAAACCTATGTAGAGCCCTTAATCATATCTTATACCTGTAGGTATTTCTATTTTAGGGTTGCAGAGTAAAAAAATTAAAGATGAAAAGCAAAGATAACGATTATTGGATTGGATTATTGTCCCCAAAAGAAATTCATCATTTTGAAATAATATCACCCTGTGTACCAATATCTAAGCACTTTGGGATAAGTATCACGCCAACATTAAAATTGTACGTTTAATATGAATATTTGGGATGAGTTTTCATGATGATGGTTATAATAAATAAATCAGAATTTGTAAGAGTCTATATATTTTCATACGTTCTGGCAAAATTAGGGAAACTTCCAGAAAACCCAGGGGGCAGGCACAAATTGAACGAGAGGTCGGAAAAATGGCCATTATACTTTGAATAAAGAGCCTTTTTCTCACATTAAACATTTACTTAAAAAAATTCATATTTGTCGACCTGGTATGTAACAAACAATTCGATCCCCTCCCAAACCCAACGCATTTGTCACTAAGAAGCTCGCACAGTTGAATTCGGTTTTGAAGAAAAGTAATTTCACCGCTTGGAGCTGCAGTTCCATTAATATTAATTAAATTTATACTTTTTCAATGCGATGTTCAAATTTCAAATATTTTATGACATCCAAAAAATTTCAATTGATCTATACTTTTCCACCAATATTCTTGTGACAGTTCATCAAAAATTTTACACGCATCCACTACACATTTGAACGCCAGCAATAGACAAGGTGGGTCGGGAGTGGAGAGGATCAATATAAACATTTTTTCAATAAAGCAACATGCTTGTCAAAGCGCTCTTTTCGACTTTACGTAGTATTTTTTGTAACAAATTTGTAATGTGAAAATTTCGATATTAGGGGAAAAGGGGAATTTCCTTTCGAACTCAAAAACAAAAATAAAACAAACTAAGGGTCTGTTTTTCATATTTCTGTTAAACTTCCCTGTTACATAACATCCTATATGAATATATTTGTTTCAATGAAAATTACCTGAAATTTCGGCCTCAAGTGATAAGGTGTATTAAGTACTCACATTCGAAATGATTTTCCGGAGCGGAAATCTTATTGCTTCAAATGACACACGCCTCTAACCCATAAAAGTCCCCTTACTTTCATTATAGTGTATAATCAAGTCTTTGATTTGAAAGGTACGACTCGTAGCGTAGGCCAATTATATACTAGTCTCTTTCTTTTTATTATTCCTGCAATATAATTTAAAAATAAGAGAAATAAAATGAAATCATATTGAAGTTATACTCGAATGCATTTTTAATTAAGTGGGCTGATTATTCTTAATTCCACGATTGCTATGAAAATGTCCTTTCCGTTTGTTTAAAAATCACCGTCTTTGCAAATAAAATTACTTCGGTTGAAGAAGTTAATATACCGCCCATCCAGTAGCTTGTTGCAGAAGCAGAAAATACCTGCAGAATTCAATTGCAAAAATATGAAAGGTTGTTGTTGTGGATGAATAGGAAGCATCTTTCAAACAAAGTCTTAATGCTGTCATATATGAGAGAAATTGACAGAAATCTTTCAACAAAGCATACGAGCCAAAGATATCTTTTACATTTGTAGAAAGCAATCTCAGAGGATTTTTCTATTTCAGTCCCAGATTATAGTTTCATATGTCATATTTGAAGTAACGTCTATATCTCGAAATGCCGTCCAAACTTTCTATGCCGCTTTCTTCCCGATGGTTTCAAACGCCGATACTGTATCACAACCTTTTCCACAGTGAAAAAATGCTTCCTCGTGAGACACAAGTGAAATAGTAGTTACTGATGCTGTTGAACTTAGAATTGAGTCATTGTAGTTACGCAGGAGCTATTTGCCATACATTGTTTTTTTAACAAGATTTTTCGCGAGGAAATGAAACAGTTCTTCTTTGCCTTCTTTCAGGAAGGATTGGAAGTTTTTTGAGATCGTCAATCCATTCTTAACTGCGACTCTTTTTCCACTACCTCTGAACCTTCTCGTAGTCGTATGAGCTTTCAGGCTACTGTTGCCGTATTGATCGAAAACGACAATTACTCTGGTTACTGCTGAATTAATCTTCATTTTAATATACGAATCAAAGACAGTCGCACTGTACTGTTGGAAAGTCCGATTTTCTCCATGTGCCAACATGTGCACCAGAGCAGATGCGTCTAGAATAAACGTACGCAAGTTTCTGATGAGTCTGAATATTTTGAAGTAGCTTAAGATTTAAAAATTTTCAAAAATGCGAAAGATTCCGATGATTCTGAAGGTTTGTAAAGGTTCTAAAGGTTGTCGCAGTAATACAAACGGTGGAACGATTCTAAACATTGAAAGTTTGATGCTGATAATTTATTATGAATCGTGTCATGTAATTTTGTTGTAACTTGTACCTAGTATTGTCATCTGTTCGGTATGTCCGGTCTGTTGGTAGTAGTATACAACTTACTCATTAATTAAGCTCGGTTTAAGACGAGCTTTTCACTTTTGCAAATCTTATCACAAATTTCGCTTAAAAATCAGGCAATTTATCGGCTTCGATGTTCAAGCAATTACAGAATGTCGAAAATTATTCTTAGTCTTTCGCATGGTGTACTCGAGCATGTTACATTCTGAAGAAATTCTGCCTTCTTTTTCAATTTTACGCATTTTTTTCTCGCTCAAGATCAGCCCCTTTACTCTGATTGTTTGTCTCATTTTCCAAATTGGTTACAGTTCGTAAGCTGCTTTTGATGAGAGACTGAGAGACAAGTCTCTGCTTTTGATTAAATACAAAGTAAAGTCTGTATAGACACTAGGCTCGACTCTAAGCCAATAGAGAAATATATCAAAGCCCCAGATCGCGGGGCCGCCAAAACTGCACCAGCTCAATGACTGTGTGTGTGCATAATTCGATTTTGGAAGTGCTTAGGAGACTATACGATTTTTAGAGTTGGAGCGAATTGTGGGGAGAATGTTTGTCTTTGAATGAAAGCCTTTAACGTAAAATAAAACCGTTTTGATTGCATTTGCACGTAATTAATCACTGGAAGACACGCAATGAAGAAACAAAGGCACCTAAAAATTATAATGTCTAACAATTAAAACGCATTTTGTACTAATCTATTGTAGTCTTTGTTTACTAAATCATTTCTTATTTATTCAACAAGATCCATTCATTGGAAACAATGAGGAACGTATCGTTGAATTTAAATTAGCCCTCTACGACAATAAGCTTATAAATTAGATATTTCCAAAAAAAACAAACCGGGGGGGGGGGCAATAATTACCGTAAGAAGTTCGCAAATTTCGCAGGACGGAAAGAAATTCAATCAATTGAAAGCGTGTAGAAATTGAAAAATTAAATCGGTTGTGTAAACAGTATGTCGAAAACGCTATTATTTTGAATTTCAATTCTCACTTTGTTTTGATGAGGGCATTGTTTTATTGAAGCTGTTTGACGTTTAACAATACCAAATTTTAACATATCTTGTCATTATCTCGATTTGGTAATTACCTTCAATTTACATTTTGCAAAACAACATACCGCTAGGCGATTATAAAACAGTAAACAAATCTGTGGAAGTAATAAATTCGTTTTCGAGCAAAGTGAAAATAAAGGAGAACATTAGGTAATTACTTAAATAAAAACGCGAAAAATTCCCATAATGGCATTTAATTATAAAACAATTTATTTTATTTTAATTAGCAACGAATTTTTACTTCTCATGTTTGTCTAAATGGCGATGGGATCTCTTGGGTAACGTTACGTTTTCCGCATTATGACAGGTTGGGCCGTTTTTTATAGCTTCATTTAATCCCCGTATTAATTTTAAAACGCTTCTTGGGTTAGCTTTAATAATTTCCAAATAAATTTATGTTAATGTTATTATAATCGTATGAAAATAATTATTATATTTAACAGTCGGATGGGATACGTATAGGTAGTTAATTTAAAAGAAATGAAATGCAAAAAAAATTCGAATATTGTTATCTGATCAAATTTTGTTTGTGTATTTACTCCGTTAGTCATATTTCCGTCGGCGCCAGACGCATTTTTACCTGATAGTGAAAGCCGAAATACACGGAAATACCTGCCCTATAGGAACTTAGCAATGATAGGAATTCGAAACGACAGCTCACATTATGAATGGACTCGTATTTGGTACCCCCTACGGATAAGCACCCCCTGTTAGAAGACAATAACGTTTAAACTGAAAAACATTAATCCTTCTCTTATCACTACTTACAACACGAATCTTGAGGATTTACGGTTTAGAAGTCGCGGTTGTTTTAAAAAGAACTTGCAATTACATATTCGTTGACATTTACACTTGAAGACACGCAAAATGAAAGCGCACCTGCTTTTAAATGTAAGCTGTTAAATTTTAATTTTAGAAAATTTTACTGGTAGCTGCGTGTTGAAATCTTTTTTCAGAACTACCGTTACAAATCAATAGCTATAACTTACCCTTTATTAGGCAGATAAGAAATAATTACCCTTGTATTGATTCACTAATAATAGGTTTTATTTATACGAAAATAATTTAGGCAATTAAGTAGGGAAACATATCGGAAAATGGAAAGTTTCACCACAAAATGTATAGTTAAACAAACAAAACCCCTCTTTAATTTCCTGTATGCAAGTGATCAACTTATTCAGGAAAGTTCGGAGAGTTTCCCAGAAACTTCTTCGTATAATTGGCGGAAAGTTACAACATCCTAATTGAAAGTTTCAAACTTGGAAATGCTAAAAGTTAATCTTGCAGAAATATCAAAATTGCCTATTATTATTATTCCGAAACTTTGATAAAACGGTTTTTTCTGTAAGGGGGGGGCTACATAATATGGGAATTTATTATTTAGCGGTAACGCGCGCGTTTTAAAATGCATCAAATGTTTAAGTTTGGAAGAATAGACAGTCATTTATAATTAACGCAGCAGGTGTACACCTCGAGCACGTAACCCCCACGGGGGATCATTAGTATATTAATTTAAGCCACAATAGAAAAATAAACATTTATAAATTGTACTGTTTGACTTTGATTGTCTATTTTCTTTGATTAAATTGTCGTTTATCTTAATTTATAAGTGTTTAATGTTTCGAAATTTTATCGTTTTAATTTTGAGAGTAAAATAATTTCGAAATTTATTTATAATAAAAATCTACCTACCTTTCCTATAGGTAGAATATCTAACGACTATATTACCGAAATTTACATAATAAATGGATAGGGCCTCTTTAATATTAGTTTATAGGCATATAATGTATATTTCCAATTGATTTTGCTATTAGAACTGAAACGGCACGACATCGTAGGCTCAATTTTCTTCATGTTCCTCTACGCTCACCTTTCTCTTCGATTATAAGTCACATATTTTTATATTATTACTGTACGCATACTGCAGCTCAAGGTATAGGTAGTTGAAACAGATTCTTCCAAAATCAGTGTCATTTTATTCAAATCTCTTCCGTCTCTGGATGCAGGTATCCGAAGGACTCAGGTTTTTAAAGAGAGCTTTATCAAGTTTCAGAAAATTTTATCCGATTTTAGAGAGAATTTCAAAGTTCTATACGAAGATTTAATTACGCAGTATAGTATATTTTAAAAAGTTTGGTAGTATCATATCGCTTTCTAACGTGTTCCAAGTGTTTCAGGAAGTTTTAAAAAGGGGTTTCGGGCAGCTATACAACAAGGTTTTTAAGTAAAAGACTCAAAGAATTTAATGTATTTTAGATAGCTTCAAGGAAGCTTCTGAAAATTTCAAAGAATTATACTAATTTTGAAGAGCCTTGAAAAGGTTACGGTAAAGGAATTTCGGAACGTTTCAAGCAGCTTCTGAGACGTCATTAAAGTTGGAATCCTCTATCCTCACTGGTGTGTACCCACAAGCATTTTTTAGAAATCATTTTTTTCTTTTGAAATTTGGATTTAGATTTAAATTCCAACAAACTGTGTGTTGAATTAAGGCCTAATTTCTACACAAGCATTTGCCGATAAATCTTTTCTTTTTATGAAAAATCGCCGTGGCCAATTTGTACCAACAGCGTTATTTCGTAGATTTCTCGAACTAGAAGATGGTTCAATAAGTGTAAAAGAAGACACGTGGCATAGTTTAGTAAAAAGGGCAATTTTTTGTTAATAAAAGGTTTCATAAAAAAATGTGTGTAGGTCTTTTGTTGATGTTCTGCTGTACGTATTGCCGTCTCCCTCTATTGCCTTTCTTTTCATATTCGCGTATCCTCTCCCCTCTTTCAAATGGTCTATCATCTTCACTCGTTTTCTTCCTCTTGTCCTTGTACCCTCCACGGCTCCTTCCATTACGTTCTTCTGCAAACTATTTCCTCCTAGCATTCTTTTCCTTCTCAAAAATGTTTTATACAAAGATCTTCGTTCTCTTATTTTAAGTTTTACATCCGTACACCATAACACTTCATACAAAGCACTTAGCTATTCTTTTCCTTAGATTCATGTCCTACTTGCTGCAGTATTCTACTTTTCCTGACAAATGCTTCTTTTGCCATTCCAATGGGCGTCTTTATTTAATTCCAGCGTCTCCAATCATCTGTTACAGTGGTTCCCAGATCTTTACATCTTATTACCTGTCCCAGTATTTCATCTTTCACAAACACTTTCATTTCTTCTGCATCTCAAATTCTCAGTACGTTAGCCTTAATCTGATTTATAACTAAACTATATTCCGTTTCCCCATCTCTAAGTTGTTTAATTCATATTCAGATCTGTATTTTCTACAAGAAAGTATCATCATCAAACCGAATATGGGTACAAGTCTTCTTCCTTTAGTATTTCCGCCCTTATACCCTTGGCAACACTTTGTAGCAGTGTATAATGCTGTGTAAACAATGTCAGTTGGGACGTTGGAGTTTGGTTCTGAGACATTTGGAATTAATTCGTGTCTAATCGTTTAATTATGTTCTTCTTCTTCAGGCCATTCACCCGATTCATATGTATCATTGCATAGAAATGTTAATTCCTTTATTACTTCTTCCTGAAGACAGCTTAATATCTACCAAAACGTCTATCACTTACCTACTTCATTAATATCTCTATTAGAATTCCATCTTTCGTCGTAGTTTTACCTGATCTCATATCTTTCATCACTCTTTCCACTTCGGTAAGCATAATGCTAGCATAACTATCGCTCTTTTCTTAACTCCGTATTTATTCTCGAATTGTCTTCTTCCTCCTTCGGTATTGATCATTGCCTGATTTATCCAAAGCTTCTTTGATATTATTCCTTTCTTATATGTATCCAACTTTCTCTTCAGCTGCTTTTGATTATTCCCGCCTTGATTCTGTTCCACTTACACTTTAAATCTTCCTCGACTTGTAGCGACTTCCGATTCATTATTTCTTCATCCTCGTCCATAAACTTTAATTTGCCTAAGTTTCCTTTTTTTCTTTCCTGCTCTTTTCACGATTTTAAGCATAATTCTTATATCTGCCATAAGTAGAATACGGTCACTATCGGCGCCTGGTAACTCGCATGCTCGGTTTACTCCGTTTCTGCATCTTCTTCTACAAGTATGAAATCTATTTGCTTTCGGTAATGATCTCCCGGGGATTTCCAGCAAATCTACCAGTCTATCGCCTCTCTCTTTTCTCTTTCCAAGTCCATTCATGCCAACCACACTCCCATCTCTTTCATTTTCCATCACTGCATTCCAATCGCCCATTACGAATAAATTACTTTGGTTACACACCTCTAGAAAGTTCCTTGCTGACAATCAATCCGCATTTTCCTCTTTTTTTACCACAGTAAATGAACTTTGCATCATCACATTTTCCTGCCCCCATCTTGTTCACTTAATCCAATCAAATCCAGTATGTTTATAATCATTTCCCGCCGTAGTTTCAAGGTTTCCCTCCTTTAGTAGACTTCTGGGGTTCTAAGTTTCCATCCCAGTTGGGGACCATTTTAATTCCCAAAATTTAACATTCGAAGGATTCATATTTCTTTTTATCTTTCTCGGGCACTTCTCAAGGGATACCGATAGTTCTTTAATGTCGGTCCGGTTATGTTTGTAATAATTTAAGGTTTTTCAACATTATAATTGCGAATCCAGGGTCAGTTATTGGATATTCCACTGCAAGTCTTGGTCGAACACAAAAATGGCCACAATTTCATGAAATTTGGTGGGTGGGCGTACTTCTTATTTACAAAGTCGCGCAGGTTTTGGATACCTTTTTTAATAAAAGTGTATATTTCATCGTCGAAATCGCCTAGTAGTCCAATGATTCTAGGAAATATAGAAAAAATAATTGTAGTTCAATTTTTTCAGGAATTTTATTCACACAATTTTTAGCGCATTTTTGACAAAAATACGCTATTATATTCGTTATTGCTGGCAGGCCGGCTGTCCGCGTGAGATCTCCACAACTACAATAGCTAGAGAATTCAAATTTTCACAAAAAGCTTTCTGCTATAGTGTAGATGTGCAGGCACTAGTCTATTTTGAGTTAGATTACTTGTGAGATCGATAATTGATGAAAATAAATTCGATATGGGTTTCGGAGGTGCTATAATTTTACCGTTAGATAGCGCTACCAATATAAAAACTTATTATTTACTTTGTGATTTGTTTTACAAAATGAAGACGTACCGTCAATTGAAATTAAATAAAATTAATTATTTAACGCAGCCAAAATTACTCGTGAGATCGATAATTTTAAACTTCGCTAATAAAATACTGACCTCCATTACCAAAAATGCGCTTTAATCATGCATATGCTGATTTACAACTTGTTTTCTACCATTTTCGAGATATAGACAAAAACCGCAAAACTGTACCTTCAACCCCTCCCTTTCTTTCGGCGCACAAAATCGCTCGGGACTTTATTACACAATCATCAGGAGACCAAAAAGGACACCAAAATATCACGTAAATCCGTTAATGTCCGTCTATATGTGACCTATGGTGGCTGAGAAAAAATTAAACACAAATACAAAGTGTGGGACTTTGGAGAGAATGGATCCCAAGCAAAAGATTTGGGATCTTCAGTTTGTTGGGGAAAATTTTGTTTGGCTCTTCCATACAAACCATTTTTTTTACATATTTAATTGTTACATCCTGTATAAGTTGCAGTAATAACTAGTAATCATCAGCATCACAGTTTTACCACTCGTTGATCTGCATTTCTACGTAGAACCTACACAAAATAAATAAAATAGCAAAGGGATTAAGAGACTGACACGTACACTAAAATCATAAATAGTTCACAATTTTGTGCTAATTGAATGTTAATTCTTTGCCAAAAAACCGTTCGTATTTTGTTAAAACATTTTGAACTGTGAGGAGGGGGAATGGTAGGTATACAATCCATCAATGAAATGCGAACTTAGAAACAGTGGGTCTGGGGAGCGACAAATTTGGGTATACGTTCCATTTCATATGTCATGTTGGACGTTCTAATTTTAGGTGCATTTAATGATCATGCTGAAAAATATATCCCAATTAACCAATAAATATTTTTAGTGGGTAGGTAAGGAAGTTTGTGTAAAGATTGCCGAAAAGGACAATTTGGGGTTCCACTGCAGAAACGGGGCAAAAACTAATTTTGAGGGTAAGCTAGACGTTCACTCCGAACTAGCAGAAGAATTAATTTTGAGGGCCCTAAATATCATTAAAATCCATTTGTTTGATATGTTTAGGTAATGCTGACTATATCTTTATTGTTATGGAACTCTTATCTAATTACGTGTATTTCTTATTTTGGAAACATAGCACCAATGTAACTCCTGTATCGTCCAGGGAATTATCGAATTCCTTTCTCTCATTAATTTGAGGTTTCTTCCCATCCTTTAGATTGTTTAGGAGGCTGAGAGCTAATAAATAATTACAAAGAAATTTAATTTTTCTTAAGTGGGCGGTGGTTCAGCCAAGGCTGCTCTACCAACCCAACCCACTATACTTGACTAATTATTAATAAGTGTTAATTTATTAAAATTTACTTGTTTATAATTAAGTGTAATTGTGCTCAGCTATCTATCATTTCACGTCCTTGGTTCATTTTTGGATAATATTTTTTGAAGATATGGGCTATTAAATCCATTAAAATTAATGCCGGAGCACATCAAATTTAATGATAGGATGAAAGACCCTATGAAAAATGTTGATTTGTTGGTAATTTAAAAATTTTGATAATTTATTGTTAGCACGGTAGAGAAAAATGGAGACCTATTGTCTACATTTAGGCGTCAGCAATACGTTAAATTTATTGTGGATCTATCAAATGTCCACAAGAGAAAATGGAAGATTCCGCGAAATCCGAAGCGGAAGCAAAGGATTTAAGAAATTCAAAGATATTCAGACGAGTTCAAAGATCAAGATTTTCATGTCCAAAGATTCCCAGGTACAGATCAGATTTTTTCCCCACCTCGATTTAACAGTACATATATGTATAGGTAGTATATTTACGGCAGGAAATTTGAAATGTTTTTATTGAATCAAAAAAGGACAAGCCCAAGTTCGTTGCATACGTTGCGTCTTGATTAAAGGAGAAACTAACATTTTGAAACTTTTATACAAATACTTATATGGATGGTTGGTTTCTTTGGCGTGAACCACCCACTTCAAAAATTTGAATAGCACGATGGGTCATCCCATTCTGTAATCAAATCTCACATTAATTTTGATTTGCATCACTATCAGAGATAATTCAAAACATGCAAGTGCAGATGGCTATATGGAAATCAAAACATGTGTCATTGAACTGGGGGTGGTCAACTCATTTAAGGAGATAAAAAATAAATTTAAGTTAATTTTCTGAAAATTGAAGTGCAATTTTTAGTCTGAACGCTCTGCAAAGGTCATTTGTAAACTACAAAATTATACAAAACTGAATTCCATGTCCATCGAAAGACAGTAATAAAGGATTGACGTTATCAATAATTGGTAAGATAATTAAAACTAAAAGCCTTGTACTTACATTTACTTAACAACCACCGTATCACAAACAATTTAAATAAATAATGACGGTAATGCTAAGTGTCACTTGCCGGTTTTGTAAACAGGGGATATAATTATTATATTATACTATACATTTTATTCAAAATGTCTTTCCGAATGGATCCAATTCTAAACCTTTGATTGAGACGTATTGTAATTTAGAGGGACCATTTGCCGTTGGATAATGTTTTCGGAGACTCTTTGTCATTAAGGGATTACAGGTCTAGACTTCGGCGGCTTTTCATTGCTTAGGAAAATTAGCACCCCTTTCTACCTGCGCAAATTCCCAAAAACACCCATAGCTCGGGCGCCGAGCTTTATATGGCTTAGTGTCATAGAGGACAAGCAATTATGCATTATTTAAATACACAATCCTTGTAGGCTGAAGTAATAACTGTAAAGTAACTTTTTATATCGTTCTCACACGAAACAGTCCGAATTCACATCATAGATATGGAAATAAGATTATGTTGTAAAATGTAATATGAAGTACGCGAATGCAAGTTACAATTTTTTCTTGTCAACGTTTTCGTTATTAATTGCCCCATTTTTTGCTCGTTTTTGAATGGCACATATTTTAGCTTTCTTTATTGAAGCATTTTATGTGTTTATTACCGCGGCCGTTTGCATATGATTTGCTTTTCCGAAAATGTTGGCTCTATATTGTACAATATGCTAATATTGTGCGTGAAAAGTTCTGAAAACTAGGACGCATTTTTTAGTTGAATATTTCAACAAAATATAATTGTGCTACTGATATTTCGGAGGACAGACAGGCAGAAAGTTTATTTATTGAATCATTTTTTAAGGTAAAATTTTGCAATTTCCAGAAATAGTTGTTTAATTCACAAAATAAAAGAAAAACAATTACTTAGCGGTATTAAAATTAAACGAAACCTTACTGTAATGATGTTTCCCACCAAAAAAAAAAACAATAAATGGTTTGTTATCACGTTTATAATTGCATTAAATTTTAATTGCAGCAATAATTAAAAAAAAACTTATATGAAACTTATATACACGACCTTAAAATTCAATTTTGTATATTCCCTCATTCAAGTAAACAAAATTCGAAATATTACGAGGTATCGTTACAGTTGTGCGGTTTAGAAGCTTTAAAATTAACAGCAAATAAACTGTCTTTTATTGGCCCTATTGTACGTTTATTAATTATAATATTTCCACCTAATTAAGTTTGACACTATAAACAAAAATTTTATATCCTCTCGTAGTTTATGTGGTTAAATGGGACACCATTAAAAAATCATGATTTATGTTGTTGGGGTACGGAATCAATGCATAAATAATAAAACTACCGGTTTATGGTGCGAGCGTTTTATCGTGTTGTATTTCAAAATTTTTATAGACCGTAGATATTCGAAATTAAAAGTCGATTTTGAAAAAAATGACGGAACGTATCATTGTTAAGTAGCGATATCGTACGAGCTACGTTTATAATGACACGTACGGCGGCACCTGCTGATTATCCCTCGGAGAGCCTCGCCTCATAGAACCCCTTATTACCTGACAGGTGAATGTTTCCATTTAATATTTCAAATTGTAGAATTGTGCTGCACGGCGATAATCTCTCGTAATAACGTATCACGGAAGTTTTAATGCATTTAAATAATAAATTGCCTATAAATGATTTCGGCTTTGCTTATTATACCTACCGGATGGTGGTAATTGTTACCTTAGGAAAGAATTAATGTGTCATTTAGGCTGTACCTGTGCGATTAAAAACTTCTTTCTATACTGCAGGAAATACACGATCATATGACGTCGTGTTTAACTATCCTAATCCTTTTGCACTAGTCCTGAGTAAACAATAAGTGGGTAATGTACACACGTCCATCCCCCCCGAGCGTCAAAACAAAAATTGGATAGGAATGAAGACCGTGCCCACTTAAAAATAAATAAATTCCGCAAGGATTCATCATGGGTCCTGCATATTTTAAGAAATTCTTGAGATTGTTGAATGAAATATTTTCTGAATTTTTTTAAAGACTATTCCGTTACTGCTTAAAGCATCTCCAGAGATTCTCCTGATGCTTTTAGTGGATCTACGAACTTTTTGAGAGATTCCTCGCTAATTATTCTATAGGTTTCTTCTGAAGCTGTTTGAGGAATATTTTCAGGTATTCCTGAAGCGTACAAAAGATTCTCCAAAGAATAATAAGAAAGTCTGAACAGCATGCTGAGTTGTGTTTCGATTGAAAAATTTGTCAAATATTATTTAAGATTGTTTACAGCTTACCCAGAGGATGACCAAAGGTTCTTCGGGGATTCTGCAGATTAAAAAATATAGAAATCATTGATTAAATGAGCATTGATTTTGGAAAGGTTTAGCTTTTTTCGAGTTTCTTCACTGTGGTGCTTCAGAACATCTTGAGAGACTTTTTAGCAATATTCGGTGATTATTAAAAAAATACCCCCAGAACGCCCAACGACAATATACGGCGGCACGGTTCAACTCGTACTGGAGTTCCGCTTTGTTGAAATATTGGATTTGATAGTTTGCAAAATTAGTATCGCGAATCTTTTAAAACAAGATACATTGTTGTCCATTTAATGATGGTTATGACCTAAAGCTCTTCACATAAAGTTTTTGTCATACAAGGGCGAAAAGTTCACCTAATTCTACCACGCCCTTCTTCGGCACACAAATATTTTTTTGTATCTATCTTATACATACATACAGGGTGATCCTAAATTTGAAGTACATAAGGCTTATTTTACGATTAAAAGTCATATGTCGCAAACGCTTCGTGACCGCTCTATACAAGGTGTTACGAGGGCAGTTCGATAGGTCAGTGGTCAGGTAAGCGTTTTATTTCTCAACATGGTATTCTTTTAGAGCGATACATGAGCACGGTTTTTCCAATTTTTTTATTCCTTCCAAATAATACGTTTTTTCAAGTTCCTCAAAATAGGCGTTTATTCTAACCGAATCTCATACCGCTCAACCATTCCTTCTCGTTTAGAAATAGGAAATAGGGTAGTAGCTCGGAGTCCAATGTATGGATTTTTGCCATGGTGATTACACACGTGATTTGCTTCGCCAAATGTGGACGTTTCTGCCTCAAATCAATATCGAATCTGGCCAGAAGCTCTACATAATATTGTTAATCACACTGAGCAAACAACTTACGCTTTCTAGTTTTTCAGCTGTGGAAAATCTGTTTCAGTCTTCTCCAGCACCTACATTGTTATCAAATGCTCTAAAATCTTCAATATCTGAAGAAATTAGAGATCGAATAGACAGATTTGGAGTTATTTTAATTTCAAGGGAATTCGAAAATATCGATTGTGTCATTTGAACAATACCCTTAGGCATCCAGGTCTTTAATTGCGAATGGATTGACATACCTACATCAAGGATTTTTTCGATTCGACCACAATCGCCGATTGAGTGGTTTATTCAGAAAGCGTTAGATTCTGATAAACACCTCAGAACTTTAGGAAGACCCGATGCTTATGGAAAATCATAACCAATACCAAGAGAATCACAATGATTGACGTGCCACTCACCGAGCAGGAAATGGAAAAGTAGCCTGCTGCCATAATTCTTCGGCTAACAACAAAAGACAGGGGCAGACTTTCAGTTGTATCGTAGACAAAGTGAAATATTATACAATTTCCAATTATTAATACACAAAAAAACGGAAGTGTGGGTTGAAGAATAATATGATATGCGACCTGCAACATTACTATTTAAATTAGTTCCCTAACTGTCTAATTGAAGGAAATTTATGTGCCATAAACTAACCGTTAAGATCCCTTTTCTTCGAAAAAAAGACGTTATTTTTAGTACAAGGTCATTGATTGTTCTTAAAAGAAAAGAAGAATTTTCGCACAGTAACCCCCTCGCCCCTCGCCTGAGGTGGCGGAAACGTATTAAAAAACCAGAAGGTGTTACGTTAAATAACCCAATAGCCTAAGGACAGACTTTTAACGTCTAGAGATTTCAACGCCTGCATACGATGGCAACTTTCGTTTATGAAATAAATACGCTAATTATAGCTACCGATCCTTAGATAAAATGTAAATTCTCGGTATATAAAAAAAATAAATAAACAAGGTACGTGACAGATTATTTCCCAAATTGCCTAAATTTTTTTATTTATAACTTAACTTTCGATAAAAAGATAATGGAAGCATCATAAAGAATACATAATGTTGTTGTATTTAAACAAAACTGAATATTCATGGCGTAAGTATAATTAAACATTTTCTTTGGGTATACACACTTGACTGCCGTACTTCGCGAGAGAGAGAAATAAATAATTTACGCAGTTATTAGAAACATGTCAAATATATTATTTATCACATTGTTACAAACTAATAACACATGTTCGTTTTGTTTTTAATTATTTTATTTGCATAAAAATAATTGGTCTAATATTACCATAAATATCTAAGGCGCGCGGGGCGGTGCGCGAATGAAACTTTTTTTTTAAGTTTCCGCCTTGTATTATGTCGAAAATAATAGACGAAAAGTTTTTTTTTTAATTACTTTAATTAGGTATCTTTACAAAGCAACTTGTTAGTGAAATAATTTATGATACATCGCTCGTTTGTACGTCTACAATATTATTAACAGCGCATAAATCGTAACAAAATTGTTAAAATAGACAACGTACAAAATGGCCGTTGACTTTTGGAAAAATTGGAAAAATTCGACCCCTACGATAAATGCGGGTCGTACGCGTGAGTATGTGGTCACAAAGAAATTCCTGTACAGGTGCTATTTATATGGTAGCTGCTTCTTGTTTAAACGTTTTTATTTTGTATTTACTTATAATTCACACCTACTTACGAATTTACATAATAGTAGTTGTGAGTGAATTGCCCGTATAGTGTTAATATTTATTTAAGGTAGATTATGGGTTGTAAATTTGTTCAAATAACGAACGCCACTCAATCTGCTTTATTTTTTTACAATAGCTTAATTTGGTCGACTTTGTTTATTATTTCCGTTCCGGCGCTTTTCTATTTAGTGAACTGATTTCCGTACACCAAAATACATTCTCCTAATTTAATAGATCATAAAATTGTGATTGGGTAAAATTTGCCACTTTCGGGCATTATTATTTTTTTATCCCTTTGAGATAACTTTGTTTACGTACTTTCCCTATTTACTGTAATAATACCTATGTTTATTGTCCGACATTCTACAAATATTCCTGCTTTTCTCTCTTTAACCATCATTATGGTAGCATTAAAATTGACTAACAAATTCCTAAATATTGATTTAGACTCAGTGAATTTTTCTTTTCTATTCTTTAATAGTACTTATACCTTATATGGTATTTTTTTGTTATTTTCTCTGCTTTATGACTGTTTTGTTCGATACATTTTCCATTTAAAACATGGGATTCGAAGGAGACACCCATTTAATGCGATTTTGGGGACGTGTGCATTTGTGCAAGTTTAAGCATTTGCCGTGAACAACGTAAAGCGGAACGGGCCTTCCCGACTAGAAATCTTGTTTCTTTATTATCGGGGGAATCGAGAAGAGTAGATGAGGATTATAATGAAGAAAAGTCCAAGACGCCAGCTTTCAATTTATTGTTTTTCCTCACTTGAAAAGGTTACACAACACAGAAGCTTAGAATTACATTCTACGTTACACACAATATATACAATATAATTTAATTATAAAATTAAATGAACCGTACCTAGAAAAATGACCGCTCCCACAAATTACAGATTCAAACAGATGCTCAATGGCTAAGAAAGTGAAGAAAGAAAGGATCACGTCAAGGTAAACCAAGTAATTGTAAATCCGGGAGGGATGACACTTTTATATATTGTACTAATACGGTAATCAGTCAAGGATACGAAAATATTTAATATTTTTAAACGGAGAGGGTGGTTACTTATACAGGGTGTTAATTAATTCAACGCTGATAATACAGGGTTTGAATCTTCCGGTATTTTAAGGAGCAAAGTTTATATCAACATGTCCTAAACTTAATAAAATTGTCAGTACAGACGTCACTGGTGAAAATTAAAAAAATCTTTTACGTCAAAAAATGCTCCTTAATGATGAAAAGGTGTGTACAAAATTTCATAAAAATATCTAAGAGTGATAAAAAATTATGATAAACTCACTTATTTTTCTAAAATTTTAACACCCTGTAGCTCAAAAATTAAGAGGTTTAGGACATATGTTGATATAAACTGTTCCCCTTAAATTCACCCGAGGATTCACAACCTGTATTATCAGCACTCACTTAATTAACATCCTGTATATGCACTTATCATGTAGATAGTATCATTATTGATACACCTTACAGTACGGCCAAGCAATGTTAAAATCATGCGATGGTTATTTGGGGGCCAGGAGATTAGTTCTGGGGTTCAAGGAAATTTAGTGCACCATGAAAGTTACAATCCTGGCAACAGATGGTTGTAATGTAAGGGCGAGTTTTCATGGAAAACAAGCGAGGAGAGGTTTGCATGTATTTACAGAGTAGATTATGGATTCTATAAGAATACGCAAAAAAAAAAAAAAGGTTTAATCCACCACAAAAGTGGCAACCGTTGCGGCTCTTCCACTTTCAGGAGTTATGATAACGAAAAGCGAAACCAGCCTCATTAGGTATATATTATATAATGTTACATCTATAAAAAGGATTGCCAAATTTCTCTCAATAGTATATTGTTTGTCCAAAAAGAGTTTTTTTTCAAACAAAACTGATATATGAATGCGAGAAGGAAAACATAGGGGCCAAGGTTTGGGCAATGGAAAAGGAATGAACCTTTGAGAAAAATATCCCCCAGTTAAAAATTTGTTCTCATAATAATCCGCATCGTTTTGTGCGTATGTCCCTCAAAATATTCACTTTCAATAAAATTAAGTGTACTCTTATTCATACGTCTACAACTAAAATGCATCTTCAAAAAAATGTGTCTCCGATAAATTTTTTTAAATTGGCGTCCAAGGAAAGTTCGCCTAAGGGGGGGATACCAGTACTGCGGAGTGCGGTGTGGCATGTGTGTGGGATTTTTTTACCAAACTTGGCACAAATATGTGTCAAGTGATCACAATTCTTACGTGTATGTTTTGCGATATTTGGTTAAGTTCTTATTGATTTCTTTGCTGTTGATAGTTTTTTTGAGGGCGCGATCAATGGTTAGCTAACGAAGGTCGTCCTGCAAGGAACGTGGCAATATTACATTTTCTATTGCGAGGCATGTCCACCAATCTGTGGGGATTATCGTATGGGGTGCTATAACTAATGGGAGTAGGTCTTGTTTGTTATTCATCTAAGGCCCAACGATATTGGATGATGTGATAGAAGCCCATTTTTCCATGTTTCACCAGTTGGACGACCCACTTTTCCATCAGGATAATGTCCGTGTGCATATTGCCATAGCCAACCAGACCTCCAGGTATATCGCCCATCGAGTATGTTTGGGACATTATGGGGAGAAGACTGAGGGACTTAGCGCAAGCTCTACCGAATGAATTTCAGGTTGCTTGGAACACAATACCTTAAGAGGAAATTAACCGCCTGCTAGAATCGATGCCACGAAATGTGAGGAAGTGTGTAACCAATAAGGGGGGGCCAACCCATTATTAATAAAAAATATGTTTATATTTCGTTCTTTTTCTTTTAAATTTTAATCAATTTCTCTGCCAAGTTTGATCAAAAAATCCCCACCCCCTTTTGGTGTTGCGCTTTCGATGTCTCGTCCCACTTTCTACAAAAAAACCGTTCATTTTAGATATAAGAATGTAGTTAAAAACTGCCCTTATTTTTTAAATGCATAATCTTATGGGTCTCCGAAAAAAGAGGTTCCAATTTAAGAAAATTTTCGCATTTTTCAAAAATTTAATATGAACTCTCGAGCTGTATAAATTTTTTGAGCAATTGTTATATATTATGCAAGGGCTATAACTTATTTTACCCAAAATCGTCCTGAAACCTTCATTTTCGTTCCTACATTCTGTCTGGGAATTGTGGTTTCCGTGACAGAAGTCATCTCTGACAGATTGACGTTAATCAAAAGTTCTATATAAAAATTGAGATTTTATATTACAATACGATTTCGTGTAAAATTTAGTACAAAACTCGTCCGTAAAATGACATTACCTGACTCGGAAATTAAAGTACTCGGCCCCATCACGTCAATATTTCCTCGCCAGTACCGAGGCACGTGGCGCAGTGGATGCGCTCACCGATGCTATTCGGAAGGTTGTGGGTTCGAATCCCGCTGCCGACTGCTCTGTCTGGGGTTTTGTCAGGGGGTTTTCCTCAGACATACGTAGCTTCGCATAATGCTAGCATTATGTTGAAATCTACGAGGCGAATGCTGGAGCAGTACTCTCCTCCTCAGCACCCTAACTCCGTTCCTTCCGTTCCAATCCCTAACTTTACCCATCCTTACAATCCCGTTCGCTGGCTGAAGAGGGCCAGGAAGCCCTGAGCAGCCCGCCTCCGGTATCCCTGTAGTCAGGGGTGTCGGAGGAATGAAACACGTTGGTCTTTTCCTTTTTTTTTCCTCGCCAGTAATGTATCATTTTCCGGACTTTTATGTAGGTAAATAACTATTTTTTAAATGGAACACACTCTATACCATGAACACACTCTATTTTCGTAATGCTCATATATTTCTGAATTGATATGATACGTCTAGTTTAAACCATGCTTCAGTAAATGGTGGTTATGCTATAGTCAAAAACTTACCATCTAATAAATGAAGGTAGCTGTGATCTACTAGACTCACCATGGTCATTTCGAAAATTTCCGACACGAAATTAATGAAGATTCAAGCGACAATATGTAAATACGTTCCCCTGTCTTAATTTATCAAAGTCCTACCTTAGATTTAGGAGAATACAATCGAATCCGCTATTTCGCCACCGAATAAGCAACCTTTCCTATTGTTAAAAAATTAAAAACTTTAATTAATCGACCCGAAACGCGATATTCGAAATACGGCATCCTTTTCTTTTAGGTTAGCGGTATATCAATGACAAAACACCGCGATAATCAATTAGGCAAACAATAAGTCATTGACTTCTAACCCTGTCAAGTTTGTAAAGAACCCCGCATTATAATTTTTAAGTAAGTAGGTACCGGTCTTAAAGGTGCAGGTGAGACGACGTCGTCCTTTAAGTGGGTTTTCTATTTTGACATGAAAAGGGATGTGTAGATGTCCGTGTCCATTCCGGAAGTGAGTTAATTGCGTCAATTCCTTTTTCGTCGATATCTACCGTCGAAAAGCACGTGTAGATAGTTCGTGAGAATCCCATTATAATGCAACTGAACTGAATGCCAATTAGAAAATAATATAAAATGTATATCGCTTACTATGTGTATACATAATTGCGCTATTAACAACGCATTTGTCTTCTGCTCCACTACCTTCGTGCAATTTGTTTACAACAAACTTGGTACCAATTTTATTGGAGCATTATAGTAATTGAAATTGTAGGGTAGGGTGAGTAACATTGACATAAATCTCGAAGTGAGTGATGTTACTGGTCAAAAAAACTAAACAAACCACGTAATTATTTTTCGTTTATTTGGTACGTCCCTTTTGGGTACAACTGACACGTTCTTAATTAGCATTCGCCCTATCGGTCTTTCTATTTAAGGAGGATTCCAAATTAAATTAATAGAATTTAGATAAGAAGAGCAGCTGACATTTGTCTTCATTTTCTAATCTTAAATGTTAACCACGCCACCATATTTTGTTTGGTGTAATGTCATTCCTGAATGGAATTAATGGGGTACGATATTCAATGCTAAATACCATATTTAACCCGAAACACGGTTCGAAATCAAAACCTAAATGATCAATCCATTGCAGTACAAAAACAATACTTTCATATACAGGGTGTTTCAATTTTTTTCATGATAAACATATCGAACATACTAGACCAAAACCAAACCGTTATTCAGACACTTTTTTATCGAGAATTCGAATATGGCATCCTGTTTCAATAATTTCTAAGATGACGGAGAAACACGTGGCAAGCTTTTTTTGGTTTTTGACATTTTGAGATTGTCTTTTTTCTCTCTACAACATGGTGGTTCAGTATCACATTTATCCTAAAATACAATTATTCATTTTTTGCGAAGAGTGCTTTGGATAAACAAAACGTGCTTTTGACAAAAATTTGACAGGTTGCGGTGTTGGCATGGAACTAGTGGTGTTGGGAAAATTCGATTTTCAACTGACCGTTTTGCAAAATTATAATTCAAATGACCACAAAATACGTACGTATAATAATAAAACGGCGTCGGGATGTGACGACCCCACCGCCCATCACCCTTTGGTGACGCAATCAGTCAGCTGTTGGGAAGCTAGCGATCCCACAGATACGAGATCCCCAAGTATTGCTCATAAAGCTCTCAATCGGTCATTGTGGGGCGTTAGAACCACAGATTCTGTTCATTTGCCGAAGAAATTTGTTAGAGGTGGCGAAATAAAAAAATCTCTTCAGTTACCTGAACCGCTAATTTGTAGGTTTGCATTAATACTATTTTTAGTGGTTTTGTAAGGCCTCACAAAATCTACTAGTTTTTTTTTAGAGATTCCCCTCAATTCTGGGCTTTCTCAGAAGTTTTCCGAGAGTCATTTGAAAGTTCTTCAAAAATGTTTCAGAGATATAAAAATTTTACACATGTTAAGTCAGGATTTTTTCATGCATTCCTCGGTCCTCAAATGCCCTTCAAATAAATTGTTCAAGGATTATTCAGACATTCTTAATAAAGTGCTCAAAAGCATTTAGGCGCTTTCGACTATTCAGGTCTTTTTTTAAGAATAATTTTAAAGATTCATTGAGTATTCTTTAAAAAGCTTTCAAGTATATTTTAGATACTACACAACGATTATATCCAGGGCTTTAAGGACTTCTATTGTATACTGTCTCTTTTCGTTCTCGAGGTAGACGAGGAGGGACAAAACCATCATTTTGAAAAATACCTCTAAAACTGTATATTGGTAAACAAAGAATTAAAATCCCTTTCAAATAAGGTGTCATAAAAGCTCTTTTTTATTTTAAACTTTTCGAGGCGTTGTAGTTGTTAGAGAGGGGTAATATTTTCATATTATAAATGAGGCGTATAGGATCAAAACCGAACATGTCACATATTTTAACAAAATGGAGTGAGATATACGTTTTGTACATTGAGGCGTGTTTTATAATAAAATGAAGTCAATTTAGTTGCAAATCCGTACATTTCCTATTAAAATCAGGCTTGAAAATTGCCATTAGGTTCAAAAGCGGACCATGAAATTCTGATTCAAAAACGGACATGTCCATTTGAACCAATAACGTTCTGACATTGTGTCATGTGATCATGAATTTATTGAAGAAGTTTCTTGCATATAAGTGGCGTGGCCCCTTTTTTGTGCTTTTTTTTATATAAAATTTATTTTCATTTTTAATAAATTTTTGATTATGTTGCAATTGCGTTAGTTTTTTGACTGAAAAAATAAGCATAGGTATTGTAACTCAAAAATCCGTCATATTTAGTTTCAGAACCTGACCTGTCCACATTTTGGGTGCAAATTCGGCCAAACCCTAATTAAATTATTAATAACTCATTTAATAATCAAAATATTCTTATTGTGTCTTGAGTAAGTATCATTTTTTGGATTTTTGGGTAGATCTGCAACTCAAACCAAGAATTTTTATGTTTCGAATCCACTGGACAGATTCTTCCATTTTTTTGGAATACCATAAAATCATGTGACATGTCCGGTTTTGATCTTATACGCCTCAAATTGTCAAATTTAGATAAAAAATGGACCTGTTTCGTTTTCTTCAATAGTATGAATTAATGCCATACTGTGAGCTTACAGTATTTGGCAATTTTAAATCTGAATCGTTCCCGCTTATATGGATTTCATTTAAAGAGAAACACGCAAGCTACGCCACTGATAATGTTTTACCGCGAATCTTAGCAATTCAAATTGCACAAGGACGAAGGTTTCGCGTAAACGAGAGAGATGGCTAGGGTAAGCCTTCAATCTCAAAAGCGAGCTGACGGGGCAGGGGTCTACGAATTATACTGCAATCGATTTGGGGAATTTCCATTTAGCTTAGCCAATGTTTACCATATCTTTACTACAGGGTGGATTTTATTATTTGTTAGGGGAAGATTGAAGATTAGTAGGTGTTAATACAAGTTAAGGCATAGGTATTCTTAGGCTTCGATAAGTAGGTAGGGTGGAATTTTTCCACAAGTGTAGTTATTTAAGGGTGTTGATATAATTTGGAGTATGTTTCTCGTACGTGGGGTCTTGTATTGTCATAATCTTTTATTAACTATTTATTAACGTGATTACTTTTCGAGCCAAAATAAAAGGAACAACCACCCTGATGTGCCTACTACTGATGGGATTTAAAGACACGGACAGGGTATGCGAATGAGAATCATTCCCTCTGAGCTGTATAAAACGACTCAGTAGGTTTCTTGAACAGCTTTTCTCAGACCTGACCCCTCTCTTCGAAAATGTTGGTTATCCGAAAGGAAGCCAGCTTCAAATGGTCCTGATTGAGGTCCATAGAATTAACCTTTCGAGATTGCTTTGTTCTTGTTTAGTTTACAGACCATGCTTATGATTCTATCACTAGGTCCTAGAACTGCATTCGCTTGCACCGGAAGTAAAATAAGTTTGAATGTTATATTTATTTTGCATAAATAACAAATGTAATTGTTTTAATGACTCTGGAATAGTTGAATATTGGAATACTGTTATGTCATGGGTCTCGAAACTCTACTCTGACTAAATTTCTCGCCAGGAAAGATTGTCGGTCACAGAACACTTGATCCCGGTCTACAGTATGTTTTTCTAAAGATGTGAGCGACTTCCGGTATAGTATCGGGTCAATGTTGAACAAAAAGACTTTTCGTTCAACATTGGCATGATCCTATTCCGGAAGTCGTTCGCATCTTAAGAAAAACATAGATTGTAGATCGACACAAGGTGTGCTGTGACCGGCAATCTTTCCTGGCGAGAGTTATACAAATATTATACCCCTGATTTATATAATGAGGCAGGTTAGAGCCTAATGCAGGCGCCTGAGCTCTTAGCTTCATATAAATTCATTCATCTCCGTGAAAGATGGTGCCACAATATTTTAAGTGTCGATGTAAAGTCACGATGTTGCTAAAAATTATTAACGAGCTCCTAGCGAGTTTATAATTTTGTTGTGTCTGTCCGTCCGTCCGTCCGTCCGTCCGTTAGCACGATAACTCATAAACGAATGGACCGATTACGATGAAATTTTGCAGGTGGATTCTTGATCAAATTTGTAGATCGGAGTTCGTGAATTGGCAATATAGCCCAAAAAATAAAGTAGGCCCTTTTGACATCTCCGTTAGTTATGAACCGAATTGCATGAAATTCAATATGCGCATAGCTTTAGCCATATAAAACACAATTTCAAAAGTTGAACCTAATCGATCAGCATTCACAGTGCCCTTTGCGCATCTCGACCATTTACAGACCGAATTGCAAACTTTCTTATTTATGAAGGTATTTAAATGAAATTTGATACATAGCCACTTGGAATAAAACCAAATTTAACGCCAGTTTCAAAATTTGGTTTTGCGCATACGCAGTGGCAACTTTCTTATTTATGGAGGGATTTAAATAAAATTTGATACGTAGGCACTTGAAATAAAACCAAATTTTACGCCAGTTTCAAAATTTCGTTTTGCGCATGCGCAGTGCCAACTTTCTGATTTATAGGGGGATTTAAATGAAATTTGGTACATAACCACTTGCAATAAAAGAAAATTTAACATCAGTTTCAAAATTTGGTTTTGCGCATGCGCAGCTTATTTATGGAGGCATTCAAATGAAATTTCATTCATATACATACACTTTAAATAAAAGCAAAACTAACATCAGGTTTAAAATTTGGTTTTGCACATGCTATAGCCATACCCAGGAGCTCGTTTGCTATATTTGTTTAATTTATTATAATTTATAATTATAATGTAAAGTACATAACCTGGAAGCTTTTTTTTCAATAGCTATTTTCCCATCGTTATCATTATTGAAGTCCCTAGAGCTATTCTCGTGTGATGGAAACTCTGAATTGAATTTGCGTTTGATTCGTTTTCTATTATTAACGTTTTAGGTCAATTTTTCTCTCTCCATTTCTTGCGTTTATTTATGTTGGCCGATTCTAAGAGCGACACACACACTCACATCCTCGAGCAACTCGTTTCACAACACAGCGTAGGTCTTATCACTAGACATGTTTGTTATTTGACGATCATGTGCCATTTGGTTTTTGAGTTTCGAGTGTTTTTTGATAGAACCGTAGCAACCAATTTGATCAGGCTTTAGACCATTCAACCAATTATCGCATTACACTCCACCCTGTAGTTGAAAATGTACGTGCTGTAAACGTAATTTAGGCTTAGCATTAGAAGTTTCAGGCGGGACATCTTGTACAATGTTTATTTGTTTAGGACCTGAGGGACACTTTGTCAAAATGGTCACAGAATTTTATTTAATTCTATTTAATTGCTGATGCAAATTTCTGCAAGTACCCGTTTAATCAAATTTCAATCACAATTCCGACGTTTGAGTCGTGGGAAGATTTAATTACAAATGTCATACAAAAATGTGACTTTGTTAAAGCTCTCAGTTTTTTCGTGAAAGTGTAGTTCGTCAGTAATTGCGTTTCTTTGGACAGACCAACTTAATTTTGGATATTTCTTTGCATAAACTGTGAATACTCACTTTTCATTTCTTGAGATTTCTTGAATTCATGTGTTCGTTTCGTTATGCCCGTTCTGTGTACAAGAAGGCTTTATATCGCCTTACAGGGTTTTGTAATGGTGTTACTTTTGTGTGATAATAAATGTTGTAATCTCAGGTTGTCAAATTGAAGTCCAATTTAAGAGCCAGGTCAAATTTCCACATTTTTCCTATATCTTGTAATAGAGATGCACCCCCGAATATTCAAAAATTCGCCTACAAATAAATGCAAAACCGCTCCCACACTACGCGCCCCTTGAAATTTGCACCTAGGTAAAAAATGTTTACCCCTAAAACCTTAAATAGAGGTGGAGAAGCCAAATGAAGTTTCCCTGAAAACTAATTGTTATATGTGTGAAACTAGTGTGGAAAGTATTCGACATGTTGTCATACCGTTTTATGTATTTTTGTTTTAAATTTTAATAAGGGTTTGTTTTTATGCCTTTTCAAAATATGTAAATCTGTACTTATTTCCGTAGACGAATACTCCTAAAACGAACAAGCAGTTGTTAGGAAAATGCTTAGAAAAAATTCTATTAATACACTAGCTTTAGTCAGACCAATTCAACATTCGAAAGTTGCAGATTTACCGGTACTAAATAGAACTCGAATTGCGCATTTTATATATGACAGTTGGCAATTTGGACCGAGGCAAACAACCGAAAAGGTGCTTACACTTTTGTTCGCACAATAAGATTTCGTTACAATTGAATGTCGCAATTATTTAAAATTTATTTATACTTCAGAAGTCAAGGATGGTAACCCTAAAAATCAAGTTTCTAACGAAATTTTTAGGTTAGCCGTATGCATAATAATTGCCACTGTAATCCTTGAAAGGAATTAACGCGGTTAATTCACTTTTTTTTGTTGTGCACTAAAACTGGAGTACGATCATCAAAAATAGTTCAGCTCTAATTATGTTTTTAGTCATAACCTAAAAACATTTACACGGGTTTGTTCTTTATCTTTTCAATGGGAGGCTTGTCACAAAAATAGTTAATTACATTTTAAAAGTAGTAGGAATTATAATAAATATAGGAACATACTCTGATGTTATCACTAGCCGTACTACCGTCGCGCTGTTTTCACGGAACTGCCGCTAATTTAAAGCTTTTTAAGCGCATATATCTATATACCTACGCGTAATTATAGTCGACAAAAAATTCTATTACTACGCTCGCGATCTATTAATTTTCAATTTAATATAAACATAAGAAACAAATAGCATCAGGTGTTTGAGATATTAAAAAAATTATTTTAATTAAAGCAGGTGCTTATTTTGTTTTTACAGACCACTTTTTGGTAACTGTATACGGTTAGAAGAATTTTTAAAACAAGACATCGTTCAGGGGGGGAAGTAGTCGATGTGAACGTTAAATATTCATGATAGGCTTCATGTGATCAATATGGAAAGCAAAACAGCAACAGAACGGCACGCGTGATTCGAGGCACGCAGTTTATGTTCCATTGTCCCATCTGTCATACTTAGCTAATTCAAAATGCATTTCGTGCCGGTACTGTCAAAAAAAAAACTTTCAGAAGTCCGTCACGTTTCTTTAATTAGCCATCACGTAAACTTGGATTGATTTTGTGATTAAACAAACGCGAAATTGACCATGATCGCATGAATTATAAAAAATTTTTTGATGATCATTAATATAAATAATCAGATAGTGTAATCACTGCCGGGGGCCCTGTTTCTGTTATTGATTTGCAATTTGTGTTACCTATTAATTTTCTCATTTGTTTTATGGAATTAGGAAGCGGCTCGCCGCTTTCCTAAAACACGAAATGTACCTACTTCGTTACCGCTGTTCGCGATATTGGATACCTTTTCCAAAGTGAGAGATTTCCGAATAATTTAAAGTGAGGCCAGTTTCTCACATTAACACAATAAATTAGTCAATTAATCTCTCGCCGGAATGAATATAATATACATAGCGGCGGCTAATAAAATTTACATAAATAATCAATGATTTCGATAAGCGAAGTAGAAAAAGTCATTCTTCAAATTATTTCTAAATAACAAATTTGTGTGGCCGTTAAATAATTGTGATGAAGTGCTCATTATTCCATTTTTGGCTTACTTTGAGTGCAAACTTGAAAGAAATGTTGCGTAATTAATAATTTATAAACAGCTGGCTTAGTATTATTATAATAGTATAATAATTTTTAAGGACATAAATAATTGATAGAGGACCAATGACATTCCATAAACTTTGTCGAAAGGTGTTAATTTAAAATTTATTAATCGATTCTTTAATAAATTTTTTTGAATACTATATTTTTTGTGTTGAAGGTTTGTATGCATGTTTCCGCTTCTAATTTTTAAACGTCGGCGGTTTTGAGTAGGTGGACAATTTGAAGCTAGCTTGTAATTTGTTGCAATGTTTTACATTAGGGCACCTGAAATGACTCCATTTGCGTTGTTAATAACACGAATATGATAGTCGAGGTGATGTGTGTTAAACTACAGGGGTGCCATAATAATATTGGTATTTGGCATTAATTGTCAGGTAAATGTGCTTTGCCGAAGGCTTTCAATTCTGCACAGCACCTAAGTCAGTATTGGCTGTCAACAAGGAGATCCTCTTGCCATATTGTGTGACAATTCACCCTATTATCGAGAAACTTGCCTCAAAACTTAACATTTGGTAACTAAATGATGGGATTTTAGGAGATTCATATGAAAAAGTTCTTGGAGACTTAAAAACAATCATCCATTGAATTCAAAAATATTGCTCTATCTCTGAATTTTTCCAATGGTGGATTATACTTGTGCAAGAATAAACCTAATGAACAGACAACGATGGTTCTCACGAATTCGAATATCTTACTCCTTCTATGCAAGTTTCTTCCGTAAATAATTTATATCTCCTTGG
Organism: Photinus pyralis; assembly: GCF_008802855.1. Taxonomy (NCBI): domain Eukaryota; kingdom Metazoa; phylum Arthropoda; class Insecta; order Coleoptera; family Lampyridae; genus Photinus; species Photinus pyralis. The sequence goes on from NW_022170663.1 coordinate 3,126,588, forward strand.
TGTTTTTTTAACTGAAGAAGCATTTCCTTGACTTGCGTCCAAAATTATGGAAAAATTTAGATTTCTGGCCAATAATCTATCTAATGCAAACCCATACTTCCTCGTAAATGTTTATGAATCCAAAAACTTAATTATTTTTTGAGAGGTTGTCCATTCTGGTAACACGATTTCTTATGGGGTCTAGGAATTCGTTCCATATCTGACCTATCTTTACCTTATTTTCTTGCTTCCATTCATTGTACGTCGGATCTTGTAAGTACTGTTTCCGAAAATGTGGAAAATGAGCCAGTTCAAAATGAAAGCTTTGGATTTTTGGGTAACACAACATCCTGATTTAATTTTTCCAAATAGAGCAGCTTTCCAAAAAAATGGGATTTACGACTTATGAGCGATAAACACCAAAACCTTGGATCACCACACAGAGCCATTTTACTTGCTACATCTGAACATGAATCTGGAGCATGGTTAGATGGTTTACCTTCTGAAAATTTAGGAATCCTTTTAGATAAATATGTTTTATAAATCGCCGCGACTTTACGGAATGGTTCAGAGAGTTGCCAATCTTATGTGTGTTTTTGTGTTATGGCATTTTCCCGCCAGAGCGATAAATAAATGATATATAGAAACGTGCTTTTGTGTCAGCTGACATTCCTTCTATACTAGAACCTTGTGGATTATTTCGGAATGATGGTAAAAGGTGGTATTATAATGGTACCTTGGAATTTTCTTAGGAAATTCTAAAAAACTATATTGTAAAAGAAAAACTTGGCAAAGATAGTTTGAATGAAATATTCACAGTTTACCTACTAACAAAAAACACCATGGTAATCATTTGTTACAAATTTATGTTACACAAAAAAGAGGGGCACATGGACCTCAGGTTGGACAATGATTTTGATAATACAGCTTGAAGCCTCCTCTTACATTGACAGTGGGTACGAAGACGAAATAACAGAAATATGTTGGAAATGCCCCAACTGTCAAATAAAGTTTTGCTAATAATAAGCATCACACTACAATTAGCAAAGTGTACCGAAACTCACAAAAGAAATGACCGCTACACCCCAATTAGTTTCCCTTGTAAAACAGTAAAACCTCAATAAATCATCTTCTGAAACTGATCTTTTCTAGGCAAAATTCTTGCTTCAAAAGTATGGTATTGTATAAACCGCTATTTATTATAGTACTGTTCCGAATTCCGTGTCTTTGTTATACTTGGACAAAAACAAAATTTACTCTTAATTAAACAAATAATTCTAATTAGTTCGCGACTTCAGTCGATAATTTTTTATCATACGTTATATCGTAAATACCCCGGGCCCCACGTTGTTGCGACTTCACGTGCTCTTATACTTTTGTTTGTGCCAGTCAAGCAACGTTGCTCCTCGTATATGAATGTGTAACCTCTAGAAAAATTCGCTCGCCAATAAAAAATGTGGGTTACTATTTGCAAAAACAGTTGTATGATTTCACGGCGCTAAAAACTCATATATTTAAAAAACAAGTTTTCGGCAGTTCCACATCTTTTATACCTAAATGTACACTGCCAAAATTTAAAGGAAATTTTTCAGATTTTTAGCTTTGAGATTCTTTTTCTCCGTTTTTTTGCAATACAACCTAGCATAACTGTAATAATGATGTGTATAATCTACCAATTATTATTATTACAGTTATGCTAGGTTGTATTGCAAAAAAAAACGGAAAAAAAGAATCTCAAAGCTAAAAAACTCAAAAATGTTTGTCGAAAAGACGGTTGCTATTTGGAAAAAAGTGCGATGCCGTTGCGGCGCTTCAAAATTTTTTTCAAAAATCTGGGTCTTTATTTTTCGTTTCTGTACCTATACCCTATACAAACTAAAAAATTTGATTGTATAAAAGTTGCTTAAAATGACCCCATTTGATGAATTTAACATGTTCAAAAAACGGTGATCGCAATAGCCATCTAGTTTGAGCTAGGAAAGTTTTACCAGCAAATACTTGCATAGTACCAATTTTATTAGCCCTTATTTTAAGGCGTTTTTAATTTTTAATTAGAAAAACTGAACATTCCATTTTGAATTTGAATGAAAATTGAAAATGCATACAGAAAAAGGTTTTCTTTACGAAAAATGGCTGGGGGGTAAGTGGACAAATTGTTCCTAAATTGGAAACACAAGCATTTCGCAGAGATTTCATTTGAATTGGCGTGTTTAATGGAAATTCAAAAAAGGCGGCAGTAAACGCCACTGGGGCAGACATTAGACCTTAATTAGAAACAAAAGTTTTTTGAGTTCCGCGTAGGTTTAATTTGTTTCGGCGTTTTTCACTAGAATACTCGAAAATTGAATCACTTTAAATGTGAAAATGTCAATTTATACACACAAAAATTATTAGTAAAAAAATGGATGTGGGTACAAGTTACTCCTAAATTCCTTCTAGTGCTTTAAAAGATTTTAAAAGAGCATACAATATTGACCACTTTGAATCTTATCAAACGTCTTCGGCATTTTAAGATTACGGAATCGAACCTTAAATTCTCTTAGTAAGTATATCTATTTTAGAAATTATGAATCTAAAAATACATATCGTGAATTTCCAGAAATTTTAGAATTACAATCCACGAGCTTAAAAGTTCTATTTTTCAGTGTTTAAAAGCTTTAAAAGATCCTTTAGCTTGTGACTGACATATTGGCAACTCAAAAAAAACACGGCCATGGTCGCAATTTTACAAATTCCGAAATGTTTTCGGAATTCAGCGTTTTAAAATTACAGGCCTGTATTTTTTGAAATCTATACGTGAAATATCGCAATTCTGAAACAATTTGCTCAAAAAATGCAGAATTTTTGCATGTTTCAAGATTTGAAAAGATTTTTGCGCATAGGAGATATTGAAAAATTTGGACTCCATAAATCGTTTTAAAAATGCAGTGTTTCATGCAATAGAAATTTGGAATTTGGCGTACATAATAATTGATATCAGTCCGAAATGAGAAAGAGAAGAAAAGAAAAAAGCCAAGAGCAAATAATTAACCCTACACAGCGACAAAATGAGTAATTCAAACACAGAAAATAAAGGTATACGATACGTACAAAATCTTTGGAAATGTCTTAGCTTGCTTTGAAACAGAAATATATGCTAAGCTTAACCTGAGGAATGTGCTCAAAATTAGGTAGGACAGTTGTTGGTGAGAGACTTCAATGCGAGACTTTCTAGTAATTGCCATTAAGAAATTGATGACTAAAAACATTTTGCCATCTTCAAAATCCACCACTTAAAAGGGTGGAAATAAACTCTAAAATCAGTGTTTAATCAGTTTCTGTGGAATTCGGACAGTAAAAAAGTGAAACAATGACACTACAGTATACTCATTAGTATAGGAAATGATATTGGCTCACAGCTTCTTCAGTGGTTTTATGAATATTCATTTCCACACAATTGGCCTTTTAAAGTGACCTTTATTTGTATTGTACCAATAGTACATGACAAGATATTTTGAACCTACAATCAAACAAAATTCTTTCTTACAAATTTGCACTTTAACACTTAAATTACAGTACGTATTCCTGCCATCCTCTGGATTATAACATACACTTTAATCGCTTACTATTGTTAATTCCAATAACGTTCATTTGATGGTAGGCATTAACAATGCGGATCAGAGTATATTGGTTTAATTACTTGCGCAATGTGCAGCATAACGAAAATTGCGTGACCCATTACATAATATTCTTAATAAATAATAAGTTGTTAGTACTTACGGTAGAAACAGAAATCCATTTACCTGAAACAAAAAACAAAGTGAACGTCCAGTTTTTAAGTTTAAAAGTAGCTCAAATATTTATCGCCAAGTAATCACCTGTTGTTGTAGACGTTTTATTACAGACTAAAGAACAAATTGACGATTATTGCATAAGGATACTCCTGCGTGCATACAAATTAACGATAATAAGACCTAATTTATCACCTATATAAAGAATGAAAAATATGTGCCTATTACTTAATAAACTAACGAGAAAATCCAGATAAGAAGAACACCTTGTAGAATGGAAATGCATAATATTAAAATTCCCCTGCAATTTCCATCTATTTAAATAATTGAAATAATGGCTCCCTATTTAGCAAGTTAATTTGTGGTATCGAGTAGTACAAATCGCTCTATATCTAATTTGCTAAGTACCTAAGCGTAAATAGTCCGGGATTTACTTTTTGTAAACTCTTTCAAGAATAGATTGATAGCTGTGCTTGTACAGTAAAACAGAACAAATTTTCCTATATTGGCATATAGATATATTGTAAACTAATAATGGCCAACGAACATCAATGTAATTGTAGTAATACTAGCAATTAACATTTAACGATTACCGTCAATTACTGTCCTTGCGGTTCGACGGCTGTAAATCAGAATTACAATTAACATAACCGGATAATTAATTAAAAACAAATGTTAACAAACAGAAATATCCATAAAAATACTTATTTAGTTCATTTAATAAATAAAGGCGTTTATCACCGATATAAACAATGGAACTTTATGATACCGGAGAGTGTTTAAAAGTTTTACTGTTACGATTATTTTTACTACCAGTCAGTAATGCGAAAAACTTTTTAACAAATAGAAATCATTTATAGATATAAATACATGTAAAAGTTTCGTTTTTATGTTACCATAAAACAAACTATTTGAAGCATTCTGCAATGGCCCAATTTACTTGGATAGTAATTAACTTGAACATTTGTAACAGTCGCCTTTACTTTCTTAATTAATTAATTTATCATTATTTCCACAGAAAAAGATGTTGAAATTGCTTTATTAACTCGAAATATTTAAATTAATTAAGTTACTTGAGTGTAGATCATTATCTGCTAATTTTCAATTTGAACTAAGTAATTTATATGACTTATTTCTATGTATCAAGCTTCGCACTATGGCGAAATTTTAGCCAAAAATGCATATTTATAGGGAGGTACCTATGTAATGGGTTTATGACTTCATTAAAAAGCTCTTGATGCGGTTGTAAGCAACAATAGCATAGCCAGTTGGTTGCATTCGTTTTAAAGATGATATTTGACTAAAGGAAAATTTTAAATAGTTTCTTTGCAAATGTGCGCAACCACCGTGCAAAACCATTTATATTTCCTAGACAAAGGGCTTTAGCCCCTTCCCCAAATGCGATCTGAAACAGAGACCTTACAAATATATTTATTTCTTAAGACGAGATTTATGTCTATGATGCACGTTAATGCCTAATTTACATGTGAAGCCGATTTGCGTCACCATGAGGTACTAATTTACATTTATAAATTAATGTAAATGGCTTTTTAGTAACTAGGCACCTAATTAGCACCTTATTTTGCATAGAACTGAATAACAAAGTTAAAAATGTAATAGCCACCTTCAATTAAATTTTTATCACCTGAGGATTCTTGTTAGGAAAACGGCCTCATGAATTTTTATTGTAAATTTGAACGATTTTCCAAAATAATTCAAAAGGAAGTATTTACCATAATTTTGCATTTTGCTTCATAACGCGTTCTCACTGAGTGTACTCAGTATTATATTTCCAAGTAATCAATAGCAATATAATTATCATATAATACTAATTGGGGACCAACGGGCTTCTGTTATTAACCGCACTCGCCCCTTAATTGTTTCAAAAAAGATGAGATTATCAGTTATGAGAACCGCACAAAAATGTCCAATTATGCCGAAGCACAAAGGCTGACTGTGGTAAAGTTGAAAATGTACAGAATAATGTTTCAAAAGGGCCAATTGGGTGGACATGAATTTGTTTATCCTTAAATCAAACAACGCCAGCCATAATCCGTACTCTAAAATTCGAATATTTCACTATTTGAACAAGTTTTGTGCGCCCCTGAAGGTGTGTAGAAAAAGTTTGAAGAAATATGTATGGCCATTTTTAACCTGTTGGATGCAGTAAAAGGTCTTTAGCTGCATTAATTTTTCAAATATTACGTATGAGGGCTAATGTATAATTTACTCAATCCAAAAGTAAGTCTGTAAGTGTGTAGAAACTGCATCAATGAAAAGTGCAAATATGGGATGTGTAGCCGTTTTATTCCTTTTGACCAGAGCTGGGCAGTATTCGATTTTGTAAATACTTTTTAGTATTCAAGTCCTTTAAAGTATTCAAATACTTTGTAATTAAATACTTTTATGGAAGCAGTATTTGTATTTGTAACTCAAATACTTTCACAAATATTTAGTACTCGAATACTTCGCAAAGTATTTGGATACTTCGTAAAGTATTCGAATACTTCGCAAGGTATTTGAATACTTTGAGAAGTATTCGAATACTTCGCATAGTATTCCTTTTTTACCAAAAATCGACTACTCCAATTTTTCTTATTAATTTTAGTGCGTAGAATCTAAAAAGATTCGTACTTTTTCGATTAGACTTCTCAATCAAAAGTTACGGATTAGAAACCAATTTCGAAAGAAAATTCAAAGGGCTGTAACTTTTGAACTAGTAGCCCAATCTTGGAACTGTTTGAAATTATGGATTCTACAGGCCACGTTATATAAGACTTCTCAATCAAAAGTTATGGACTATAGAAACCAATTTCGAAAGAAAAATTCAAAGGGCTGTAACTTTTGAACTAGTAGCCCAATCTTGGAACTGTTTGAAATTATGGATTCTACAGGCCACATTCTATAAGAATTTTTTTCTTCCGGGTCGATCTGAGACAATTTTTTTTTCGGGGCTCAAAAAAACGCAGTATATAACCTTCCTTTTTTACCAAAAATCGACTACACCAAAATTTCTCGGAAAAACACTTTTTCTTATTAATTTGGGTGCGTAGAATCCAAATCAATTCGTACTTTTTCGATCAGACTTCTCAATCAAAAGTTATAGACTAGAAACCAATTTCGAAAGAAAATTCAAAAGGCTGTAACTTTTGAACTAGTAGCCCAATCTTGGAACTGTTTAAAATTATGGATTCTACAGGCCACATTCTATAAGAAAATTTTTTTCCGGGTCGATCTGAGACAATTTTTTTTTCGGGGCTCAAAAAAAGGCAGTGTATAACCTTCCTTTTTTATCAAAAATCGACTACACCAAAATTTCTCGGGAAAACACTTTTTCTTATTAATTTGGGTGCGTAGAATCCAAAACAATTCGTACGTTTTCGATTAGACCTCTCAATAAAAAGTTATGGACAAAAAACAAATTTCGAAAAAAAATTCAAAGGGCTTTTGAATTAGTAGGCCGATCTTGTAACTGTTTGAAATTATGGATTCCTAAAGGCGATGCCAGTTTAACGCAGTACAATTTCAGTGACTCGAAACCTATTTCATAATTTTGTGCCGATTTTGTGCGCCAATCCTAAGTTTTATGTGCTTTTCGTTTTGGAGAAAATAAAAATTTTTCCTCGGTGGTCCAACTTAATGCCAAACACCAACATCCTGGTAGCAACACGACACTAATATCATAGTAGTGTACCGGTTTTGCTCTAATATGTGCGCCCATACCAAATTAAATTAAAATTGCTGTAGGAGGTTGCAAATTAACGTAACCCCTCTTACTCTCGCAAAAATCAGGAGCATTGAATGAAAATTCACAAACCGAGAAGTTTGGAATAAATCGAGAAATATAAGAAACAGGAAGAACCTTGGATATTCAGAAGAGCTATTGCAAAAATTGGCGTAAAAAATTAAAATTACAAAATAAGGCCGCTGTGGATAAGAATTCAATGTTGTCAGATATTAAAAAAATTAAATTCCATAACAATCCGCAAATAACCCTAAAATTTTAAATGTTTAGGGAATTCAAAGAAAACTTGCTCAGAAATTCGAAGAAAATATTTAAAATATGTTAAATTTAAAGTACTTCTGAAAAATTCTGAAAAAATATCAGAAACATTCATAATTTCAAATATCCACCGAAAATCTAAAAAATTCCCTTGGGCCCTCGCCTGATAACTTGATATCTATAACAAAGCCATAATGTGTTTGTGATATAATCCTTAATCGCAACAGCAGACAGTAAAAAGGAACAGTAAAAATCAGAAATTAGTAATATACTTACCTACACAATGTTGCCGACATTTGATTAAAACTATGGCATAGGTTTCAAGTCTTTCCGATTATGAGGACCCCCCTGTAGAAGTTTTAAATTCATCTGGAACGAAAGGCGCACAAAACCTAAGTATTGGCGCACAAATCAGCACAAAACTTGGGCACTAGCGCACATCAGAACCAAAATAGGCATAAAACTATGACATATGTATCAAGTCACCACAATTGTGAGGGGTGTTGCGTTAAGTTGGCACCCCCTTGAGAAATTTTGAATTATTCCGAAAGGAAAGGCGCACAAAACTATGGTATTAGTGTCATGTGGATACGAGAATGATGGTATTAAGTTGGACCCCCAATGAAAAATTTTGATGTTATCCCTCTAAAAACCTTTTAGTGCTTTGATCTACCGCTTTTCTTGTGGACTAAAATTAGACAATTGTGGAAGAGATAGGAGGATTAAGGGAAGAAATGAAGAGAAAGGAAGAGCAATGGGATAAGGAAAAAGAAGAACTTAAACTTATAGAAAAAATAAAAAACTGAGAAGAGAAAGAGAAAACAAAAATGACTACATGACGATAAAGTGAGTAGATAGAAAAAGGGAAAGAGAGAGAGAACGGAGCAATGGCCAAAAGAAAGCGTACAATTAGGGGCGAATTTAAAAGGAGCTAGGTTTGTAGTGTTTTGTTATATATTGACTTATGTATCAGCAACCCTCCAATTGCCCTCTATATAAAGTTCTTTTTCGGATTAAAATTCGTAATTTTTTTTGGAAAGATTATTATTAAATAATCTTTACTCTGCCACTGCTCTCTAAAAATAAATTTCCCTTTCATTTGCAACTTACCTAGTTTTTCAGAAAATTCACACTTACAAGTGGTCGTCAATTTATTGCAGGTTGTAACCTTTGTAGTAGTCTCCGTTTTGCACTTTGAATGAACATACAAAAATCATTTCTCAGTTTATTTGTCTATTTTTTGATTGTACGCACTTCTGCGGTTCTGGGTACTTACAAGAAAAGAGTGATGATCTCGATGGTGTTTCCATTGCCTTTACAATATGTTTGTATTGCAGTAATACCATAAGAAATTAAAGCAACAATCGATTTTGCTTGGTTGTTAGGTACAGTGGAGAGCATTGAAACATAAAATTGAACCACCCTTTTTTTTCTGGTTTTAATTTTAACTTAAAATTTAACTGCATTTTAGTCAATTCTTTTCGACTTTTTCCGTACGACCGGCAAAATGTACATGCCATTCTCATCTGACTCGTCATCGCCTTGTTTAACAATCGAAAACTATTTTTGTGCTATAATTAACTCAACAAAATACTCTTCCGTTTCTATTTCGTACACGCATTATGTATAGGTAAATATTCCATGCGAGTACCGAAAATACAGCCACGAGCCATGAAAATTAAGAGAAAATAAAACTGTACGTGTTCATTATAATCAAAATTTGAAATTTTCTCATTTTACTAGCGCTTTGTGTATTGTTTTTTAAATATTCGATGAAATGCATTGCATTACTGATTAGAACACACATGTCGATTTACAGATAATGCACGGATACGTACGGAATAATTTAATAAGTTTAGTTCGTAATGTACAATTTTTTTCCTCTTCCATTACCGATGGCCTAGTGATACCATAATTATACGGAAACACGAAAAATTTCAAACATTTATTTTACACATGGGAAAATGCCTACAACAGCAATACGAAATGCGTGATAAAGCAAGTTTCACAACCGTGTTTGCAATTTTTTCCTCCATTCGGCATCTCTCTCTAGACACACGCCGTTTTTTTTTGCCCCCGCAGTCTCAATTAGCCCCGATCGCTTTGCGATGGGTCGATTTGATTAGATTAGGTAAAAACTCGGCCGGTATACCTAAATGAAATTCCTACCGAAATTTACGATCTAATTAATTAGCCGGTTTTCCGTTATTGTTTTTACTATAAAAATTCCTGATAGATAAAGTGACGTTTGCATTAATTTGTAGTCAATTAATAGATTAAAAAGATTAGAAATTGATGTTTAGTATTAGCAATAATCGTTAGGAAAGGTTAAGAGGTTGAATTCTAAAGAGGAGTTCAGAAGTTGCTTTTAGGAATTTAATTAATTTTTCTTCGAAGTTTATGACTTTTATTTGTAATTTATACAAAGTTGCGTTAGACGTTGTTGCCCGTGAAAAGTGGTTTTAATTGATTGAAATGGAAATTCGTCATTTTGAAGGCGATGAAACTTATGATGGATCATCTCTTCCAAATTAGTTGATTAAATAATGATAATGAGTTTCCACCTGCTTTACTACGACTGTTAAAAAATTGAAGAAGAACGAGAAATGGCAATGTGTGAACGCTACCATCTAATTTAAAAAAAAGTTTAATTTAAATACAAAAGATTCCGAGATAACCTCGGAAAAACTGCAGAGATATGGCGTACGGAACTAATTATTTTAATAAACGTCGTATGTTTGACAAACGTCTTCGTTGATCTTCACATAAATATGCATTAAAACAAAAACTTATGTGAATATAAACTATAGAACTGCGCGAGAGATGGCCATTTTCCGTCTTATGACTGCATATGTAATTTGTATTTCCAGCAAATGCTTATTAAATTAATAAATTTGCATAAAAAGGCGCACTAAAGATTTTTTTTAGTACACTAATTTTTATTTTGTACATTTTTTTTGTCGGAATGTCTAACTCGCGCTCTAATGAAATTTAAATTTTAATGGATTATTAAAATTGTTCTGTTATAAGTACCGAAATTATAATTGCGTCTTATCATAGAAAATATCTGCCGCGGTGGTGGAGGTGGCTTTGATTCTTAAACCCAGTGGCCTCTAGTAAACCTTGGTAGCGTTAACCTTTTTGATCCCAGTTAAGAACACTCGATTGATCAAAATTTTGATTGCATTTCTTCATGGAAGACTTTCACAATGACAGAAAAAGAAGAAAACTGCTATATCGGTCTCCACACAATCGTAATAGAGGTATGAATGGATTTCCTATAGAGAAACGATAATCGCCTTTTTCCTCTCCCTTCCAATTTTAAAATTTAGGATTCAAGGCGAACTTTATAAATTGAAATGACGTTTCAGGACAAGACATGAAACACGTCAAGCTCCTCTCAAATTTCAAACCGAAGTATTTCGTTTCAAAATCGCAGCTTAAAATAGATATGCAATTGCAGAATTTAAACACCGGCTTGCTTTCTGGGTATATAAAATTAAAGGTTTCCCAGTTTCAAGTATTTTCAATTCAGAATTTCGACATGAAGCATTCTGCATGCATCCTTAAATTCTAAAACTTTCGCTTTCCGCATGAAATTATTTATGAAAAAGCTTTCATGCTGCAAATTTTATATTGAAATTTGACAAAATCATTGCCTGTACAGCAACTTTTAAGGGTTAGGTGTGATCAGGGCCGTTCCTACCTATAGGTCATGCGTGAAAATCCCACAGGCGGCCGAAGCAAAGGGCGGCTAAAAGTTAAAAGAGAAGAAGCGCTCCTCAAAGACTTTATAAATGTTAAACAATTGTATGATTATATACACTGTGTCCAAGATCTATCATGGGGATCTCCGAAACCATAGAAGATACGACGATTGTCAAATTAGAGAAAAGATGCGCAATAATAGGGCTAGAATTTTTTTCTTTTTTTCTGAAAGTCTGAGACATTGCTCTGTTATATGTATAAACGTGTTTCAAGATAAATTGAATCAAATGACAGCAACTTGTTGGTGCATTTTTTGGCATTCTTTGCCATTTTTGAGCAATGGGTCATTTTTTGGTCATTTTTACGATCTTTTTAGCATTTTTTGGAGTTTTTGTGCGTTTTACTTTGAATTCTTTGGATTTTTCAGGAATAGCGCTAATTTTGTTGATATTTTACAGTATTTCTGTTGGTGAACTTAGTTTTATTTTTCATGCCGTCTTAGATTTCTAAAACACAATCCAATATTTTTCTTTTCTCGGTACTTCCGGGTATCTTTACCTGTTTAGAAATGAAGCCTAAAACCTCCATTATAAGCTAAATTCATAGTTAACGTTTTCTTGGAACGTGCTTAAGTCATCCACAAACGAATGCCCGCTAAGGGATTAAATTTCTTTGGGATGCGGTAAGTGAGTCAGTACCTTACATACCTAATTTTTACGACTGACCTGCAGAGGGTGGAAATGAACCACCAATGAGATTCCTGTCTTATCTTACCTAATTTCTTCTTAACATAATTTTGCGGTCTTATTCAGTTTCATCAATAAATTTATTTGTTATTTAAAATGTCATCTTTTTAAAATTTCGTCATTTTTGCGAGATTTTCAATTCATAATAAATTGCATTTTTTATTTTGCATTTTCGCTGATTTTTAACTTCATTAAAATCCTAGCCCTAGGTATTATCACGCTTTAAAGAAAAACCGGAAAATTCCGATTACTTCCGAAGATATGTCAGAAAAACTGAAATCACTTTCTCATTGCCACTTTTTGAGCTCTACAAGACAGCGTTATGAGATTTGCAACACAACTTTCGTTTCGGAGAAATCATCATCAACTTTATTTCTTTCTAAGTGGTTGTAGAGAAGAACAGGCAAATCTTATTTCTTTATATGGTCCGTAAAAAAAGTACATACAGTATTAAATAACATTTTTAGCGCATTTTTTATTTGGGTAGCTTTTAATTTCAATTTAATTTAATTTAATTTCAATGCTATTGCATTTAAAAAAAGTTTCATATCTAGACTTCGAATAAAAGTAAAACGAATGCCCATTTCAAAATTTGTTTGTATTTCTATACGCTCCACTATTGTTCATTAAACTGTATAGGTTTCGACTATAGGCCGCTCATTTGAAAGAGAATGGGGTAAGGATCACTCGTGCCTACCATTTTTTTGCATTAATTAGTTTTTAAAATACAAGTTTATAATTAATCTCTGCATTGATAACCTGATGGATAACTCTACATTGGACAGGCTAAATGGCACTCATTGGCACTATGTTCATTTAATGAAGGAGCAATTAGTTTCAAACTTGCCATTTAGAATGGAGTAATTAAATCCAAATGTGCAATTTAGTAAGCAATTAGTATATGATGATGATTAATCCATGCGAGAACCACAGCGGCAATAAATCACTAAAGCAATTAATATGAAAGTTATAATTTATTAAGAAAATACAATAGAAGTTGCTACCAATCTTAGTTTATCTTTATTTGGAGCACAAATACATTTGCGGGGTTCCAGTTTAACATTAAGCTAGAATTCGAAATTTACAAAAAGACTCCAAACCACAATAATAAATTAGCAATAAATATGCACTTTATTATATGATGCTATTGCATTTAACAAAATCAGACCGGGTTCTAAGTTAAGGGATACTTATCTTGTTATTTATAATTGTTGCACGAAAACATTGGAAATGTTTGAATGGTTTTGAAAATAAGGAAGCTTTTTTGAAATTCGGAGGTTTTTACGATTTGGGAACTGCGCGAAAATTATCTTTAATTTAATCTAATGCAATCGTGTAATGTTCGCAAATGGCGTATTTATTTATTAGCAATAATGTTTGAATTGAATTTTTTTGTACAAAACTGAACAAAGGGCCGTTACCTTACTACGCTCGTCACCGAATTGTGTTAAACGTAGCACATAATAAAGTGCTAAATTTATTTCTGCACTGTGGAATTTATTGCTCCGTTCATTTGGGATAATTTATTTTCTTTAATTCGAAAATCGAAATTAATCACAAACAAAATTTTCAAATTTGTTGCTAACGTATTGGGACCAACCTCTACAGGGTCATTCTTGACGGGCGTAAGTTAGAAAGATATGGAGAATTGGAGAACCTTTGAAAATGAAACTAAACTGATAAGTCCCTTAAGGGTTTTGGCACATGATGCATTGAACTAAAATATTTGCAGCTTTGTTATTTTAAATCGGGACGCCCTATTTTTTCTACATTTCCGGATTCTACGTCGAATTTGGAGTACGACCATACCCGATAGTTGACCCTTTGCTCCAAGGGCTTCGTCGATATTCAAGTTTTTATGTCAAAAATTGAATTTGCAGGGGTAATTTGAAAAATTTATTATTCGAAAACGGTAAGAGATATTGCAAAACAGTTTTCACGACTTTATTAAGGAAAGATCGAATTTTCTTATGGTATACGAAACCGTTTAAAAAAGTGAAACTACGTCACTTTTTCAAACCTCTCAACTTTTAAATTTTTAAATATCCCTCCTGGCCCCCCCCCCATTTTTCCTTTTCCGAGACCTTTAATTTGATACAAAATGTCAAAGGCTGCGGTTGCAAACGGTTTCCGAGATATTCGTTTTCGAGATATTCATTTTCGTCGCCAATAGATATATGTCTCGTCTAGCTCTAGACGATTCATTTTGCCTTTGTGGGTACCCGCTCCGACACACCGTTTTTGAGATATTCGCTCTTAAAGTTTTAACATCACCAATGGATATATTTCGTCCAGAAGTTTCAAACGCACGACACTCCGCTGTTAAGATGTGAAAACTATCCATGATAAGGGCCCTAGGAGGAGGACTGTGGGTGCTAGAAATAAACCCCTTTTTTGAGACCTTTCATTAGAGTACTATGAAGGTTTTCCCCCTCCCCAACTTTGAATTTTGGTAAGGGCGGTAGTTGGTGGAAAACAATATTCCTTTCGTTTATACTGATAGTAAATATTGCGTTGTACACAGTTACGATCCATATAGGAGTGACAGCGCAAGTTGCTCTCAAACTATATGAGGCGTACGACATGCCTGGGGAGGGGGGGGCTTCAATGAATTCTCTTGCGATTATGAGCTTCAGCAATTAGAATACCATGAAAGATAAAGGCAATATCTGCCCCACCCCCCTTTAATTATCTTTAAAAACAGTCACGGGGGAAAGTTTTAATTTGAATAAACCAATTCCTTTCGACGAAATCTTTAATTAGAATATAGGGAAGGTAAAACTTTCAATTCAAATTTTCTAAAATTTTATTTGGCACTACTAGAGGCATCCGTACCTATGCAAAATGTGAGACAAATTGGATTGCAAATTGCATCTCGGGAAATGACTCATTTAATTCTTAAAAATTCGTTACGCCGCTTGTGAGCAAGAGGCGAAGGGTACACTTTCAAATTTGTTTTTTCGATTTTAATAGCCCTTATGTACCTTTCATAATTTTTAATTTCTGATCGAATGACCCCAATACCACGTCTGCAAGTGGTGGAGTTCTGGACTCAGACAGACAAACAGACAGAGCGCAAAAGTGCACTTTTTATTTTTTGAAAATGAAAGTGCACTAAAAAATAAGCTAAAAAGCACAGAGTGTGAAGGAGAAATATTATGCACATACAAAGACGGCTAAAATACTATGAATAGCTTCTTAAGATATTTAAATAGCTTACAAACGCGCAGTATTTATAGCCATTTCTTTGCCAAGTGTGTCATAAGATTCTTTATCCAAGCGAGAAAAGTTTAATTTCTCAAGTGGATAAAGAACCAATGGCACACAAGTCAAATTTAACATTTTTTTCCAAAACCGCTTAGTGAGCAAGTTATTACTATTAAAACCTGTTTCTGTACAGAGGTCTCATCATTTTAAAACATTTAATAATAATAATAATAATAATGGTCATTTATTGAAGGATAACACTGTACATACTAATAAACAGAATTCATTACTATTAAATAGAAAATAGAAACTAACGTCAGAGTCACCTTCAATAGGGCGAAGTTCAGATTTATGAATAGGAAGTTTTATACTCTGCTCTTCCACTTAACCCTAATACTTAACAATAATTTTTAATGAAAGAAAGAATACGTCCTGAGTATAAAATTGAAATTATATTAGTTAATTTACTATGAATTAGTTGATTGTTTAATTGATTCGTGGCGCGCCATTTGCAATAAATGGCAATAATAATTTATAGATGAAGAAGAGAGGAAGTTAATTAATAAAAAAAAGAAAAAAATATAAAGATAAATAAAAAATTAAAAAAAAACAAAAAAAAAAGAAAATTTTATTTTATTTTTTTATTTTCATAAATAGTTTTAGTAAGGCGATGTCTGAAAGTTGCAGTTCTAAGTGTCTTTACACATTCAGGCAGTGAGATACAGAGTGGCCCAACGAGAAGTATACAGAGGGCTTTTAGGGTATTAAATTTAGAAATTTCGAAAAATCCTCCAACAAGTCAATTTTGTATTCGAGGGGGACAACTTTTGGAATACAAATCACGAACCCAAGTCTTCACCCCTCTACATAGGGAACTTAACCCCTAAAATTTTAAATGGAATACTATGGCAAATGGCACATTATTTGAAATCCAATGTAATCGTGATTACTAATCTGCTTTGCTTTTTAAATTCTATTGATTCGTTTCGGAGAACTGACAGGTTCACTTAAGTTTAACAAACAAATTGAAGCGTCAAAATAAAATTTTAATACAAGGTGACTTAGATCGCATTTGTTTTGGTTTAGAAAAAACCATTTCAAATGCGAATTATCTCCGAAACGAATCAATAGAATTTAAAAAGCAAAGCAGATTAGTAATCATAATTAAATTGGCTTTCAAATAATGTGCCATTTGCCATAGGATTCCATTTAAAATTTTAGAGGGTAAGCTCCCTACGTAGAGGGGTGAAGACTTGGGTTCGTGATTTGTATTCCAAAAGTTGTCCCCCTTGAATACAAAATTGACGTGTTCAAGGATTTTTCGAAATTTCTAAATTTAATACCCTAAAAGCCCTCTGTGTACTTCTCGTTGGGCCACTCTGTATAAATTACTAACGGTATATGAGAATGACGTTTTAAACAAATGCGATTTCTGAATTGGAGGTGTGATAAAACTTTTATATACTTTTTTCTCTAGGCGTACAAAAATCGAACAGAATGCGATGGTGGAATGCACCACTTTTTTTCCTAGTAGGTATATAAAGTATGTACTTTTTTCCTAGGTAGATACATACTAAAGTGAAAGGTGTAACATTTTCAGAGTCGCATAAAAAATGTATCTACTATGTAACTGGGATAAGAAACGCCATTTTTCAGTATAGGTATCGCCGAATGTCGGAGGAACTTTCCAAAGCTTTGAGAAATGTAAGATCGGGGTTTGGAGATCATTCTGAGGAGCACACTCGTTACTTTAGTTTAGACCTTATTGAGCTCTTATTAATCATTCAACTTTAGAGTCATTTGATCAAATTTGTGGGTAGCACAGAGTGAAAGTTTCACGAATTTATTTTTGCATGAAAAATTGTGGTTTCTTGTTAAAACATTCAGTTTACCGAGTGTTAGGGGTACAAACTCCGTGTAGATGGCCTAAGACCGCATTTTTGAAATTGTTTAAATCATGTTATATGTTATGCTATACAAAAACACCAGATTTATAGGTGTTTAATATCTATCCAACTGCTAATCTTTATAAATTAGTGAACGTTATTTGTCTCGGAAAACATCCCCCGTGAAGGTTAGCACTAACTAATAATTGGGGAGGTTTGTTAGAACTTTGGCTAATTATCTCTACGAGAGTTGTTCACATTGTGCCTCCTATTTTCTTTTAATTCGCGTTTCTCCTTCTTGGTCCTTTAACGGTAACTAGAAGCTTAACATTAAAAGTGCAGAGATTTTTCTCCTCTTTCTCATTTTATTTATTTAACTGCAGAAGCGGGTAGATGAATCCGCAGACTGTTTCAGCACAAAGTGCTCCATAAACGTAAACCTAAATTTAGCCGCATTGACAAATCTCGGAAAGAGCGTTTATTGCGTAACAAACGATCTTAATATTCCGTTTCGATTTGGCCACTTTGGAGGAAAACGATCCTAGTTCCGTTACGAATCGCTCAGGAAATGCGTATTCATATACGCTACACGCGTGTAAAATCTAAATACGTGGACGGTGTAGTGTAAAGCCTGTGCATTTTTTCGCAAATTCGTTCAAGACGTAATTACGATCCGAGATTATGAATTACACTGGCAGCTTTGTGCTTTCGGGAAGTCCAAGCTTTGTCGGTACACCGTCGCGACGTCATCCCCTTGCGTGCGCTATTACGATTTACATTAAAATCACGGCGTCTTTTAAATCCTCCGGCTTGATCGTGTTATCATTAATCGACCGAACATAAATAACGCACTGTATTGTTAATTAACGAGCTGCCTCCTAGCGAAACCTATTCGTAATCTTTTAAGGATAGTCTCACAAACTCGTTCAATTTTAATTACGGTTAAATAAACGTCCTACTGGGTTACGTGTTACAGTGATACCTAATCCATTAATCACATCGCAATTAGCTATCAAAAAGCCCCAGAGAAAGTTCAGGCGTACCCTATACAAACATAGTCATTGTAAAACATTTCCTTTTTTTTTCTGCAGTCTCATACCTGATTTGTGAAATAATCGCCGTGATGATGATGGTGCAAATCCTGATTAAGGTCTCTCCCCATGTCTTGGTTGATGGTTTGGTGAATGTCAGAGTTCATATCCTGGGTTACATCCGCGCTCGGCTGTAACTCCCGATGATGTTGCATACTTTGATGGTTAAGTTCCCGGGGTATTGTTTGGCCCGAACATGAGGGTTGAATATCCCCTATTACTCGCATATCATTCATCCCCACTCCTAACATCATCGAAGATTCCCAGGTGTCCTCCATTTTGAATATTTACCACCTACGACACGCTCCCAATTTGATTTTGGATTAGTTAGACTGTAATTAGGAATTAATTGAGTTCCGACGACGGAAACTAAAACGACTCAATCACCGCAAATTAAGTCTTTTGTAATCTTAAAATGCTTGAAAAGTTCTTATTGGGAGGTATTTGTAAAACAAGATTTCGCTCTTTAGGAAATACGTGTGTAATAAAATGTTTAGGATGCTACAGGTGTTCTTTTTATTTGCCGCGATGCTTTCGAAGAGACGCGCCGCCGCCCCGCTCGCACTTCATATTCATAATCACGGCTCGTCGCTTTTAATATTTATAAACCTCCCCTTTTCTTTGATTTAAAAAAAGACCCCGAAGAGTAGGTATAGGTATTGTGGTAGGTATCCGGAGTAGACGAGCGTAACTTTTTCAGAAATTAAGGGGTTACGCACAAGACACAAATTGAACCACTTAATCACTCTTGTCGAACTCGCGTGGTTTACGAACTGCGTGTGTACATAGAGGGAAGGTTGAGTATAACAATGAGGATTGAGGACCCCGTGTGCGGACAGCGGTACCGTAGGCAACGCGAGGAGACTGCGTGAGGTCGGTGGTGACCGCCTTCCGCCTACCCCCACCGTGATGCACCGTTCCAACCCTACAAACACTATTATAATTAGCTGCACCGTGTTATACCGTCCAACGAAGCCAAATTATTATTATTACCATTACAACTACCAAACGGATTTGCCAACATATTTTTTATCTATTCTTGACAATTAATTCTACAAAATGATCCAGGAAGTTTCGAAATTAATTTGTGGTAAAACTATCTGCTGTGATACGACCACATACGCTTAATTCCGAAAAAAGTCACAATCTAACGCCCAGTTAATCATACTTTATTAAGTAATTTTTGAGTGGGCATTAAAAATATGTTCCATTTTTTCTTTTTCATTGTATGAGAACAACGCAAAAAGAGAATAAGGCTGTATAACATACGCTGTTATTTAAATAATTAATTAAAAATTTTACTTTTACATGACTACGCCTTGTTTTCATTTCTATGCATTAATAACGGAACGTACAGTATCCTATTTTTCATTTCCAAATTATTCATTTAACAAACAACTGTTCCTTTATTATTAACAGCCTTGCGAATAATGCTGCTTCATTTTTACATCAAAGGCAATAGATTTGCATATAAAGATATTTGTATCGGCGCTCAAAAATTCGCCACCTGCCGAACCGCCTCCATAAAGTTGGCCCTAGGACGATTCAGTCCCCGGAATGCTTATCCCACTCCGGATTATTCGCACTGTAATTATGCGCCACCTGAAGAT
Organism: Photinus pyralis; assembly: GCF_008802855.1. Classification (NCBI taxonomy): domain Eukaryota; kingdom Metazoa; phylum Arthropoda; class Insecta; order Coleoptera; family Lampyridae; genus Photinus; species Photinus pyralis. Next base: position 3,146,588 of record NW_022170663.1, read on the forward strand.
TCGCTCCCGGAACAACTAGTTCCAAAAAAAAATCGGCTCGGAAAGATTCACCCCCGGAATTTTGGTCTGCTCCCGTCCCATTTATGGCATCATTCGCCACGGTAAATTCGTCACAAGAAAACTCTCTTTCAAGCAGATTCGCCTTCAAAATTTTCGCACCCCAACTCCCCCACTGGAATACTCAAAAACCTGCTCCAAAAACACTATACGTTTGAAATGCTCGACTTACAAAGAAGTTCCTTTAAGAAAAAGTGCGACAAAGAAAATGCTTAAGGATAGTATAGCTACTTTTAATAATCCGTATTTTCAGCGTCCACTGGGAAGTTCTTCTCGGCAAAATCGTCTTTAAACTTGGTCCTCGAACATGCGACAAAGGACAAAAAGACTACAAAGTGAAAGTTTCAAATTATAAACCGACAGTAATCCTTCCTTTTTCTAGCAATTAACTATAAAAAAATCTAATGAAAATATACGCTTTCCATACCTCAGCAAAGCTATGACTGTTTAACACCGGAAAATTCGTCTTCGAAAATTCGTCCCTGGAATACTCATGCCCTAGAAAGTAAATTCGCTTCTGGAACATTTGCTTCCTAAATAGTCGCCCAGGAAAACTGGGACCCTGAACATTCGTTCTGGGATATCTATGGTGGGTTTATACAATAATTATCATGATCTAATGCCTTAGAAACAAAGGTATGGTTTCTTTGGTTAGCAACGCACAATAAACCTTTGTTTCTATTAGCTATTGCCTATTGTTATTAACGATACAAGTTCCGTCCGTGTATTCACATTTTAGAAGCACTCCGCTCTGCTAAAAAGAACCTGTACTTATCTTATTTTATTCTGCCAAGTTTAAGTGCCGCAGAAAAAGTTAAGCAATCTTAATAAAGGATTTAAGTTATCGTCAATTGCAGTAGTACAAGTTTGTGGAAATTTTTTAAAAACGGTTGGCCTGTATTTAGAAAAAAGCCGGTTCGAGTCATTGAGTTCAGTTTAATACAGAAAAAGTGAAGTTTCCTTAAGCTGATAGCGAGTGCTTTTGTGTGAGTAAAGTGCCCGAATGCCGCAAACCTTGTACGTCCAGATAATTTGGATTTAAGATTTTTAATGATTAACCGTCTGTGTGCGGGGTATTATATCTAAAAAAGCTTTTCTTTCTTTTAGGGATTTTTCTAATTGTTTCATGTATATCGGAATTAGTTCTGTCAAATTGTGGGTTCAAGTAGACCTTGCTACCACAGGATGATTCACCCCTAGAATATCCTGCTACAGAATATTCCCACTACAATTATTTGCGTTTGAAACCAACCGTGGTCAAAAATTAGCCCTCAAAAGATTCACCTTCGTTTTTAATTTAATCCGTCAAGTTTTCTTGACTTGACCATTTGAAACATTTGCCGACAAAAAAACCGGGTCGAGTTCAATTCGCCACCTGTAGAAAACTCGCCTCGAAAAATTGTCTTTGAAAATTCACCCCCACGTTTCATTTTCCACGTAAATTCGGCCCTGGAACATTTGCGTCCTAAATATTGGCGGTCGGAATATTCATTCGTAAAAAAACTCTCGCCCATGAAAATGGCCCCTGAAGCACGAAACAAGGGCCCCCACAAAATTTTCCACCAAAAGATTCATCATCGGAATTTTCGTCGATAAGGAAAAGAAAACTCACCAGGAACTTGTTCCAAAGGCAAATCTATCTACTGAATTAAACCTTTCAGTTCCCGATACAAAAAATATTACCATATTAACTACAACGGGTTCTAAAAATCCACGAGCCGATTATTGCACAACTTCATCTCAGAAATTGACTAAATAAAGAAATGTCAACCGACAAAATTAAAAAAAAATGTGCACGAAACTTTCATATTTATTTCTGTCGATTGACGTTGAATAGCTATCGTCGTAAAACTGGCCCCAAATGTGGTAAATTCACCCCTGTGGTTTTCCCGTTTGGAATATACGCCATCGGAATATTAGTTTCCAGGAAATTTGCCTTAATTTAATTTCGATACTGTATCTCCCAAAATCGCTTCCAGAATATTCATTTCCAATATTTGCTTCCGAATAGAAGCCTGAAAGAAAACCCGCCCTATTTAAATTTCGACAGGTTCTCTTGCGGAAATTCAAAGGGTGTGCACGTCTGTGGAAAACAGGAAAAAAAGGTGTTGGTAATTGCAACGCAAATTCTGTAATGGGTCTTACAACGCAGAGCGTATAATTTATAACATTCGCTAGACGTTGCCCTGCAATATTTTTCCAACAGAAAATTCGCCTGCTCCTGGAATATTACGCAAAAAAAATCGCACTCACGTAAATTAGCCTGGGTAACTTCGGACCTCATCTGCGAGAAGAAACCTGGGCCCGATAAATTTGCTCATGAGAATTTTTGCGTCTCGGTAACTCGGTAACTTAGCGAAGATTCATCTAAGAAACATTCGCCATCAAGTAACTCCTCCGAGACTAGAATTCTTCCCGCTATATTTTGTTATAAAAAATTCGTACTACGCTATTTTTTTAGACTATTTATTTATTTATTATTCCTGGCTGAACCTAGGGACGAATATTACGAGAGCAAATTCTATTCACGGAGAATGTTTCTTTCAAAATTAGTTTTATAATTCGGCGTGGGCAACTTTACCGTGAATTCAATTTCTCTTGGTGAGGCGAATATTCCAGAAGAGAAGCTTAGGGGCCAAATTTACCTGAGATGAATTTCCGTGCAGGTGAAAATTTCGTACGGAGCATTTCATTGCCATTGCTTATACAGGGTGATTCCTATAGTACCTGCCACCGTTTGGGAGCGTATAGGGGGTGCCTAGGGGAGTATTTTGATATAGGACACTTGGGGTCGGAAATCTAAAATAAGGGCGCCAGAACCAAATTTATCTTCTGGAATTTCACGCCTGTATGTAGGCAACCCAACCGACCGACGTTTCGCGCGGAGCGATGCAGAGCGAGTTAGCGCGAGGAAGCGACATGGGAGGGAAGGAGGGAAAACGACAGTCAAAAGCAATAACGTTTACAAGTGTTCAACGTGGCCACCGTTGTTCTCAATGCACTTCCTACATCTAGCCAACTATTATTATACTATTGCCATAGTGTTTATTCACTTGATACGCGTCGTTGCAGACGGGATTTCGTGGGTTTAAACAAAATTCTGATCAAGTGTCAGCCACACATCGCCGCCTGAGATCGCTCCGTGTGCACCGCCGGCCGGTTGGGTTGCCTACCTACAGGCGCGAAATTCCAGAAGGTAAATTTGGCTCTGGCACCCTTATTTTAGATTTCCGACCCCAAGTGTCCTATATCAAAATACTCCCCTACGCACCACCTACACGCTCCCAAACGGTGGCAGGTACTATAGGAATCACCCTGTATACTAGGTAAACAGAGTTTTTTAAGGGCCGAAACTTTATAATACGATTTTTTCTCATCTGAAGGCGAGTTTTCATTTGGAAAATTTTTCTTGTGGATGAATATTTGAACCTAGGCCTGGGAAAGGGTTTGTAGGTTGAGTTCATAGAGAACACTTTGCTGAAACTGCTCCCGTGTATAAGCAAAGGTAGATCAGGAGTAAGACATTTTTTAGTACGAAAGGAGGGAAATCCTTTATGGAAAGAGGTGTAGTGTGAGAGTCTCCAAGAGTCATACCCACTCTCTTGCTACCGTTCAATTTGTACCTGAAAAATTCAAAGAAATAGATTCTATCCAATTCATAAAATTCAATTTTGATCTTTCACAATAGGTAATTCTATTTTTTATATTTAAATATTATTTTGTTTAAATAGAATTACCTATTCATTTAAAATTAAACGTAAATCGCCAAAGTATTCTTCAGTACGTGAGTTGCTCGCCTTATGCTCTATGTGATTTTTCTTATTTGAAAGCTTTTTCTTTTGTTTTTAATATTAAATTAACAAAAAAAAATAAAAATTAAACCATGCCTATGTTCAAGATGTGGTCGCTAAATTGGAAGAAACGGGATCTGTTATCAATAAAAAAAGAAAGCAACCAAGATTATGCAATGAAGCAGCTCAGGTTGAAGTCCTTGGCCAATTTGACATAAATCCCTCAATGTCAACATTTAGTTTTTTTTGTTAATTAAAAATTTTTGTTTAATTGTCTTAATGAATATTAACTTCATTGGTACCGCTGGAAAAGCATTTTTCAGTAGCTTTCCAACGATATGTCACAAGTATGGGGTTGCCATTTAGGATTTTTGAAGAGGGAGGGCTGGGGGGTTAAGGGGGAATGGGGGGTTGTCACTCATAACGTCATTCTGGTTCCCCTCGATACCCCCGAAACGGTTTTTGTTAAAAAATGACACGCAACAACTAAAAATATACAAGGTGTTGGTGTTCCATTAAAAAAACAAAGTTTTGTATTGACATCATAAAACTGGGACACCCTGTAGGTACATTCAAAAATAATTTCTGCAGTCATTTGCACAAAGGTTTTTTTTGATATTTTGCTATGAGCTAGGAAAGACTAATGCACTGTTGCAGGACCCTGTATATCTCGATATTGACCGTTTTTACTCTTATTTTGTGTTAGGTTTTGTCTGATTTTTTGTATTGCGTCTAACGGTGATTGTTTCTTTCTAAAGTAAAGTTGGTTCACTGATAGCGATTTCTTTTGCTACTCTGTCTGCTAGAAATTGTTCAAATAGCTTATTAATACTCGGTTTCGCAAACGATGATTAACTTTAATCTTTGATTAAAAGTATTAGAATATTAGCTGCCTTCGATTATAAGGTAAGATGTTACCCATTCTAGTATTTTTAATCATTGATTAACCTTAATAATCGTTTGTGAAACCGGGCATAAGGCCCAGTTGTACAATGGTAGTTTAACTTCAGTTTATAGTTAAATTGTGGGTTAAAAGATTTGACTGGTCAATATTTCAGAAGTTAACCAATCGTATTTCTGAAATCTGTCAGTTAAACTAAACTGAAGTTTAAACTGACGTTGAACAACCAGGCCTTATAGTGTTAAGTGCTGTAGGATATGTTCATATCTGGTACCTTTGTATGTTTCTCTATCAATTTCCCTGCTTTCCACAGGCTGGAGAATACGTTTTCTTCCAGTACCTATCTCATTGAAAAGCTTCACCACGACATGCGAGTTTTCTTCTGTTAATATTTCTATTTGTTTCGCAATTACCATTTGTATGATGTCATCGCTAAACTTAATTTTTGGTGTTTGCCCGTACTTTTTTGTAACAATTTAGTAGCCATTTCCCATAAAAATACAGCAACTTACATTTACATATGGGCGATTTATTACCTTGTGAACAGATATTTCGAATGCTCGTTTTCTTAAGCGGATCTGCTGCAACTTACCTGGAAGCGATTATTTTGGATCAAATTCCCAAATCAAATTTAACTGATCGAACTTTTTTGATACCGAATATTCCAAAACCGAAGGTTTTAGGGGCACATTTACTGCTACCCGTTTTGGTAATTGTAAAGTTTTTATGTACCTACTCATGTTATTTCTGACACGAATTTTCGACCTTAATTCGCTCAAAAACGACTTCTATGTCTAATATCTTAAGTAGCTCTGTATCCGTCTTCTCGAATCAGCAGTGCAAAAACGAAAAATGTTAACAATGCCGGTATATCCTTTTTTTTAGCTACGTTACACCAAAAGCTAATTAGGTACTACCGTATATGACGAATATTAGAAATTAATCATTTTGACACCTACAATCTGAACCATCTTCATGCCCATGGCTTTAAATTTCACACACGCATACAATAGTTTTTTTTATAAAACCTTTAATATTTATTATTATTTAAATTATTTACATTTGGTAAATGAATCGCCATTTTCTTCGCCGCGGAAGAATGACTTCAGAAATTCTCACAAAAACCATTTTCTTTTACCTTTTCACATTAATAACGACGCGTACATGTAGAAGTAGTAAATCGAAAACATTTATTGATGTTTACATTTAAGGAACATATATTTCCTTAAATAAATGACTGTAAAATTAAACCGTAAAAGTGTGTTACCATAAATTTGAATGCAAAATTAGCGTAACAACTATAATACTTCGCTTTATTGCTCATTTTTCTGTTTTTGGAATATTTGGTGGGAATGGGAACCCGAAAATTGAATGTAAGAATGTACTAACAAACGAATTGGAGATCGGTAGATAACGTTATGGCCATGGATATCTTTTTGATGGGATAAAAACAGAAAGGTAGTACGAAATGTTTAACAAACACATGTAATTGAGTGACCTTCATGAACAGAAAGGAAACATCTAATTCGATAAACTTTTACATGGGTACATTGACAATACCTATTACGTTATCTAAGTTCAAACCCGTTTAACTGATAATTCGAAGACTGATTCAATTACCACCAGTTCATTGTCGAAAGTAACGCGTTGCGTGCGGTGTTCGTTAACGTAAGATAAATGTAGTGCAGAAGTGTTAAGAAATTAAAGGGCTCAAAAATTCCTTCATCCTAAGTAGGTGGGTAAGTGAACTGTCATCCCCTTACGTTACCACTTATGATGTATGTTATGGTGTCTTCGATAGAACTGGGGAGTATTTTATGATTCCCTATAATTCTATATGTCTACAAGGCAATTAAAACTACTAACTAAAATTTAGTTAGGAATCCAGAAATAATAAACGAACAAAAACCTCTGTGGAATGCGTACTGGAGCTACTGGAGTGTGAATTTAGGGGCGAACAAACCTTTACAATGGGGTTGATAAAGTTTTCTGGAAAACAAGGATAGTTACCTACCTTTTTATTCCTTTACAATTATTCCTTCGTGATTTTAGAAAACCTTAATCATGTCCTTTTCTTAAAAATAAATCCGTGACCTTCCTACCTTATATCTCTGCATGCCCTCTTACCATAAGTTTCAACATGTAGAAATGTAATTTGTTTGTTTTCGAAAAGTTCATGTACAAATTTGAACTTTTGTCTAACCAACTTCCTTCACAAATCGCACTACATAAATCAAGTAATTCAGCTTTTGACGCAGAAAGCGTTACAGAAATTTGTATTTTAATAACCTAGTTACCCACTTAATGATACCTAAAAATCTCCCTCATCTAATATCTAAAACATAATATGCTTTTAAACGTTCCTGAATAATTTCCTAACAACCCGCAAAGCGCTTTCCCAAGTGTACGTCCAAAGAAACCCGGAAGAATCAGTGAAGATTTTCTGAAAAAGTTACAGTCTCGGAAGAATAGTTCAAAATAGTGTATTGTGTCATTGTGTTACAGTGGGTAGAAAACTGCGCACGATACGGGAGAGTCCGGCAATTTACGAACCTGTAATACGCAAATAACAACCGAATTATGTACCATACTTTTCCTACGACCTCCGTGAATTTCGAAATGAAAATAAGGCAAAACCTAAAACGGCGTCTGTTGACAGTTTTGACAATTCCAAACGTACATGATCTATTCTAATTTTTTTATTACTCACGGGTGTAGGTAATGGGCACTATATCATGCCTCTAAATTATACGTTATAACCTTATCAATAAACATATTTTTAGCGCATTTCCACAAAAATAATAAAATGCGCTATTCTGGTCACTTAATCCGTCCGTCTGTCGGTCCCTACGGTTGTGTTGCTACTAGATCTTTAGTTTAAGAGCTATTGTTCTACTTTTTTCGCTATTTGGTTCGTTACGACATCGAGCCTTGCACCAAGAAAAGATTAGCATAACCCCATAATTTTACACATTTGCCGTTGTGCTTATAAATTTTATACGCTAAGATGCATCTTACAATGACATCAAAGAATAGGTTCAGATTTTTCTAAAATTTTAGAAGAAGGAAGGACTGTATTAAATGTACAGGGAGAGTCAACGATTGCGCGGAGTAACTTAATGCCTTGAAGATAAGATGCCCAATTTTTCTTACAAATCGAATTATCTTTAAAACTACTAGTTTTTCGGATATTAACCGTATAATAAAAAAAAGGCATACAATTACACGTATAATTCAAAAATGCATTCAAATACAGGGGTTCTATTTAAAAAAATGTACCATTTTGGTGCCCTACTTAAAGGCGCACCCTGTATAATTCCAAATTTTTTTAAAATGTGAAGAATATTTAACCATATCATAATACAAAAGCACTCTATCAAAAAATCTTATATTCAAGGCATTAAGTTACTCCCTGTACATGAAAAAATAAATTGTACAGGATCGTTCAAATTCGTACAAATTGGTATTTCGATAGCGGTGTGAGATACAGTGTAGGTTAAATGAGGCGACTTTTTGTGACTTAAAAAAATCATTTGAATTTTTTTTTAAATCTTTGAAAATAACTGAGTAACCGTAAAGCTGAAAACGTCAGATCTTGTTTTCATTCAGCATCTCATTTTTCAAAAATTGCAAATGCGTTTTTTTAGTCACGTCATTTAACCATTGAATTTTATAAATTCAATGATTTAACCTGTACTGTATCTCACATCGTTACAGAGACCCCAATGGAGAGCGGGTTCCCAGACCCACATTCGTTATTTTTGTCAACTAATCCTTCTGAAATTGTATAAGGTAGGATTCTTCTTATAAAATGAAATTGAAGTAGTGCGTCAAAGATGGATTGTCCAACCCTAACTTTCTTATTTGTGGTCGGATTTTTATTTATGCACAGATCTAACTTTCTTTCTTGTGTACCACTGATTTCCGAAATTGTAACTGAATATACTTCTTACCAAAGGAATTGAAAACACACGTCAAGGCATGGATCGCGGTTGCGCAGAGTCAATTTCCTTATTTATACACTCATTTTACGAAAATTTTAACCAAACTAAATTGAGCGCATAGGTATATAAAAAAACAATTGAAAACGTAAGTCGGAATACGGATTGCCCGTACGCAAAGCCAAGGCGCCCACAAAAATAATAAATGTTATACTTATTGTGACCACTTTCTGTGGCCGTCCGTGGGTCCGACCGTTAGTTTGTCCGTCCATACGGCTGTGGTGCTGTCAGATCTATACCTTAAGACCTACTTTTTTAGCTATTTGGTTCGTTATGCTGTCGAGTCTGGCACCAAGGAAGGAATTTTTTTTGGTCTTTTACAAAGACAGTTATAGCAAAAAACCTATTTTTTCGCTTCTCATAATTTTACGGTTTTGTCGCTTATTGTGCTTGTGCAGATTAAAAGGCGCAATAAAATTATTACGCATCCTCAGCCTTACATTGTTTATTTATGACCCAATTCTCCTGAAATTTCAGATACTCTTGTAAAAGCAAATTGAAATCACGTCTCCGAGAGTAACTAATTTTTTCGGATTTTTTTGTATTGTATTGTATGGGTGGTACTCCCTAGGTACAGACGTTTTCAGGTCTCATCAACAGCCGTGATCTAACGGCAGTCGCCGGGACCGCCATCAGATTTTCATGCCCGAAGCATTTATCGGATAAAAACTGTTAATACGGAAATGCGCTTTTTGTAAATCGTTTACGATTATTTTTAGCGCATTCTTTAAGAATTAAACAAAAATTTGCTATTGTTTGCGTTTTGTCCGTTCGTCCGCCTGTCTGTTCGTCCGGACCCTATTCTGCGATTTTGAACTACTTTTAGGGGATTTTGCCAGAGTCCTGGAATTTTTTGCAATAGGTAGCCTATACCTTACAGGTGTGCCAGACGCCCATCAAATTTTGTTGTCTTAAGAGAGCCCCCCCCCCCCTCCATGAATTCTTTCCTGAGACACTGTTTTTGAAATAAAACGGGCATAACTTTTAAATGCGGCAACCAATTGATCTGAGATTTTGCATACGCATGCCTTTAGTGGTGCCAAGTACAACTTTTTAAAATTGGGGAGGGACACATGTTCTATCCTTCATGGTATTCTAATGAAAGGCCGCATTAAAATAAATTGGTTTGTACAAAATATAACTTTCGTGGATTTTATCCGTCATGGTATTGTAATTAATTAATTGCCGGTTTTTAGTGGTGCAGAACATCTCCTGACTATTATGCTTTGGAGGGCATGTAAAGCTGGCGGTCCCGGCAGTCATACCACGACTGTCGTTAAGTCACACAGACGACTGTTGATGCGGCTTGAAAACGCCTGTACCTAGGGAGTGCCACCCATACGACACGATACGAATTAAAGGTCCCAACAAAAGGAACTGTTTTCCACCAACTACTTCTATACCCTTATCAAAAGAGAGAGTGGGGGTGGAACTGGTTTTAACCTGCAACCTCTACAGTGACTTTATAAGGACAGTGGCGACAACTTATCATAATCCGCCATATTGGAGCTAAAAAATTGATTGTAAGATCAATATACCTTGTCATGTCAAATTGTGAGCGTAGAATAATAAATGTCAGTTTCATTTAAGTAAAGATTCTTGTTCAAAACGAACGGCGCAGAAATGATCGTTTAAAGCTTTGCAGAACAACCTATGGGAAAACAAATGCCTCCCAAATTCAAAAAGGTATGGGTATATGGAAAACAGTATAATAAGTATGAAATATGGTGCAATATCCAAAATGTACATATAAATAATCATTAAATTGTGTTTGACATTTCAGTGTCTTCTGTCACTTCTTGTCCCCTGTCGCGTGTTGCTCCTTCCGGACTTAAAAGTATTTCTTTAGTCTCTTAAATGGAAGACAAAACACGTTGATCTAGTCCACGGAGTACAAGAGATCAATATTCCATGTGCTCCAGCAAACATGAAACCAATTCAAACGTATTTACGATCACAAATGAATTTGCTGCTAAATTTCGGATAAGCTGCTTCTCTAACCAGTTTTCTATCTAAACTCATTAGGTATTTAGGGCTCCTGAAAAAAATTTTACATCAATTACCAGTCGTAAGGTTAGGCACAGTTTTACATCTAAAAACACTAAGCGAATTACATACCTTATAATATCGTAATAAATCCAAACTATATGCGTCTTTAAAAATCGAGTTTATATAAAACTGGAGACGGAAAACGTAAAATAAAGCAAATACAAGAAGCAAAGTGTAAACTAGTAACATGAAGCCGTGACAATTACAGGTGACACTGTCAAAACAGTATAATTAATAATTATAGCACGGAGTGCACCGCGTCGTTTTGAAGGCTTTCTATTGGCCAGTTTGGAATTTAGCTCCAATATGGCGACCGGAACCAACGACCAATCAAAAACGAGATACCCTGTTGTCGCCACTGTCTCTATAAAGTCACTGTAGCAACCTCTAATGAAAGGTCTCAACGAAATTAATTAATTTCTACGATAGTCCTTCTTCTCGACCCCTTATCCTGATCGGTTGTATTTCCTTATATCTAAAGAGCGGATTGTTGGAGAAGGGGACTCACATACAATCGTCTGTGGGGGCCTTTAAATGTTTATGTGTCCCCTCCACATTAATCCTCTAGTAAAAAGGTAAACGGTTAACATCGATAAATATAGGATGCTACTATCTTATAATCCAACTATTGTATAAGCTATTTCGTTTTAAAAATGCGCTTTATCTGCAAAAGATTTGTGCATAGTTTATCCTTGTTTAACTTGTTCAGAGTCGCTACAGTTTTTTAAAATATAATCTTCGGCACACAATCTGAATTTCTGCAAAAAATCAGTAATAACATACTGGAGGATCTTTTTGTTATTTGTGCTAACATTTTACTTAAAAGGACGGGGTTTCAGTCCAAGGTGTCTCTTTTGTGTTTTTTACTGCTTTAATTAATTATGCATAATTAGTCCATTTGGAATCAGGTAAATACAAACATAAAGTTGACACCGTAACGGTTACGGAATTACGTATTCTCATGTGCTAAACACTAATTTTCTGCAAGGGATGTTTTCTTTGTGGCGCATCAAAGTTTATCGCTTAGAGAATACATTTGCAACACTGTAGACATAATTTACTTCCTAGCGGTTTTAAAATTATTATTAAAGCAGATTCTTGCTCATTACCCACACTTCCTGAAAGGGATGTCGCTTGGTGGCACATGGAATGTTGTGTTTCTTTGATTAATTACACTTAAAGAAATCCTTTGCAACCCTGTTGACGCAAACATACAAATTCAATCCCTAGTCGTTTTGAAATGAAATATTTTTTATTTAATACAAATTCACATTTACTAATCAGTTCTCCTCTGCGAGGAATGTCTCATTTGTGGCACATCAACATTTTTATTTTTTTATGGATAATACTTAAAGAGTCAATTTGCCACCCCGTACATGCTAACGTAAAAATTTAACCCCTATTCGGTTTGAGAATACCTACCTATTTTTTAAAACAAATTCTGTTTTACTAAGCACTTTTCATCTGCAAGGGGTGTCTGTTTTGCGACGCATGAAAACTGTTTTGACTTAAAGATTTAAAAGGGTCAGGCGATTAAGAAATCCCAAAATGCTTACAATTTGAGTAATAGACCCAAAAGCTCAAATGATAAAAAGGTCAAGAGGCTCTCGAAATTTAAATCGACCAAGAAGGTTCAACCCACTTCAAAGAAAATAAAAAGGAGATTTAAATGGCCCAGTGTTCATGGAATTCGGAGCATTCACGAGTTTTAAGAGATTCAAAGCACTCGGAAAATCCAAGTGGTCCAAAAGGATTCAGAAACTGACGGGCTTCAAGCACACAAGTCAATCAAGATAACAAAAATTCAAGAAATTCTAGACGCTGAAACAGCACAATAAACCCCACATATTAGAAGAGTTAACCTAGTAAAGAAACTCAAAAGATTAAAGACACCCAAAAGGCTCTAGAGCCTCTAGAGATATAAATTAGTCAAGTAAGCCAACAGTATTAAGATGCTCAAGGTGCTCAAGAGTCCCAAGAGACTTAAGATCTTTAGGTACTTCTTTAAAGACTCTTGTAACATTTTTCCAAAGATTTCTTACAAAATATCTTGAGCTTTTAATGCGTAGCTTAAGAATTTCTTGAGGAAGCCGAGAAGAAAAAAAAGAAGAGAATCTCGTTAAAAACTTTTGCAGATATCATAAGAATTCTGTTAAAAAAGATTCTTTCAAGTGAAACAAAACACTCAAGAGGTTTAAGTAGCTCAAGAATGTCAAAAATACTCAGTAAACTAAAATGATATAATGCCTTAAGAAATTAAAAACATATTTAAAAAATGCTTAAAATATCCAATAGACCCATGAAAATTATATAACAAAGGTCAAGAGGCTCCCGAGATTCAAAACGATCAGAAAACTCCAAAGACGCAAGTGAAGTTCAAGCCATTCCAAAGATTAATGGAATTGAAGGAAATAAAAAGGTTTGGGAGACAATAAACTTAAAAAGAAGAACCCAGAGGCACATGGTTCAAGGAATTCGGGACAGTCAAGGGTTTTAAGAGATTCAAAGCACTCAGAAGATCCAAGTGGCTTAAAAGATTCAAGAAACCCCAGAGATTAGAAGACTTAACTTGTTAAAGAAACAAAGATCAAGACACCCAAAATGCTCGAGAGTTTTAACTTAAGGGGATCAATAATAGTCTTAGGCGGATAAAAGGAGCTCAAGACTCCCAAGAGACTTAAGCTGCGGACCTAAGATCTTCTTTATAGGCTTTTGAAATATTTTACCAATCATTTCCTAAAAAATATCTTGAACTTTAAATACGGATATAAAGAATTTCTTGAGCAATCCTTGAGAGAATCGCTAGAAAATGAAGAGAATCTTGTTAAGAACTATCTTAAGAATTCTGTTAAAAAGATCTTGGAAAATCTCTTTAAAGATCTGTAGAGGAATACCTTGAGGAATTGTATTTGAAGAACTTCCTAACGCTAACCTAATACCACGAAGAGGAAATCTTTAAAAAAGCTTCTTCAACGGATTTTCGAACTGTCACTGGACGGATCTCGAATTGAATCCATCTAATCAATATCTGTAAAATTCTATATAAAATTTTACATTTTCAGTTTTTCGGTGACATGCCAGTTACTTCCAAAGATTTTTTTATAACTTTCAATTACTTTTTTTATTTGCAAAAAGGGGCAACTTTGCCCCCATTTAATTTTGTGTAAAAATCTCATCAGTCGTCCAAACATTTACTCTATAGTCAGTAATACTGAGTCTAGGAGAACAAAAGTTTTCTGATTCGGAGCATTTTACAGAAATGATTTGTGTAAAACAGTTAACTAACCCAAACATTCATTTTTGTGCGAAATGTGCAGTTTTACTTCTTGTTACATTTTTGCAACGACGCCGGCAAAAATACAATAATTTAAAAGACCCTTACACCACCTGTTGTTCTTAATCCTTAGAACGATTTAATTGTTCAAGTCAAATTTTTTTCTGATACTAACAAGCAATTAATTCTGTTAGAAGAACCTTTCCGATGCGCAAGTTGACGTTGACCGAAAAGGAGGAAGAAAAATTATCCCCGGTTCTCCTTGCAAAAATGCAAAATGAATCGTGCTCTAAGTATCTACAAGGATTAAGCAATTTTTAGGCAAACCTGTTTTTCATGGAAATTGTATATTTTTTTGAAAGTAGAAATAAGTATATAGTATTTGAATTAATATAATTACAAGCACGTAACTTAGACTTAGGAGAAAACTGCATGTCATAGGTCACTAAAACATGAAAAACTTGATTTAAATATGACATGAATAAGGACACATGTCTGAGTAAGAATTCAAGTTTTTTTTTTTGTTAATATATAACTAGTACCTCACACGTTTTGGCAATTATATGGCATTACACAAAATCGTTTCTTTCTCCTGCGCTGCGAGTTCACGATTTTCCTGAAATTGCGTTAGGTTTTGTTAATGAAGTACGCATTTACATTTACCGCATTTTTATTTAGTCGCATACAAAGAAGCTCAATTACAAGTTCTTAGTGCTTGACAAAATCACATTAGCTGGCAAAGTTTGCAGGGCATGGCGAAAATGTATGTACGAACGGTTCTTGTTTCTTGATCATTTTCTTTGGTGTACCTATCCATCGTATTAAAATTTGTAGAAGTACACGATCTATCAAACATAATTTATGAAAGATGCTTGAAGAATTATTAAGATTGTATAATTGTTCATTTTGGTACAAAGAGAAGATTGGAATCAAGATATAGCAAACGGGAGTAAGGGGGAGAGGGTGATAGTAGGTTTGCTTTTGTTGTAGTACTTACCCTCGTATACCCACCTACCTCTCATAGTCATGTTCTAGTACCATAAAATTATCTGTACAAAAAAGCGTATAAAGCAGATAATGAAGGTATTTTCCAATTCGCGATTGATGTTATACCAGTTTTTGAAAAACCTTTTGATTTCTTCCTTGTGTGTCGTGTCTCGTATTGTGCATTAGCTATGGGTTTCTATTTTTTGTTATTTAAGGTGTAATAATACACAAAAACATAGATATTTTTATAGTTAGTTATGATATTATGAAATAGTTATAGTTATTTAGCTAATTTTAAGCATAAACTTTAAAAAGTGTTTGTTTCAGGTAAATGGATTTCAATGTCTACAATGAGTATCAGATGGCTGTTAGTAATCCACCATCCTACCGTACCAAACCAAGCTATTCGGTAATATACTAAGGTAGGTAATTTAACTCGTTGCTTTCTAAATGGAAATTTTTAATAATTAGATCATTATTATTTACGTTAATTTCCCCTTCTTCTTCTGCACTTAAAAGGTAAAGGCACAAAAAACGAAAAGGTTTATGAGTGAAAAAACTCACAATGCGCCGATCTCTCTTGTAAACGTTCATAACACGATACGTAGATAACGGTACTTTTAATAAAATCCAGTCAAAAAGACCACATTGCGAAATTGTCACTAGTAGCAAAAACCATCACGCGTTCTCAACCTGCGTCCATATTTCGATGGCTAGCTTGTTTTGTAGAATTCTGAGCTGATTTCAGATCTTTTAAAATTTAATCTCATTTTTTTCATTTCGTTTTGGTGAACAAGATGAAAACCATTAACTTCCTCTATTGTTTCCTTGCTCATTATTATTTTCATTATTTTGGTGTCAACTAAAGGGTAAATTCGGCCAACTAAAGGGTGTAGGTATCGTAGTATTTGAGAAACCAATATTATTAACATAACATTCCCATAAACATAATTCGCTTTAATGCAGTGCGTACGCATATGCCACTGTTATCACTACTAGTGATTTAAGAAATCTATTTTTAAACCAGGAATGGCGCACTACCCGTAGGTACATTCGGTATCCATGTCGGAGAAGTACTACAAACAAAACTCGGTCGTAATTAAATAAGCGGACATTTAAATCGTGACATTTTACATACTCAAATAACTCAAATACGTAGCGAAATAATTAATGAATTCAGTGTAAAATTACGTGAGTTTGGCCTATTGTTTTCTTAAGATATTACTACAATTGTGTCAACGAAGCCGGATTTGAATGCGATCGAGATCAGTAAAAAGTCATTATCCAGAAATTTCCATACTACAAGAGGCAATTTTGTACCAAAGTGGGTCTCGAAAGTTTAACTGTAGGTATCATCCCAAGGGCGATCCAGTTTTCAATTTTTCTTGGAGAGAGCCTTTTCCAGGGAGGGCCGTAGCATTTGCTACACCGATTCCAGCAATATCGATTAAGTTACTTAAATTTTTTTGAATTGTATAAAGCATTGCTGGGTTATCTTTCAGCGGATGTTTATTTAACGTAATCATAATATCCATCTGTGGGGATTCATCGCATGAAACTAATTTGTATTGCATTGAATTATTATAAGTGGATTCATACAAAGGAATTTGGTTATTTTTTATTAGTTATTTGTATTTCATTTAAGTGATAATATTCCTTTGCATGAATTCAAATTTTGTTTAGCCAAAGGTCTGTATAACTATCTTGTGTAAAAAATTGCCAGGCGTGTATTGTGCATAAAAAATGTAGTCAAGGGAAATTAGGACGAAACGTGGCCACGAGATAGGGGCTGCATTTTCTGTATTTAAAGGAAACAAATCAATATTTTAAATTAGATTAATGTAAGGGAAATGGAATTGGATCGACTTTAGTTTGTCAATATATTCGATTATTTATTATGGAATTGTATTTGTTCGTATGCAGTCAAACCAGGGCGTTAAGTTTTGATTTCAGAATTTAAAAAAAGCCAAACTTCCGCAAGGTAAATGGTGTTTAGTTCATATGTAAAATAATTCATATCAAAAGGATAGTACACACACCATTGGGAAAGACCCAGCCAATATATAGAAAGACACAGTCGGATGCGTGCGTGCTATTTGCTCGTATTAAAAATAATTTTCATTTTACGTAACGTTTTAAGGTATTACCAGTGCGTAGCAGGGTGATTTGTGCCCTTAACTGTCAGTATACATCGTTCAAATACTATTGTCAACTTGTCCCTCATTTTTCCCTCTTACCACCTTTCCCTATACCTACTTTGCAGGAGATCCAGGCCTTGACAAAAGGGTAAGTTGATAATTATTTTATTTTATTGCTTTGATGGTAATTTCAAAACTACAGTCCATTATTATTTAGAAACATTTGGTCCTTCGAGCCGGATTAGTTATCGCATTTTACAAATAGCACAAATCATATTGTTGCGCGCTCGTTTTCACATTGCAGATTGTTAGCTAACGTACTTAATTGTTATCGTATTTATTTAGAATGGTATCAAAACAGCAACAATTAAGTATTTTAACTTCAAACAAAGAGCAATATTTCGCACGTATCCAACGATTATATAGTAATAGTCGCGATTTAAATACAACGGAAAAAGTTAGTCATTTTCGAATTAGATATGAAACCCTGGAGGACACAAAGTCAAAATTTTTAGACGTGTTGGATGAGATTACAAAATTAGAGTATCAAATTAACGATGATCATGTTCCTAATTATCAGGTATTGGAAAGCTTCGATGAGTTGATTTGCCACATAGAATCGGTTGCAAAGAAGGTAATTGTTGCAACGCGACCCGAACAATCTCAATCAACGCAACGCGAAATGGTTACCCCCAAAACAATTAGGAAGTTACCCGAATTGCCTTTGCCCAAATTTAACGAGAATCTCAAAGACTGGCCTCTATTCATTGAATGCTATAACAATATTATTCATAATAATAAGGACCTGAACGATGTAGACCGGGTAAATTATTTGATGGGATGCTTAAGTGGCAGCGCTGTGAGTGTGTGTTCAGGCATATCCCCTACAGGGGATAATTACCGAATTATTCTCCAAACGTTGATCGATAAATTTGATGACCCTCGTTTGATAGCGAATACCTACCTGGATCAATTGCATACTTTTAAGCAAGCGCAAACCGAAACCCTATACACATTGAATTCATTTATAGAAATATTTCATGCATCTGTAACGGCCCTACAAAAGTTAAAGATTGACGATTTGGCGGATTACATGTTAGCTTATCTTGCTTTCTCAAAATTAAACCCCGAAACACAAAGATTATTTGAAAACATGCGTAGGAAATCGGCACTCCCGTCCTATAACGACATTGTGTCGTTTGTTAAGGAACAAGCAAAAATATGTGCGCGCACCCCAACTTCCCAAAAGACGAATTTAGTCCAAAACAGTAGGGTTAGTATTAATACTATGGGTGGACCTGGTAAAACGAAATCACCCCACGCATTTGTAGTACAAAGTGGTACAAACACAAAATGTGGGATCTGTAAAGCGACTTCTCACGGAACTTACAATTGTTCCAAATTATTAGATGTTGACCCTCAGGAACGATATAAATTGGTTAGATCCAACAACTTATGCATGAACTGTTTCGCACATCACAAAATAGCCGATTGTACCACTACCAGTAGATATGCGTGTAGAATTTGTCGTTCACGACATCACACTTTACTACATTTTAAATCGCCAGGCAATCCTTTAGAAATTTCGACTTCGTCGAATTCAGCTGTGCAAGCCAACGTTGAAGATTCTAATACTAGTTCGTCAGCAGCCACTGGTTCTATTACGAATTGTTGCTCCATAGCAAATGATAGTAGTCTTCATACTGCCACCCTATTAGCCACTGCCACAGTTTGCATTTCAATTGATCAGTACGGTCCAAAGGAAGCACGTTTTCTTATTGATAGTTGTAGCCAAGCCAATTTTTTGACTTTGGAAATGTGCCGTAGATTAAAGATAAATATTTCAAAATACATTGGTTCAGTTCATGGTATTGGGTCTATAAGCAGTAAAATAATTGGTTCCGCACAAGTAGTAATTAGTTCCAGATTTGATACCAGCAAACGCTACCCATTACAGGTGTTTGTAGTAGATAGCATTACTAGCCCATTGGCTAATTTTCAAATTAACTTAGATACGTTAAAACATTTAAAATCGTTGCCCTTAGCCGATGATAAACTTCACATTCCCTCAAAGGGTGACGGCATTATTGGTGCGGAATTGTTTCCGTATTTATTGACAGACACGCGAGTAATTGGGCCTCCCAATTTACCAATTGCCGTAAGTACCACGTTAGGATATGTAGTTATGGGTAATGTTCCCTTTAGCGCCTCTGCGAGACCCACGCCTTCCAACTTTTGTTCTGTGATGGAACCATCTTTGGATAAACTAGTAAAAAAATTCTGGGAAATAGAAGACATTCCGTCAGTCTCAGTAGCAGAGCCAGAAGAAGTAGCTTGTGAACACATTTTCAAATCAACTTATAAACGTGAACCCGATGGCAGATTTACAGTTGCGTTACCATTTCAATATGATTGTAGTTATTTAGGCGATTCATATTCAACCGCCTTACGCAGATTCGTTTCGTTAGAAAATAAATTGGTTAAGAACCCAAAGTTTCATGAACAATATTGTGATATAATGTGTGATTATATAAAGCAAGGGCACATGTCACTCGTTTCTCCAAATGACACTTTTTCGATAAATTATTTTATTCCGCATCACGCTGTAGTCAAGTCAGAGTCTACTAGCACACCAATTCGTATAGTCTTTGACGCCAGTTGCAAAACCGAAAGTAACTATTCCCTAAATGATCTGTTATACACGGGTGCAAAAATGCAGTCGGATATTTTAACTACACTACTAAATTTTAGATTATTTGATATAGCTTTTACCGCGGATATAAAACAAATGTACCGCCAAATTATGATAAGAGACTGCGATCGAAGGTTTCAGCGAGTGTTATGGCGATTTTCCACTAGTGAACCCGTCAAAGTATATGAATTAAATACCGTAACCTTTGGAATTAGGTCGTCACCTTTTTTGGCTCTTAGATGTGTCCAGCAATTAGTGAAAGATGAAAGGGAATCCTTTCCTGTTGCAGCAGATATTGTAAAAAGGGACATGTATGTTGACGATTTAGTATCGAGCGTCAATTCCATTGAGGTAGCAATACCTGTTTTTCATGAATTAACTGAGCTCTTCCGTCGAGGGAGATTTCATCTAACCAAATGGGCTACAAACTCGCATGACCTTTTAAAAGAAATACCCATTGAAAATCGTTCTACGCAAGTAGTGAATTTTGATTCTGATTCTCTAAAGGTTTTAGGATTACAATGGCATCCTGCTACGGATCACTTTTCTTTCTCATTTAAGTCAATCAATTCAAAATGCACAAAGCGTAACGTTTTGTCCCTCATCGCACGGTGTTATGATCCCGTTGGTTTTTTAGCTCCACTAACCTTATTTGCAAAATTAATTATAAAAGAGCTTTGGCTTCTTAGGCTAGATTGGGACGAAGCGCCTCCTTATAGCATAGTGCAACGTTGGGAGCAGTTTCAAAGTGGCTTATCTTGTTTATCAAAATTTAGCGTTCCTCGTCATATTAGCACTAGCATTCATAGTTCGGTTATCTTGATAGGATTTTGCGATGCCTGCGTTACGTCTTTTGGGGCGGTTATATACTTACGAACTGTTACTGGTGATGGAACAATATCAACTCATCTATTGTGCGCCAAGTCCAAAGTCTCGTCATTGAAGTTTCTATCCATTCCACGTTTAGAACTTTGTGCAGCTCACCTTTTGTCGAAATTGATTTACTATATTGTAGAATGTTACCAATCGCGTTTGAGAATTATGGATATTTACGCATTGTCTGATTCGACCGTAGCTCTTAGTTGGATTGCAACACATCCATCAAAGTTAAAAACTTTTGTCGGTAACAGAGTAACGCAAATTCAAACATTATCAAAAACCGCTCGTTGGCATCATATAAATGGAAAAGACAATATTAGTGACGTTTTATCGCGAGGTACAACTCCCTCACAATTTGTAGATCATGAAGCTTGGAAAACCGGTCCAGGGTGGCTTAAAAGGGACCCGGAACACTGGCCAATTAGACTCCCTCCTTTCGTCTCGGAGGTTCCTGAGACAATTCCGGTAGTATTAGTTGTGACAGAAAGAGAACCAAATCCTTTATATGTGGTAATTACTAGATGTTCTTCGTGGGTTAGGCTGTTACGTATCACTACGTATGTTCTTCGATTTGTTAAACGTTTGAATAGTAAAGGGAACATCACTGCAATTGACCTGGAAATGTCCGAAAGTACTTTGTTAAAAATCATACAAAAAAAACATTTCTCGAAGGAATTAGCTTTGTTGAATAATACGGGTTCTTGTTCACCACCCTTTCGCAAATATCGACCGTTTCTTAAGGATGGTTTGTTGAGAGTCGGTGGACGATTAGACAATTCTCTACTAGATTTCGATAGTCAACACCCGGTTCTTCTTCCGAAACGGGACCTATTAGTGAACCTGTTAATTACATATTTCCATCGCAAGAATTTTCACACCGGACCACACCTGTTGATGTCGCTACTTCGACAAAGATACTGGATTTTGGCGGCTCGTAGTGTCGTTCGTCACATCATTAGTAAATGTACCATCTGTTTCAAATGGCGACCTAAACCAGAATCCCCGTTAATGGGAAGTTTACCTGCTTGTCGTGTGCAACAAGCAAAGCCTTTTTTAAAAACCGGCGTGGATTACGCTGGTCCATTACAAATCGTACTGCATCGTCGTAAAGGTGCTCGATCTCAAAAGGCATATATATGTTTATTTATATGTCTCGCAGTGAAAGCCGTTCATTTGGAACTAGTGTCAGATCTTTCCACCCCTAATTTTATTCAAGCGCTTAAACGTTTTTTAGCTCGAAGAGGCCTATGTACTATGTAGTACGCTATATTCCGATAGAGGTAGTAATTTCGTGGGGGCGAAAGGGTACTTAAAGGAACTCTCAGACTTAGTTACGTCTCATGAGTTTTAAAGAGAGGTTCAGACAGAATTAAGTCATAAAGGGGTACAGTGGAATTTCATTGCGCCTGGTGCACCTCAAATGGGAGGATTGTGGGAGGCCACTGTTAAAAGTATGAAATCTCATTTGTTTAAGTGATCGGCGATCAGTTACTCACCTATGAAGAGTTGAATACACTATTAATCCAAATAGAATGTTTGCTCAATTCCCGTCCATTGTGCGCTCTCTCCGATGACCCTTCGGAATCGTCTGCACTTACACCTGCGCATTTTCTTACTCTCACCCCATTAGATAAGTTACCTGCTGCAACTGTTTTAGATGTTAAACTTAACAGACTCGATAGATACCAACTAATTGATCAAATGGTTCAACAGTTTTGGAAGCGTTGGCACGTCGAGTATCTACATACTTTACAAGCACGGGAAAAATGGAATACCGTAACGAATCCAATTAAAGTCGGTACCCTTGTTATTCTTCAGCAACCATATATTGCACCATTACGTTGGCCATTAGGTCGAATAGTTAATGTTTTTCCTGATGCTGATCAAATTATAAGAGTAGTCGAGGTCCGAACAAAAGATGGAATTTATCGACGACCCGTCACGAAAGTGTGCCCCTTACCAACTCAATGATAGATTTCTAATACCTTAAAGGCTTAATATTTTTTTTCTTTTTCTTTAATGAATTTTGTTTTGCTTTTCTTATGGATTCATGGATATAGTTAACAGAAAATGTTTGTTTATTTAGCAACTACAATTAAATAGTTTTTTTTTAAATTTTACTTGATTTCTGAAGTGTTCTTCAGGGTGGCGGGAAATGTTTAGTTCATATGTAAAATAATTCATATCAAAAGGATAGTACACACACCATTGGGAAAGACCCAGCCAATATATAGAAAGACACAGTCGGATGCGTGCGTGCTATTTGCTCGTATTAAAAATAATTTTCATTTTACGTAACGTTTTAAGGTATTACCAGTGCGTAGCAGGGTGATTTGTGCCCTTAACTGTCAGTATACATCGTTCAAATACTATTGTCAACTTGTCCCTCATTTTTCCCTCTTACCACCTTTCCCTATACCTACTTTGAAGGAGATCCAGGCCTTGACAAAAGGGTAAGTTGATAATTATTTTATTTTATTGCTTTGATGGTAATTTCAAAACTACAGTCCATTATTATTTAGAAACAAATGGTACTTAAAATTTGTTAAGAGAACTAGCCGTGGGTAAATATTTCATGAATAGAACTAGGTTTTTCTTTTAAATTTGATACTTGATACTTTGACATATGCATGTCGTCGCCCCCTCTCCCAGGATTTAGTCAACTGTCGTGGGGATGCGTCTCTGGTGGGCACTATCAGGGGCGTTTCACCACTTCTTTGTTGCAATCGCGCTGGGCTGCGACATATGCCAAACAATGTGGTGGATTTTTGTGGATTGGGGGGGTTGTGGGGGGCGGGTAACTGGGTCTCTGCTTTCCGGTGGTAGCTTCTTCTCGGGCGTTCATTAGTTTCCGATGTTCCTATCCTTCTTGTTAAAATTTGGAAATAATGACTCATAAATGTTATCGTTCAATGTAATCAAATTTTGCCACATATCGTAACCTTTTCTTGTCAGCAGTCCAGACCGCGGGGTTCTCGACGTTTGAGATTATAAAACATAGAGAAAAATTTGCAATATGTCCATTTTACCTACCCCACTCACTACTCCCACATCATTATTCTGTGTACTCTTATCAGCAGGAGAATTACTGCAGGACCGTATGGACCGTAGGATCGAAACAGTGATGTGATTTTACTTCCTTTCCGTTTAGTTTTATCACCAGGAAACCATCAGTTCAGATAGCAATAGTGGATATACTTCTACCTTCTTGTGGGTGTTTAAAGGGCATTTGAACTTATTAATTAAAAAAACACTATGTACCTTAAGAAGCTTCTTAAGAAAGTTCAGAATTCGCGCAGGTAAATCCTACACGGTCGTATCGCAAGAAAAAAACATCAGTGCGGCATTCGATTTCAAGAAATAAAGAATAAGACAGAAATAGAAGGAAACTCACATTACAAGTACATTGCAATTTTTCAAATACAGACACAATTGAGGACAATTTTTGAATATGAACTTAATTAAGTGTTTCTTTTTCCGGCAAAGTACACTTAGGGGTGGCTTTTTCTTGTGGCAAGTATTTCGGATACTAACATTCTGGGTGCGTACATTGAGTCCCAGTTCAAGTGAAGACGTTTATTTCTGGAACGAACAGTGAGGATGCTTACACCTTATCATGATAGACTACAAACCATCCAGGAGAGCCCGCTTCAAGTTTAAATAACTAGAATAATTGTGTTTACTTTGTAAAACTAACGCGGTTTTTCAATTTTAATGGATGCAATTCAATGCAATTTTCGCCTGCACACGTGACACGTGCACTTCCGTTTAAGTAGAAAACGTAAACGTTATAGAAAAAGAAGGTATTACTTAAGCTTCCCTTATATGTCAACCTAAATTATATGCGAACATAACAATTACATTACGAAACAAGTACTTTTTCTAGTTATTCATGGCTTTTAAGACGCTATAATGTTTCCACTAAGTACAGCTCATTATCGTGCTTACAAACAATGCCTATAACGTTTCTAATTATTCCTTTTATCTAAGTAAGTTTTCTGTATCGTGAGTGCAGGGTAATTTTTTATAACCGAACGGATGTTAAAACTTTTCGGGACACCTGCCATTGTTGTATCAATTACATCGCCAATTTATTCATTGGGAATGTTGACCGGTTGACGAAAAAATAAGAGTTTCCCTTCATCGATTTTGAAAAATGTGAAATCTTATTAAAAGGATTAACTAATTGTTGCAAGTATTCAGTTGTAATCCTATTACAAAATTCTTACATTGTTGTCGGCTTTTACGTGATGTATTTGCGTGACCACTTATTTAATTTTTCTACTTAACTCAATCATCACTGCTTATAATTCTCAGATATCTGTGCAAATTGCACATTATTTGTACTCCAAATGCCTCCTTTTGGAACTTTCTTAGTCGTACTTCGTAGAGATGTCCATAACAATTCCCAAATTTGATTTTTTATAATTACCGCTTAAACTGATAGTACCTAATAATCGATAAAACGGACTCTTATACCTAATTCCATTGTGACAAGAAGGAGAAACATTGTCAATTTGCACAGCATGCAGGCAGATCCCCCCACATACCCCAGCTACTCCCATCCAAAAATTAAAATATGCCGCCTCTATCGAGTCATCATTTTAAAGGTTACTGTTTAATGATTTGCTTTGATGTTAGTAATGGCAAAAAAATTTCTTTATGCATTACCATTTTGGTTTCCTGCTTATTTCTTGCACTGTTGAGACTGTGATTGCAGTATGCAACCGTTTGTTTAATTCCTCTCATTCTTCTCTATTCACTCTTCGAGAGATTTAAATGTTTCTTGCTAGAATTTTTCCTTTTCACAAAATTATAAAGATTCTTCCGACCAATCAGTTGAATTAATTTTTCGGTTCTTCAAGAAAATTGGAATACGCAGAATGAGGAAAGTTGTTATCAAATATTTGTCAATGTAACGTTAGGGTTGTAAATTCTATGCTAACCCAAGCAAATCTTACACGAGATCAAATTCGGCCGGGGATTATTCTATATCTTAAACCCGATACATTACCGACAGTTCGAAGATGGTTCACTGATCATAGTGTTATTGTAAGCGTTTACATGTGTAATGTTCCTAGGGGGGACTATCAAGCCGACACTGAAAACATTGACTTACCCTATACTTACCGTTGGCAACTCTGGCAAGAAACTACAAGCAGAACCACCTACCTTTCAAGTCGAAACGTTGTTAGATTCGCGGCACTTTTGAATTTGGGTGACAGTCGGTTCGATATGGGTGGCACGAATGGACTCCTACGTTGTGTAATCGGTTCTTTTATGTGTTGGGACGTGAGACATAATGGGGAAGGGAACTAAATAAAAGACAAAACTTTTGTGCGTAAGAAATGACAAGATCAAATAAATATATTAACGCACACACAAGACCATGCCAGGGAAACCTTCTACGGGACTAAAACCCTGGCACAGGCCACACAAATACATGAAATAAACCACCTACAGCAATAAAATGCAAGAGAAAATACACATAAATAAAACATCTCAAATGATATGATAAAAATCAGATAATCAAATCAAATGCAATTAAACAAGTTCATAAAAACAAAATACACAAGACATCATAAATGCAGTGGAAAACATGATAAATCAATTCAGTACAAAAACACATCAAAATACCTGTACGACCAATAGAGATAACACAACTCGTCAAATAAACAAATTGCATATACATAGGAAACATGTAAATGGTGTGGCTCTACTCCAGCCTTCCGTTAACATAATTTAATTTAACACGAAAAGTACATGTGAGAATGCCATTGGCCAATAGCAAGTATTCATGTGAAAATCGATTATCGCTCAAGCAGAACATATTTTAAATAGAGGAAATGTAAATGAGAGGGCCCCCACTCGTATTGCTAAGATGTTAAGAACTACAATCCGCACGAGACGAGTAGGCAACAGATACAGCGACAGATCGAACTGCATTAGGTACTTACTCCACGGAGACAGAATGACCCACTCGCACACACAAACATCGAAACTGCTTAACCATCAGGGTGGATTATCACACATGCTATTTATATTACAGATATTACTTCCTTAAGACTGAGATTTCACCTTTGTTCAATATATGGAAAACATACTTCCGTATTTCATGTTCATCTCTGCTCTCTGAAATTTGTTTATAAAAATTCCTGAAACATGTCTCTATACAGGGTAATTCAAAATTGAGTGCAAAGATTTTAAGGGCGTATTTACCAGCCAAAATAAGACATTTTTTGCATATAATCATATGTCCTAACTTGCTTCGTTTTCTACATACATGGTGTAAAAGTTTTTTTAAAAAATCGGTTCCATAGCCGCATACTTTTTTGAGCAAGAACAATTTTTTTTCTTAAAGAAACTGTTGTTTTTTAGGTTGCTACTAAAAAAGTACGTTATCCGGATTCATTCTGGAAGATCGTATAATATGTCATTAGATACGTTTCAGAAAGGTTTTAAAGAATTTGTCTTTCCTCAAGTAAAACCGTATGCAGCCGAAATAGTAGTCTCCTTGCTCCGAAGGAATATAAATTTTAGGCTTTTTCTCAGAGAGTGAATGCATCCTTGCTAAGAAAAACACCAACGTGGCGCACAACAACGACTAATGATCTTGATAATGGGTTATGAGGAAAGTGTGAAAACAGTAGGTAAAGTATGAAGAAACTATGCGGAGGAACTTGAAGAAGATTTGGAGGAAACTTAAGGGAAAGTACATTTGAAGCAACTGGACAAAACTTAGAAGAACTTACGGAGAAACTTTAAAAGAAGTTAGATAGAAACTTGATAGACCTAAGCTTGAGAGAACTTTCAGGAGAACTGAAGAAAAACTGTAGAAGAGCTTGGCAAGAACTATCAGGAAGGGGTTGACGAGAAATTTGAAAAGCTTGGTAAGGAGAAATTGAAGAAGAAAATTAAGAAGTGACAGTAATTTGAAGAAAATTTGAGAGGAGTTTGACAAGGACTTTGGGAAGACTTGCTGTTAGGAGAATTTTAAGGGAAAGTTGAATGGCGAAGGCTGTTACCAAAGCAAGAAAATCTTAACAATTTAATTGCATTAACTTAATGGTTGATAATATAGCAAGAGCGCATTGACCGATGCACCTTTGGAGGATGCACTAATTTAATTATTTTACACAAAGAAGCATCGTTCTTAGTAAACTTGTGTGGTCATTCAGCATGATTGCGAAACAACTGAAAACTGTTATCTTAATTCACGTAAAAACGCGAAAATTATAGCTCTTTGTATCACAGCATAATTAGCGCGAAATGTATATTCATATTCTCGCAAGACTCACTGCATTTGTTGCACCTGAATTAATATAATATATTATAACACAAAAACATCCTCAATAACAAATAATTAAAATATATAATGCGCCACTTTACTATTCTAATTTGCATTACATTTACATAAATTCTTGACCGCTTCCCTACAAAACTGCCTGTCAATCAACGTATTTTTATTTAAAAAGTGCTAATTTTTATCTCTAAAGTCCTGGGAAACACACCTACGTTGTAAAAATTGCATGTCATATATCATTCTCAACACAGGATACATAAACCCATGCATTGTGCATGTGTACTTTTTTTAGTTTTAGCCGTCTGGTATAAAAGAATAATGTTATATTTATATAAAATATGAAGGTATAGATAAGTTTATCATGCATTTAATTAAAAAATTGTAATTAAGCCTACACCTTCGCCGAAACGCAACTGTTGTATACCGGTGCCACGACGTGCAAGCAGGGATGGATTTACAAAAATAATTAACGATCAATTGGAACCATTTGTGAATTTGCGAATAATTAACTAATCAATTTATAAATGGTTGATGCGAAAGAACTCATCAATGGTTTTGGAAATGGGAACTATGAGTCCTTGTGAAGAAAAATTTTGATTCACCCGAAGCTTCAAAGCAGGCGATCTAAATTTTGTTATTGACTCGTTCCAATTGATAGAAAAGTTTAGAAACAATTAGCACCCTTAAGTAGATAATTGCCTATATAAGAAAGAGCATCCGATTTCATACTGGTTATGTAAGAAGCGGCTGCAATCCCTTTACAATCAGGAGAAGCAGCTTTTTATCGAATTCCCTCCGCTGTTAAACACATTAAATTATGAATCGCTTATTGAAAATATGCGGTTTATATATTGCTTTCATTTAATATTTTGAGCAAGAATTTCCTAACAGGCCGAAGGAATTTAAAAAATTAGGTTAACAGCGAACGAATAAGTCGAAACGATTCTTTATTAAGTGTGACATAGGTACAAAAAAGTATTTTAAAAGGAAGAACTTTAAATATGTCCGTTTATCTGATTATAATATAATATAACAACGGGAAACGCATTTAATTAAATATTTTGAGGCAAGTAATCGAGTAAAGGCATCTGAGCCATACACAACACCTGCAATTAGTGCCGGTTCGGGGCTTCGCTAAATACAACTTGGGCTATCTCTCATTTTTTTAAAGATGATTGATATCGCTTAAGTGCAATTTTTAAATTATAGTACTTTAATTTTTGTATGTAATGGTATTTGAAGCTGTTTTTTGTTTGCGTAAGCACTCAATGGGAAAATGAAGTTTGCAATTTGACTCATACAGTTCGCTTATTCCGGTAGCCCTGCGCTTCGAGTAATTAGCGACGTTCCCTAGGACAATTATCTAATGCAACTAAAGTTATGATGGAAACCACTTAGGGTCTAAGTTCTATGGGTAATTTGTTGTTTCTCGGTTTGCCCTTATGACCTGTTTAGTATGCAAAATAAATAAAGCATTGTGACGTGAAGCTTGTCGGAAAAACTTCTGCGCGCGTCCATTTCATCATTGCTTATCAGAGAATCCCTTAAATAAGCTTCCAGAATTATCGGAAGGGTGAACTCTCGCAAAGAGTTCCGGAAATGTGGATATCCGCAGAGATCATCTGCAAGGAATGCCAGAAAAAAGCACTTCTTAGAGAATCACCCAAGGAATATGTAAAAATCTCTTCAATAAAGTACCTATATTTGAAGATATTATTAAAACGCTAAAAAATCTTTGAGACGTTCCTTTCAGCAATAAAAAAATAAATAAATTCCAGAATATCTGCAGATTACCGCAGAATTTTTAGTGGGAACCTCTGAAAATATGCATTAAAATCTTAGGGAATAGTCTATATAGATTATACAAACACAACTTTACAATTTACCATGAATTTATGAAAAAACAGGTATTAGAATCCTTGGAGAATCTCTGAAAAAGCATTGCGGAATGGAACTTTTTTATTTTATTTATCTGAAGCTCGATTCATTCTGGCTTCTTTCTAGAGAAGAATAAAAAACTTTTTACAATCCTCAAAAGTGTGAGTGTGAACTGTGAAAATCTCGAAGTCATTTCTGATTAGGGATCTAGGAATATCTAAACTATTTAGAACAATATCTTCTTGCACCAGTTAGTTTATGCTTAGAAATCATACAAGAAACTGCAATTATACATGGGTCCGTTAACTTGGCCCCCCACTGAGAGATTTCATAGTCGTATTATTTTGAAATGAATGCGCTCGTTATGCGCTCATATGCGCCACCGATAATAACTCTTGCGCCATTATCGTTTTTTAGAAATCCGAAAAAACATTTGGGGGGGCCAAGTGAACGTAGCCCCCCCCCCCCCGTACGTATTTTGTCCCTTGTAACTAGGTCACCTGATACATTTGGTTATGCGCTCAATTGCGCCACTTGAATTAAAGCTAGCGCCATTACGGTTAAGCCATAAAAAAATTTTAAAAAGTGGGGGGGGCTAACTTAACGATGTTTTTTCGGATTTCTAAAAAACGATAATGGCGCAAGAGTTATTATCGGTGGCGCATATGAGCGCATAACGAGCGCATTCATTTCAAAATAATACGACTATGAAATCTCTCAGTGGGGGGGGGGCCAAGTTAACGGACCCATTATACATGAGTCTTGGAGGGAAGTTATGTCAAATTTCCGTGCGACTCTTCATTACACTTACAGAACCTTAAAAAATTCCTCTCGTATATGATTCTATTCCTATTCTATTCTGTACATATCTTATGATAATGGCAATAATTTAGGGAAGGAAAGCACTTCCGGACAACGTCCGAACGGTCTTTTTACGCTAATGTTTGAAAAACAGAATAATCTGCGGATACATTCCTGTAACTGTCGTAGTTTTTTTTTGGTAGATATACGATTTTGTGTGTAAAGGCAGGACCCTATCGAGTATTTATCACTCAAACATATCCCTCAATGTTTTAATCAACCGAAATAACGACTAGAGCAGTACACGAGCCATGTGGGAAGAAGGGAATGTAAGAACTTTTTATCCTCCATGGCGGAGCAGGATTTAAAATCATAATAGGAATACTTATACCATTTCAACATTCGCATCCCCAAAGAAATTGCACCCGGAAGATTCGCCTAGGAATATTCATCCCTCGAAATATTTGCAGACCGTATATTCGCCCACAAGAAATATTCTTCTCCGAAAGATGCGGCTCTAAGGAAAATTCGACTTTTTTTTAAAGAAAAATGCACGATCGGCTAACCTCGACCCTGAAAGATCACTATCGTCCTTAACTGTCCTATTAACAATATTCACCACAGTAAATGCCTCAAAGAAACCTCTGCTCAAGCTAACTTAGCTCCCAGAATCTTCACCACGGGAATTTGAGCCCCACTGCAGTAGATACCTGCACAATAAGCACGTTTACGTTCAGAAAAGCTCTATTCCCCAAAAGAATTAGCAATTATCTTTTTTTTTTAAACATCCACCCCAAGTATTTCAGTAATCGGTGAGAGTATAAAAATATGCCGATTTTATATTCAAAGTTGACTGTTCTTGAATTAAATTAAATTGACTTCCTTGTAAGGTTGGAATATGGAAGCAGAAAAACCTCGTTGAATTATCACATTCATTACCTTTATTTACAAGTTGAAATCTGCTGACTAAAACCATGAAGCTTAGATATCAACTTATCATATGCTTGGTGATAAAATCGAAGTTACGTACATTAAGATTTTTAGAAGGCCTGAAATATTTGGGAACATGCGTTTTAAATGAGTAACCCTGTGTAATAAAACCGTAACTTCTCACCATTTAATTAATGTATAACAAAATTAACAAAACTTGCACCAAAAACAGTCAACAATAATCTTCTTCAAAGGTTACCAATTGAAAGAAAGACTGTATGTACAATAAAATCATTGAGAGTTACTACCTGCCTGCCTAACAGATATACAAGTATATTCTTTGGATATGCAATTTCCAAATAACTAATAACCTAATTACTTCCATACCCATATTATTATATTACATACATATCCATATATAATGTAATATTTGAATTTGACACCAAAAACAGATTTTTTTAAAAATTACAAGTAAATCTGCGGACGTGACATGAATCCCCGGATATCTATTTTTCAACTAAAATGGCGACACAAACCATGGGTTTTATGAAAACTTCCAAAAACTAACGTCGTTTAATCAAAAAATTATATTTGCACTTAGGATTCAAGTGAATGCCAGTAGGTATGAAGTTTTTCCGGAAAACTTAATATTTTTTAAACAATCAATAAGGTTTAATCGAAGACTTCGTTGTCCATGAAATGTCAGAAAAAACGAGAATTTTAATTTTGGAAATTCATTTAACATCAATGAAAAACTGTAAAAGTAATTCTTGTCAAAACTAAAAAGAACTAACAAAAAAATATGAACATTTTATTAACGAAATTTTTTATTAAGCATACTTTAAATACTTTAAAAATGATCACAATCAAATTAAATCAAGGCTAACTATAAATTAAGTGGGTTAATCATCCTAGTCTAAGCCTAAGTAATATTAAAATTAATTTTAATACCATCCAATATTTCCAAAGATAATAGCGCTTACTGGATCTACTGTTCAGTTTAATTGATTTATTTTTGTAATCGGAAATATTGTTATGTAAACAACGTTATGTGGTTGTTTTTGTTGCTATTGGCAGCATTGTTAGGTCTTCTCGCTGTCCAAATGAAGCACTCATCGTTAGGTACCAGGTGCGATAATTCAATAATTATAAAACCAGAAGCGGTTCTATATACCTATTTAATGCACTTTTCATGGGTTAGGGGTCTCGCGACTCGTCCGTCAAAGGATTTTATGCTATTCTTTTTCGGTACCGTTTCACGGTTTCAAATGCCTTTTTTTCTTCTGCAAGATTTCCGCCGCAACCTCTACATTGCTCCGACCTCGCTTATGCACGGGGCTGTAACGTTAAGTTGCAACCCCAAAATGGATTTAATCCTAGCCTGAATCCTAGGGATTAAAATGGATCGGTACAAAATTAATTACTTACAGACTTACAGTACAATTAAGTATATTAAGTACAAAATGGGTACAAAATTATGGGACAAGCATTTATAGAAATCTGTATACTTGGAGTTGTGGCATTAAGTTCCAACCCCAATGTAGATGTGGTCCTAGTGGTTAATGGTAGGTACAAAACTTGTTATTTACGGTACAAATTAGTATAAAATGAGTTCAAAATTATGGCACAAAAATTTGGTACTAACGATTAAAAGGTAGTGGTGCAAACTTTGGTATCCGTGGTACAAATAAGTATAAAATTAGTACAAAACAACGGTATTATAGATTTGCCTTGAGATTTGCTAAACTTATTAGTTGGGGTTACATTACAACTTAAATGAACTCATCTGCATTTAAAAGGTGGCCTGTAGTCTCTGTAAACAAAATCAAACTAAGAAACTAAAATATTTGAAGTACCACCAAAAATTCCTGCCCGCGTAAAAAGGATTGTTATGTCTTATGTAAAGATGACGTTCCTTTAAAAAATTATAATTTGTAAGGACTACTTATGCCATCATATGCATTTAAAGGATGGCTTGTGTATCCTGTGAACATAATCAATCATATTCAATGTACTACAAAAATTACAGCCCTTACAACACAATAGACGAATCGTTGTGTACTTACATTCATACATAATCCGTTGGTCTCTCTTCTTCTTATGTACCACCTAGAAAAATCTATTACGTCTATTACCTTATGGTAGCCTGATTGCACTGCGCATATTGCTTCCAAGAGCTCTGGCTTCGTTCTGCCATTTTTATTACTAATCCAGCCCTACAAACCTACACATTCTTTAAGTTGTGTCGCGGGTTACACAAATCAAATATTTTGTAATAAGTATTAATGATTTTTAGAACCGCCTGTTAATCATAATTTCCTAATCTACGATTACAACTTCTAAAACAATAAAACTGTCAGTTTGTTATTTGTATTTCGGAATTGTACGAAATTATCACAGCAACCAATTCAGAAGTAGGTACCTATAAATGCGACAATAAAGTCCATGTAATTTACTATTTTCGTATAATGTTAATTTTATGCTTGCTTTTATTTTAAAATTATCTATCGTTCTGTTGAAGGACTTAATCTATGTACAATTCTAAAAATTTAACGAAAAGAATCTATCTAATACAATAAAGACATGTCTTTCATCTTAACGCTAATTTTGTGAATTAATTTCCATGGAAGTAAATGTATTCATGTTGGAGCATATCTACTACATAAATTAAGGTAACTAACCACCTGAAATGTGTGTTTAGTGTTTTATTTGGTTGAAGATGCTAAACTAAAATATATTGTAGCTAAAACCAAAGGAAAAATATCATGTTCAATTCCTCCAAAAGATTCATTTTCTTGCAAAATGAAAAATTTTGGAAATGCATATTCAAGTTTTATTCAATTCGTATGAAATCTAAAACGGTTGAACGAACAGTTTTAGTTTTAAGGTTTGGCTTTAACTTTAGCAACTTCTCCACGATTTATATAACCAAACTTCTAGCTTTAGATATCCCCAGCTGCAAAAAATCGGTAAGCTTATTTGGCATGCAAAAATTTCCCGTAACTTCTTTCTTTAAAAGACGTTAAACGAGAGCTTGCAGTATTAGCAATGGGAATTGCGTTCCTCGTCGATAGATGCGGGGGGGTGTGAAATTGCTAGGTTTTACATTTTCTGTCAATAAAGGTCAACTGTCAATGACAAAAATGGCGCTAAATTTGAATCAGAAACTCAAATTTCGAGCGATTTATAGCAGTTTACGTGCGTTTCCTAATCCGTAATACTAAACTTCATTACAACAGCTGTTATCTGGTTTATTGAATCTTCCTCGTACGTAATAATCCCGTTTTCAAGTTCAATGTGTAAGGTTGCCTCGGCCGAGATCGTACCATATTCGTCGTTTTACGTTCCAAAAATAGTCATGGCTGCGAACGAACTGTCAATTGATGTAATTCGCGATTATTTTATCGAAAAAGGCGGAATTGTGTCAAATCGCGATGTTGTCAAACACTTCAAAAGATACTTGACGGATCCCTCTACAAGGGGTGAGTTTTCATTTTGCATTTCTCAAAGCGTAACTTCCATTAAAGCGCTTTGTTTACTTTCGACTACCTGTTGGAACGTTATAAAGCAATAAGTTTATGTAGGTGGTCCAGTTTTTTTTTATTTAAAAGTCAACGAGTTTTCCTTTTCAATTTAAATTTTGATTTTGCCGCCTTATTCAAATTCAGTTGGCACGGACTGAAAAATTTTTCTGACGTGTACTGTACCTACAGGTACCTATTTTTCACGTGCTTATTACTTTTCATCTTACGTAATAAACATAATTTATTGTGATTTGATAACGGAAACTTTAATTAAAAGGAAAAATTAGCGGTTTTACTTACCTCCTGCATGTTAATCTAATCGGTTGATAATGTTGACAATCAGCTGTTTTACGATTTGGGAGGGAAACGTTTATGACCTCACGATTGGTTAAAGATATTACCATTGTTTTAAGTATTTAAAGAATGATATTACTTTTTGTTTCTTTTCAAAGCATTTCATTTTCATTCTATCGATTTCAGAAAGGTGAATAAATACGAATTTGACGAATGAAAAGTCCTAACGGATTTATCCTCATAATGTAGATTTACTATACGAGGTATGGCCAAAAAAACCAAAGGAAAATTTAGACTAAATATTTTGTTTTATTTCAAGAGAACTTGGATTTTATAATTTTGATTTGTACCGACAAGTAAGCGATTTTATTCACATTATTATCATATGGATTCCGTGTATTCTTTCAATAATTTCAATTGTTTAATTGAAATGACGGTTCTGCCCCCCTCCAAACAATGTTGCCTAGATTATTAAATAGTTAATTGAACCATGTTTTTACATTTTTCAAAGGGACGTTGAAGAAATTACTTTGAACACACTTATTTGCATTTTATGTTCCCAATACAGGGTGTAGCATCTAAGACTCGGATCATGATTCCTTTATCTACCATAAAAGATGAAGATGAACAGATTTGAAAACCATGGCCGAGACCATGGCAGTTAACTGGCCGACAGATTACCTCAATTTGCCTGGATTCTTAGCCAAATATTTCGGAACGAATGTTTTTTAGGGTCATTAAACTGAAAAATGTAATTTCTTAGCTTGAATATATTTTGGGCAGTTCCGTAAATATTCTTGAACGAATCCTTCGGGACGAGTCGCCTTGTGAGCGCATGCAAATGCTTCGTGATTGATCTATAGGGTGTTAAAATTTCATAGTAAATTTTACAACTCTCTTTACAATTTAAACCTTTAATTTATAAACATATGCAAACACAAGATGCAATTTTAAATACGAACGGCCAAGGCCAATAAAAACAAGAGATTGTCCAAATAAAAGCGGGACCGACTGGACCATTTTAAAAATGTTGCTTTCATTTGAAGATGTTCGAGAGAATATTCAGATTTTGGGGTACTATTATTTATTGGTTTCGTTGGGCCGCTAGATACCTCTGTCGATATAAAGGGTGTAAAAATTAAGCGTTTAAAAAAACTTGGTACCTATTGTAGGACGGGACCAAAACAAACATTTCTTCCGGAAAGTGCGAAGTACCAAATTTTTTCACGGCAACCACAAGTAGGATAGAATTAGCTGATTAGGCCAGGTTTTTTTCGTATGCTCTTTCAGATCTTATACAAATTCTTACCTTCAGGTTCATAAGCAGGGGTGGTAGAAAAATTCCGGTCTGTAGTATATTTCGGCAATTGTTAAACACTTAAGTACTAGTAGTGTACTTACACATTTTCATGACAATTTTTGAGGTACGAGCAAGAATTGCACATGAAATTTTTTTCAAAAAAAATTCGTCGACATTAGATTTTTTTCGCACCGTTGCACCGTGCAATATGAGAACAAGCTAAAAACGTAATCTAATGCACGATTCGAGTATACCTAAAGCGAGGGTTTGGTCACGAGGGGAATTCTCGGGAATTCTTGTTCCTCATATAGGAAATTTCGAGGAAATAGCTGCAGGCTATGTAGGAAATGGAACGAAATTAAAGGACATTCTGGGGAAATACATGAATTTTTGGGGAATGAGCTTGGGAATGAGGAAATTCTAGGGAAATATTAGGAAATTTAGAAATGTTGGAAAATTAAGGGCAATGTTAGCAATATTTAGGTTATGAAGGAAACCTTTGTTCTCTAATAAGTCGTGACTAACCCCTCATGATGAGGGAAATTCTTTTTCCTCATATAGGGAATAACTTGGGGAGTATGTAGGAAATGGACGAAATTAAAGGAAATTCTGGGAAAATATAAGCTTTGGGGAAATAGGAGGAAATTCTAGGGAAATATAATGAAATTTTTAGGAACTAAGAGGAAATTACGATGAAATTCTGAGGAAATTTTAGAAAAATAAAACGTTTCTATAGAGAAGTTAGAGTTACTCATTTCACGTTAACTGGGAGAGATTCTGTGTAAATTTGGGGAAATTTCAAAACGGAAATGGTGGCAATTTTTAAGTAATGAAGGAAATTTGTGTCCCCTAAAGTAAGTCGTGACCAACCCCTCAACCTAAATTCTTCTTTTCTTCTATTTGTAGTAGGTATTTTGTAATATTTTCAAAAATAGGTGAAATATCAACATGGAGTTTATCACAAAATGTTTTCAAATTATATTATATATTTCAAATATATGATCAAAAGAGGAATTTATTACTTCTACTAAATGGATATTTGATGTAGGAGATTTCCCCCTTGCGGCGAAATCTACCCCGAAAGCGAGGAATTTTTTGTAATTGGAGATAAAGTAAAAGGTGCTATTAAAGCATTGCTAAAATTAAACGGATTCTTATTTGGCAGTAAGAGTTTCACTCTGGGGCTGAAAGGTATTTCATATGATTCTCGAAAGTGAAATAATATTCCCGATATTGTTGAAGTACTTTACATGTTCGAGAACATTTGGGAATACTCAGCAAAGCAAATCGAAGCAATGAATAGTTCGCACTGTTATTTGTGTATTTGTGAGGGATAAATAAAACTGTATAACAGTTATAAAGCAATTCATTTAAAGACCGTTGAAAATGTATTGTTAATTAGTTGTAATTAAATTTACGTTACAATATTAAAAGGAATACAACAGGGGACATAGCTTCGGTTTCGGCGGCTGCGCCGCCTCACCTCGCCCTGTTAATAAATTTCGGAAGTGACGTTTAAGTTCTGACAACTTTGCCGTAGTGAGAGGACAAGGCGAGGCGGTCCAGCCGCCGAAACGAAGTTGTGCCCCATGTTACATTCAAGGGATTACAATAAGAGTCATAGGGTGGGCGGTTCGCCCTGTAACTACATTCCCCATAAGATTAAAATTAATATTAATAAATAGCTCGAAAAATATTAAAATGGCACTGCAAAATTGTATCTGCTTTAATCTGAATATTCAATTGATTTTAATTTGGAATTTCGCTCGGAATGTCTTTTAAAGTCACTTGTATGCCATTTTCAAATTGCAGTACGTGATGATTTTCTTGATAAGTAATAATGGAATTTTTTTATATTTTCATCCATCAAGGTTGAAATTGTGCTAGTAGTGCTATAAAAACAAGCCGGAAAAGGTAACAATCGTTCAAAGTAAGAAAATGTAATGCCGTTAATTGTGTTATACAAGTAAAATCTGTCGGGGTCATATAAAATAGGGCCATTATGTACTAAATTCAACAAAACAAACAGCGCTTATCGAAATTTGTTTAATTTCAGATGAGGCACGAACGACTTTTAAGAAACTCATCAACACGTTAGCCACGACGAAAACTGAAGGCGACGAAAAATTCCTAATCCTAAAACCAAAGTACTCCCTTTGCCCCGATCTCCCTGCGATTCCCATCACCTCTCCCAAACCTTGCCTCGATCCAATCAATTCGATAGGCATCCCGGTCTCGCCATCGCATTCAATCCAGGATGCAAGCCCGCGGAGACAACCGCCGCCTTATCGTCCACCACCGCCACCACCACCAACCACACCCTCCCCAAACGTTTCCTGTGACAACATCTCAATTTCCTCGTCCATATCTCTGGCAGAATCGATCGCCCCACAAGCACCACCAAGGCGACGCAACAGCGAGAAATCAAAAATGGAGGAGCCGCCACGAGATGACTGCGAAAATCCTGGCGTCGAGAACGACAAGCAGCCGATTAGCGTCAAGGAGCGCACCCAGAAGTTTAACAGGATGGCGTCGGTGGAGGACGAGCTGAGCCCCAGAAATCAGAAGGGAAGAAAGATCCCCGATAAAGTAAGTCACGTCTTGTACCATTTTTCTAATCAGCGTCATGACTACACCTAATCATGACGATAAAGTATCAAACATAACTAATGACCCTTCCATAAGAATGTGTTCAGTCATTCACTTATTTAGTTTTTATAAGGAGTGTTTGTTTATTCCCGCTGCGATCACAAATTAGTTTACGGGAACCACGTGCCTTTAACGGTCATGTTTCCTTTTAATACGTTTGAATGACTAACTAAGCAGTACCAATTGTGTACCTACTTACGATATCAATTAGTTGTTGTATGACTTGCTTTTAGTTTGATGGGAAAAGATTTGGTTTGACGTGTCTTATAATAAATGTTAACGTATGTCAAAATCTGATAGATGATTAATTAAAGACCTACATCACTTTTAGATAAACCCAGTTACTCTTCGAAATTCATTTAAATTATCATAATTGCAATATCATTAACGCACCGTATACGTTATTATAATGGGCTCTGGAAAAAAATTAATTACATACCTAATAACGGTAACGAAAGCTTCGAATTTTGCGCTTGATTAATCTCAGTCTCGAACGAAAATACTTATACAGTTTAAAAAGGGGCATATTTTCGTTCCGTATCATAGGAGGTGTGTATACAATATAATATCTTGGAGTTGAAATCAATTTGGACGATTTTCAATGTGATTCTTGAATGGAAGGTCCCTTGTGAAGTTAGCAGTAGATTTGCATACAGTGCTTTCAATTTAAAACGAATCGCCGATTGTAATTTATACGTTTGTTTAAAAAAATTTTTCATCCCCATCTACTCTCACTTTAAAATTGCAATATGCACATTATACACTATCGTTTTCAAATCTCCCCATGCCTACAAAGAAATCAAGAGTGGTCAAGTCGGGAGACCGTAGTGACCATCCTATCCTATGTTACCTCATTTGCCAATCCATTTAACAGGAGCCAAAGCATAATGTGGCGGTGCCCCATCTTGCTGAAAGTGTAAATTTCTTTCCTCTAGCTGCGTGTTCCTCTTGTCGTCCACTAGGCTCTCCAAAGATTATGTGGTCTATCACTTTTTCCAATAATAGATTCTGTTAAATTTGCGGATTTGTGTTACCCCGATACCTATTATCTGTTCAGGAAGAAACCAGGGGAGAAAGTACATTCGTCGCCAAAGCAGCTATTTTTGGATGCAAACTTTATAGGGGAGTCGATGGTGTCCGTCTGTCCGTGAACACGATAACTGCCAAATGCTTCGGGCGATTCGGTTCAAACTTTGCACAGTTGACCTATAATACCACAAAGGGTATTGAAAATGGGTCAAATCCATTACCGAGGTGCTCTGCCGCTTTTTAGATGCGCCTTAGGGGTTTATGTTGCTTTTAGGGGTAGGTGGCGTCTGGCTCCAGTCTACGTATACATTACGTTTCCCTACATTCTTGTTCCTTGAATCCAATCCAACTTTCCCTATTTACGTGGTATCCCGACCGGGAAATCACAGATAAAATATCCGTTTAGTGTGTAAAATCCGAGGTAAAATCATATTTCCCATCAGACATCCTGGAACATCCTCGGAAATTCATGGACATTCTCGGATTTTTG
Source organism: Photinus pyralis (assembly GCF_008802855.1). Taxonomy (NCBI): domain Eukaryota; kingdom Metazoa; phylum Arthropoda; class Insecta; order Coleoptera; family Lampyridae; genus Photinus; species Photinus pyralis. The sequence continues at coordinate 3,187,555 of NW_022170663.1, forward strand.
GGAAATCCGCCGGTATATATTCTGGTTCGCTCTAGATATCTATACAGTATACGTATCAATCATTACACGTAGATGTTTGATTTAAAAAGTTTGAATACCAGGAGAAAAATACTACAGCTAACTTTCCTTTATAAGCTTCTTCGAGGTTTCACAGATGATAGTGGATTGCTCAGTCAAATTGGATTTATCACCCATTCATACTCCAGTCGGTCGAGATCATTATTTCATATCCCATACGCTCGTACAAATGTCCTCAAACATTCACCATTAATTAGTATGTTGCGCACATATAATGAATTACCACCACAGTTGGATATATTTGGAGACTGCCTTCACGAATTTAAAAAGAAATGCTATCTGCACGTACTGTAAAGAATCTTATAACATTTTGTAACCCGTGTGATTCGTGATTTCCCTGCTCCAATCATGTAACTCGTTAGTTTTGGCAGTCATACAGAATGCTTTTTTGTTTAAGTTTTTGTAAGTTTTTGTTTAAGTTTCAAATATTGTTAGCCGTGATCGTTATAACTATAAATGCATCTAATTTATATTTTATTCCTAGTGCCTTTTTGTTTTTTTGTGTCCTCTGTAGCTAGTAACTACTTAATTACTAATTATTATTTTATTTCTTGTGTACCTTGTTTTTGTTATACTTGAGTTATATTTCATTTACTCACTTAAATGTAAATGTATGTACTGCTCAACTGTAATTGGGGTAAAACCTGTAGTTGAGCAAGCAAATTTCATCAATCAATAAATACATTGGAAAGCTGACACTATCCATCGGTGATACCCAGAAACTTGCAAATATTGACTGGAAACGCACAGAGACCTACTGTGTGTTAATGCAAGAAAAATATCTCTTTCATGTTACATTTCTAGTAAACAACTTTACCGCAAATTTCGTTGGGAAAACGGCAAAACATATTGTCTTGATAGGAGGAAGACCTTTAATACTGTATATGCGTCTCACGATTACGGAAAAGAGATTCTGTACAGGGTGTTCCAATTTCGATGTCCTGATATGAAACTCTGTTGTCTGTAGGGATATATGGTAACGGTTTTGAGCTCTATCAAATAGTAACGTGATAACCTTGAAATTTAAAAAAAAATTGACTTAGTTCGTTTTTTCAAGACGGTGAAAAATGGTTGTGTCGTAACTCTTAACTCGAAAAGAACGTGCAAAATAGGAAAAAGACCAAAACGTAATCTAATGCAAAATTCGATTATAAATAACTTCGATATTTTTGAAAATTGTTTAAATTGCTCGGTTAGCAAATTCATTTGTTCAAAGGTGATTTTTTTAATATCGAAGAAAATAAAAAAACCACGAGGGATAGAAGTTATACTTATTATCGAATTCTGCATTAGATTACGTCTTCAGATTTGTCATATACCTACTTATTACCTGAGATTTTCTCGTTATAGCACCATATTCTGAGATATCTGGCAAAAGCTAGCTAATTGAGTCATTGAAATTAACACGTAGCTATTTGAGAAAGATCCAGCAGAATCGAAGTTTCTTGGAAAATTGTATGGGCAATCTAAAAACCGTTTCCCAATATTCCTACGAGTGAAAAACTTTCCTATCAGGACATACAAATTGGGACACCCTGTACGAAATGTTAATGTACGTTTTCAGAATGGGCCGTTGTCATTTTTTATCTTGTATTATTTTTGTTTTATAAGGGCCAATGTCGTGATATTGGCCTACTTTACCGATATGGGATAATTATATTAAAAACAGTGGATAAGTAGAAAGGACTGAAACAAGAATTTTTTCCAAATAAACTTGTCCATGAACCTAACCGAGCAAGGTCAGCAGAACACAATCAAACATATTGCATAATTAGGTGCTAATTAAGTGCGCTATTCCTAAATTAAATGCTACCTTTTTTTTAAATTATTACATGTTTTGCCAGGTTCATATGACCTCAGCAGAACACTACCTCAAAAAACCAAGAAAATCAAAAGTGAACTAACTATAATTAGGTGCTAATTAAGTGCCCTATTCCCGAATTAAATGCTCTTTTTTTTTTAAATTATTACATGTTCTTCCAGGTTCATAATTTAAAAAAAAGGAGCATTTATTCAAGAATAGGACACTTAATTAGCACCTAATTATAGTTAGTTCACTTTTGATTTTCTTGGGTTTTTAAGGTAGTGCTCTGCTGAGTTAATATGAACCTGGCAGAACATGTCATAATTAAAAGAAAAGGAGTATTGAATTCGGGAATAGGGCACTTAATTACCACCTAATTATAGTTAGTTCACTTTTCATTTTCTTGGGTTTTAAAGGTAGTGCTCTTCTGAGTTCATACACTACCGCTCAAAAGTATTCAGCCACTAACATTTTTTTTAATTCTTTATTGCTATATACTAAATTAATGGTGTTTTTATATTCGCTTCAAAAGACTTTTCCAGTATTCAACAGTCCAATTGTGGAGTTGTCGAGCCAAAATTAATTATTTCTTTTTATAATTCCTCTTTCCTCATTTTAGCCATGTTATTGACTGAAACTTACCAGAAATTGTTTTTTTGCATTTGAACTTCTCTACAGGTAGAATAAAGGCAGATGAATCAAGTAAGATAAACAAATAAACATTGCATTCGGTTGTTCTATTCCAGACAACTTCAAAATTTAAATTATTATTCATAAACTGGCCAGCTGGGTATCAAGAGTAAAACTGAAGAAAGTAGATTACATTAATTGGTCATGATTTTATTCAGAAAAAGGGTTACAAACAACGATAGAACGGTAAGGCGATAACTAGGCTTATAATATACAGTCAATATAATATACAGTGAATAAACTTTTAAATTTTATCCAATTTCCTTTTTATCGGCCAATAACTGGATGGCTGAATACTTTTGAGCGGTAGTGTATGAACCTGGCAGAACATGTAATAATTTAAAAAAAAGGAGTATTTAATTCGAGAATAGGGCACTTAATTAGCACCTAATTATGCAATATGTTTGATTGTCTGCTGCGGACCTTGCTCTGCTAGGTTAATGGACATCAAATAAACCGAATGTCTAAAATGTTTCTTATGGATCTCAAAATTTGAGATTCTTCTATAATTTATTTCCCAAGAACTGTAACAGAAACAATCAGGGAATTTCCAGCTTTAGCTAGGTTTTTGGGTTTGCGTGTTCTTCTTTTGTAAGTGTTCCTAAACTTCCTAATGTGGAATAAAATTGAGGATTTTTCCACATGAACATAAAGAATGCAAAATTAGTTTTTTTAATTCAAAAAAGTACAATTCTTGCCCGCACCTAAAAGTAGTCATATTTAGGTCCGAAAAAATTTGGGCACACCTAGCCAAATCGGTTATCCTTCTTCCAAAGGTTGAGTCTTTTAGGGGCGACGAAATATTTTGGAAATGCAGAATTTCAAACAGATTTTAAAAACGTGAGACGGTTAGATTTCTCAGTAGTCACAGTTTGTGTTTTGGGTTAGTTGGGACACTGGGGGCCTTACATATTCATCCTTCTCCTCAAATATCTGGAAATCTCTGATATCCTGCGGACATCTGCTACTGTATACAGAGTGGTTCAAATTTGTGCCTCCCCATTGGGGTCTTCGTAACGGTGTGAGATACAGCTCGAGATACAGTGTAGGTTAATTGGTTTTTTTTTTGGAGAATGTGAATCTGAATCAGCCTTTCCATAGCACCCTTTATTTCTTATGGGCTTCATATTGAATTTTTTCGAAATTATATAGAGGACAAAAAAAGAAAAATAATGACGTGTCACACGTCATTCTTACATGAACTTACAAGAAAAGTTTCAAAATCGAATGATTTTACATTCATTTCTCAACAAAACATCCACGGATTACGAGATCTTTCTAAATCAAAATGACATCTGCTGCCGCGTTCTCATTAGCTGAAATTGACAATGTGATTCGAAGTGATTATTGGGGAAACCGGATCTCAGGAAAAATCCTCAAGTTAGAAAATAACTTAACTGCTGTCGAGACATTATTTGATGGACCATTTGTGGCTATACTTGTGGGTTCAGCGTTGCTCAGGACAATATACAGGTGTTTATGGGCATGGAAGAAGTAAGTAAGCTTTCGAACATCGACTTAGCTTTCGATACTGGAACATTTTTGAATTCTCTGGAAAGATATTTACCTGTACACGATGGGTCGACCCACTACCACATTTTCTGACAATTGGAAGACAAGAAGTTAGATTGGAACAAACTTGAAAGGGAAACTGGCACAAAGAAAATTGTTTGAAAATTTAACGTTCAAACTGAAGCCTGGTGGGGCCGATTTTGGAAACGATTAATCCGTCTTATTAAAGATTTAATGATGAGGATCATTGGGAAAGCTAAACTTGATCGGGAGGAATTACGACATTGTTTAGCAGCTGTAGAGTGGATCATTAATTTTGACGGAAGATCTGGATTATATTCGACCTTTGACACCATCCTTGTTTATGAAAGCTCAAGTTTTCCAGAAGGGGAGGAAGCTACTGCAAGCCCGTTTCAGAAAGGAGTATCTTTCAATTTTGGTCTCAACAAAAAATATGAAAGGCAACGAAAATTTGAAAATGGGAACGCTAATATTTGTCGGCGATGTTAATAAGAAAAGGTTCGAATGACTATTTGGAAAAATATATAAATCTAAAATGAAAACCAAATTTTTTTCAGTTTATTTGCAAAGATTTTTAAAAAATTTCAAATGCGTTTTTTGGTCACATAAATGGGTAACTTTGTCCCTATTTAATCTACAGCTGCACTGTATGTCTCGCCATTACGGAGATCCCAATGTTTTCACTTTTAATTTTATTTGAGGTATTGTCAACATTATTATTTGTTTTTTTTATGATTATCTAATGCGGGTATTTAATTCATAGTTTTTGATGCAACTAATAAAATTTCAATCGGGGAAAGTGGGTGTGCTAGTACGATTTCAACTTTCAAGTTAGCACCCCACTTTAAAATAGGTTTTCCGGAGGAACTAAGTGTGTACAAATTTGATTTGGGCAAAGTGGAGGTGCCAACTTTATCGACCTTGATTTGTTACATCTTGTCGGGGATACTTGGACTTTTGTTTAAATTTTCTGTTTTTTTAAACCTGTTGTAAACATTTCATTGTTAACTTCTGGGTTAGAGAGTTTGACAGTATTTATGCTAATTTTAACGTAAGGACAAAGGCGACTATGGGGATCAACGATACTTTTTGGATATTCAAATCTAAGCGTCGTTGTGACGCCATCAGGTATTCCGAGATTCTTTATCGAATAAACCAACTTCTTTTTTATACCCCCTTACGGTTTTATGGCGATAATCATAAACGTGTAAAACCAAGACGTAAATCAAGTGTTTTTATGTCTAAAGCAGTTTGTCAAAATAGAAGATACATCTTTTTGTGTATAAATTTGTTACCTATTCGTCACCCACCTTGGCCGCGTGTTGTTGTTACGCTATCGTGATGTCGATCGCCATTGTGTCTTACCAATAACAACTTATAAATTGAAAAGATTATAAAATCATTTGCTTCCTTGCTCTATTCTAACATGGGCGACAATCTGACAAGTCATGTTCTTCCTTTAACCAGAACGCTTAAGAAAATTGATATTGTTACGCCCACCATTACTAATATAATCACCCGCCAAAACAGAGACGCGCCAAACCTTACAGGCACCCGTTTACGAATAACCCGCAGCAGCCGCGAGAGTACGGAGCGCGCGATCTACCCCAAGATGTAGATGCCCGCGCACCCACTACTTTAACCCCGCGCTAGAGGACGACACCTGAAAACCTACCACTTGCAAATACGCACGACTAGTATAAGAAACTTCGCCACCCTTCCATTGGCATCTTCTCTCGCAAGATCGCATCTGAGCATAAACGTTCAGAACAACTTTACCACCGCTTTCCCCTTGCTTTTTCTTGTAAGAACAAGGGCGATCGTGGAATTAAATACAAGTGCGCTGTTACCAGTGTGTGACGTGTACATAGACATTTATTCTTAGCTCACGAACCCCATATACTTTTGTTTTGTTGTACATATGTGTATATAGTTTTATGTTCTAGCTCTTAATAAAGTGCGAGTTCTGTAACGTGTACATATTATTACTCAATACGAGACCAACAAGTGGCGCCCAACCAGTGGTGCTAAGAAAAGTCAAAACGCCTCCCACAACAAGAAGCAATGCCAAGAAAATGTCAGACTCCAACAGCACACCTTTCATCATGACCAGCGACATGTTAAAGGAGCTGATCCAATCCCTCGACTCCACCAGGACGACCTACAGCGGATCCTTTGCCAAGTGCACCGCCAGATTCGACGGGAAAGGTGACGCCGAAGCATTCGTGTACAGCATCACCACCTACAAGAGTTGCACGGCCATCTCCGAGGAAAATGCGCTGACAGGTATGTCAATGTTATTAGAAGGAGATGCAGCTACTTGGTGGCAAGGGGTGAAGCGGACAGTCAGCAAATGGGACGACGCCACCGCCCTTCTGCTCAAAACGTTCGGTCCAACCAAACCACCACACCGGCTCTTCCGAGACCTCTTCGACGGCGAACAAGGACCAAACGACCCCACCGAACTCTTCATAGCGAAGAAGAGGGCCATCCTGTCACACATTGAGGAGGAAATCAGCGAATCCATACAACTACACATGGTGTACGGTCTGCTACACCGCAGGATCCGGAAGAAGATCCCAAGATCAACATTCACCACCTTCGAAGAACTCCAGCGCGAGCTGAGGAAGGTAGAAGAGGTCGATCCACCACCCACCAAGAACGAGACCCAATCCCAGGGAACGACGAAGAAGGCGCGATGTGCTTACTGCAAGCACGTGGGACATACACGGGAAGACTGCCGAAAGAGGAAGCGAGCAGAAGAAGCTGCACCATCCGCACCAACCCCCTCGTCAGCTCCAGTCTCCACACCACCCACCACCAGGTCGTCCGCCTCCACCCTCGCATGCTTTGGATGCGGAAAACCCGGAGTAATACGCAGCCAATGCCCGAACTGCCAAGAACGCACAGGCATTGCGCCAGTGGATTTCTTTCTAACGGACACAAGCAACCCCTCACCGCCGCGTGTGCGCCCCATTGTAAGCATTACCATCGCGGGTGCAACAGGAAGTGCGTACATTGACACAGGTGCGCGACAGTGTATCGCGGGACACACTTTATATAGTACCCTCTGTGCCGCGAATTGTGATTTTGTGCCACGTGACGTGAACTTAGTGTTGGCTGACGGCAAACCAAGACCCACCACCGTCTTAACCACCACAGTGCCAGTTACCCTAGTGGACCGGGTGATACACACCGAATTCCTAGTCCTCCCAGGAGCCCGAAATCGCACCCTCCTCGGGGTAGATTTCATAGAAGATGCGAGGATACTTCTAAACCTACCAGAAAGACACTGGACATTCATCGGCGACCCGCGCCAACATCCTTTTCAACCGGAGCCGGCTGCCCACTTCTTTTCGGCTTTCGCGCCTACACCGTACAGCCCGCCAACTATTCCAACCCAGGTACCGGAGAGCAGCCACCCAACAGACCCAAGACGACGGGCCTACCGAAACATCCACCTGTTTGGAAGGAGTCCAAGCCGCCCTAGCCGCCCGGAGACACCCCACAACTGGGAAGACTCCATAAGCGCCGAACTATACAGCATATTCGCAGATACGCTACCCGTGCAGCCTGCCACGCCATTACAACCTCTCCCGCCGCCGACGATCTTTCCCCATTCACCCAAGAAGAGAGCCAGACGCACCGTCTCCCTCTACATGGTAGAGGCAGAAGACATTCACCTACGGGCCGACGAGGCCACCCACCTCTCGAGGAGCGAGCAAGACCAACTCAACGTCATGCTCCAGAGAAACGAGGATGTCTTCTCTGCAGGGGGAGCCCCGACACCATTGGCCCTCCACACGATTAACACGAAGCCCTGCCAACCGGTAGCATCGCCGCCATACCGAATAAACGCCGCCAAGCAACAAATCCTGCAGGCCGAGTTGTCGCACATGCTCGACAACGACATAATAGAAGAGTGCGAGTCCGCATGGGCCTCGCCAGTGGTGCTGGTGCCCAAACCAGACGGGTCCACTCGTCTATGCATTGACTATCGAAAGCTAAATGCTGTCACAATCCCCGACAATTATCCTCTGCCACGCATGGACGACCTGCTCCACGCCGCCCGCGCACCCCTGATGTCCACCATCGATCTGCAGGCCGGCTATTGGCAAGTCGCCGTCGACCCTGTTGATAGGGACAAAACTGCTTTCATATCCCCATTGGGCCTACACCGCTTTAAAAGGATGGCATTCGGACTCCGTAACGCCCCCGCCACCTTCCAGCGGCTCATAGATCGCGTGAAAGCCCAGCTGGTCGGCATAACGCTATTCGCATACCTGGACGACATAATCGTCCTGTCCAAGGATTTCCCAACTCATCTCCACGACCTCGACGCCACCCTCACTCGCCTACGGCAGTGCAACCTGAAGGCCCGGCGAAAGAAGTGTCACTTCGCGAGAGAACAAATCCGATATCTTGGACACTTGATCACACCCGAGGGCATCAGCACGGACCCAACCAAGACGGCTGCCATCGCTGAACTCCCGGAACCAAGAAATATAAAGCACCTCATGTCATTTATACAGACCTGCTCCTGGTACAGACGCTTTGTACCAGGCTTCGCGCAACACACAAAACCGCTGACGGCACTGTTAAAAAAGAACGCGACGTGGACATGGGGACCGGAACAAGAAGCTGCCTTTAAAACGCTCAAGGCGCTCCTAACCAGCTCACCCATACTACGACAGGCTGACCCTCAACTTCCTTTCGTAATCAAGGCAGACGCCAGCCAGTACGCCATCGGGGCGCTCCTGGCCCAAGGCGAAAAGGAAGATGAACGACCGGTCGAGTATGCAAGCCGCCTACTCACCCCCGCCGAACGCAACTATTCCACCACCGACAGAGAGGCCCTAGCTGTGGTATGGGCACTGGCAAAATTTCGAGGATATGTGGAAGGCAGCCATATAACCCTCTACACCGACCACCAACCTCTCAAGTGGCTACTGACCCTCAAATCTCCGACGGGAAGACTAGCGCGATGGGCCCTGACCTTACAGGCCTATGACATAACCTACCGTTATATCCCGGGAAGACACAATGTGGTCGCGGACGCATTATCAAGGCCGCCCTGCACCACCGACACGCAAGAAAACTGCGCGATTTGTACCATCACCATCGATTTTCCTACTCGATCCGCAAGTGACATCCGCCAAGGTCAACTATCGGACCCGGAAGTAAAGAAAATCATAGACCACTTTGAAACTCCGACTTCCGATAACCAGGATTACCACCACTGGACCGCCAAAGGGTATCTCATGTCACAGGGCATCCTTTACCGGTATACTCATGAGCACGATGAAGAAGAACCTCAACTAGTAGTACCGCTACGGGAACGAGACCAAATTCTCGAGAAATACCATGACGCCCCGAGCGCCGGACATTACGGAGCGGAGCGCACCTTACGAAAAATCGCTAGCCGTTACTACTGGACAGGGATGCGCAAGTACATCACTGACTACATTAAAGATTGCGCCGACTGTCAACGGTATAAGGCTTCAAACCAAAAGCCCGCAGGACTCCTTCAGACCCCTGCACCAACAAGGAGGTTCGAAGTAATAGCAATCGATCTCTTCGGACCTCTCCCCGAGGCACCCACCAAGGAGAAATGGATCCTAATCATTGAAGACATTGCGTCAAGATGGGTAGAATTATTCGCCCTCACTCAAGCTACCAGCCTAGCCTGTGCCCAGGTCCTCGTCTCGGAAATATTCCTCCGCTACGGAACACCCCGCCGAATCCGAAGCGACAACGGATCCCAATTCGTGAGCAACACGATGCAACATGTGACCCATTGTTTAGGGATCACTCAGTCTCTCACTCCGGTTTACCACCCCCAATCTAACCCCGTGGAAAGGAAAAACCGGGATTTGAAGACCCAATTAGCCATACTGGTGAAAGGAGACCACGCAGACTGGCCAAGCAAGTTAGCTCCCATAAGATTCGCCATGAACACAACAGTATGCGAGTCAACAGGCTTCACACCCGCATACCTAACAATGGGACGCGAACTCCGAACTCCAGACGATTGCACCAGAGACCAGCGTGCCATTATATTATCAGATAACTTCGTTCCAGAAGTAACGCCCTACCTCCTGAAACTACGGATACCCTTCGCGAGGCCAGATTAACTCAGGAGACCGCCCAGGAAAAGGGGAAAACAACGGCCGACTCCCACAAGCGAGAAGGACCACGATACTCGCCCGGAGACATGGTCTGGGTCAACACACACCCACTCAGCAACCAAAAGAAAGGGATAAGCGCCAAATTCGCCCCTAGAAGAGAAGGTCCATACAGGATTCTTCAGCCTCTATCTCCAACCACGTACGAGGTTGAAAACCCAGACGCACCAGGAACCCCCCTGGGATCATACCACACGTCAGCTTTCACCCCGTACCACGGAGTAGCAGACCATGCTTCTGCCCCAGTATTACCCATATGGAAGAGGGGCCGTCCAAGGAAGACACCACCCACACAACCTGAACAGGGACCGGGACGTTCTCCAGTTCAGCAGGGGGAGATTGTTACGCCCACCATTACTAATATAATCACCCGCCAAAACAGAGACGCGCCAAACCTTACAGGCACCCGTTTACGAATAACCCGCAGCACGGAGCGCGCGATCTACCCCAAGATGTTGATGCCCGCGCACCCACTACTTTAACCCCGCGCTAGAGGACGACACCTGAAAACCTACCACTTGCAAATACGCACGACTAGTATAAGAAACTTCGCCACCCTTCCATTGGCATCTTCTCTCGCAAGATCGCATCTGAGCATAAACGTTCAGAACAACTTTACCACCGCTTTCCCCTTGCTTTTTTTTGTAAGAACAAGGGTGATCGTGGAATCAAATACAAGTGCGCCGTTACCAGTGTGTGACGTGTACATAGACATTTATTCTTAGCTCACGAACCCCATATACTTTTGTTTTGTTGTACATATGTATATATAGTTTATGTTCTAGCTCTTAATAAAGCGCGAGTTCCGTAACGTGTACATATTATTACCCAATACAAGACCAACAATATTTATTAGCGGTCAACCGACAAAAAAAAAAGGGGGAAGGTCGGGTCAAACCGCAACATTTAGTTCCCACTGCTTCCATCTTTTCCTCGAATTTGTGTTTTAATTAGCGAGTTGTAAGAGCCTCGCGTTGAAGGGTGAATTTAAGACCGCAGCCGAACATTATCGGTAAAAGTAGGTAGTTGTTATAATTTCTGACTTTATGTTACGTACTACATGAACACGATCGCGATACAAAAGCAAATTAATGTTTAGTTTTCGTCCTTTTTTCGTGTGTTTATTTTTAATATGCATATACTACAGGCTGATTCTATCGGCGAGTATAAATTGTGAGCCGTATAAATATAATAAAAGAAAATGTGATTTACATGGATCGTATTGCAGCCCCGTGTCACGGTAGTCATAATTTGAGTTATCTTTTATTCATCGCCAAGTTTATAACGACGTCGCTTAGTAAAGCGATACAAGTATGAAATAGAAAACTTTTTTTACTTCTTCTGTCGGTTCGTCTGTTTCTAATATTGTTAAAAAGTATCGTCTTTCAGGAAAGGAAAACGGAAAATATGCGAGCGTCTTGTTTTAGTAAATTCATGATCAGGGCATGAAGCGACCCCTAGGCAGCCGCGTAACATGGAAGCCAAGATCCTCTGTGCAAAACAATCGATTTGATATTTGGTATCATAAATTAATAAAAGATACCTAAAGCAGGGTAAATATTTTTTTCTGAAACTACTTTCGTCTCTAAAAAGGGTGAAGAAAATGTGATTTTCCTCTCTCGTGAGGAAAGTAAAAAGCAATTGCGGCGTTAATCTTAATAATGACATTTAAAATTGAAACATACCCGTATCTAGATTGCTATGGGTCAGACTTCATTATTGCATACGATAACTTTTCAATTTTCATTGCAGTTTCAGAAAAAAATATGTGTAGGTAAAACTTGAGACGAAAGTGTTTTTCAATAAGTAGGTAAACATTTAATGAAAATAATAGAACAGGAACAAATTACATATAAGAATGGGGTTTTAAAACAGAGTAAATTTCATCAAAAGAATTACAAGAAAATGGTAAGGTTCCTAAAATGTATTCGGCATGGATTTCTAAACTGATTCGTTGGTAAATAAATTGGGTTGAGCGGGACTCTCCAGTTTTTTGCTGAAGTTTTTTTACCAATTGCTGCTGTCATGATTTGGGATTCATTTCCCTAGGGACCCATGGTTTCTACAGCGAATCCATTGAAAATAAATGTAGGCTCTAAGTCAGCATGAGTATTTTTCTTCCTGCGTTCAGCTAAAGCGACTGCAGAACTTGCTTTCTTCACCGAGGAGAAAAGATATGAAGGACAGAAGCTCTCAACACAAGATATATGATGGATGCTGAAGATCCAACGACTTTCCAAGCAAATCTTGAAAATGCTGTGGTCGAAAACCATCGACACTTCCAGCGGAGTCATGATAAAAACTTACTACAGCGAATAGCAATTCTTTCAAAGTGATTTCCGGAAATGGTGGCAAATCATCTGAAATAGGCAAGAGGTCAATATTTGGGGGAGACGGTGGATGTTTCATTTCCAGCATTCGATGTGAATCCTCAGAGTAGGCAGCGATAGAGACATCTGAACATAGAATACGTACAGATCCGCTAACATTTCCAGCTTCAATTTTCGAAGCATCTTAAAAGATTATCTCCATCTCCAAGAAGATCTGCTGTATCACTTAAATTAGAAAGATTCTTGAGATTTCGTTTAATCACACTAGTAAGAGAAGTTTTTCGGTCAGTTTTTTTTATTCAAGTAATTTGAAAACCTTATAGGCAAACAAAGACAGTTGCTTCCAACTTTCAAAAGAGTTTTTATCAATACAATGATTGATAGTATCGGACAAAGAATCAGCAATAAGTTCACGGAGAGACCGTGGAATCCTTCTTATCAGTGAATTAACTTCTGGATGACTTTTTCCTAAATGAATTGAAAAATTCATTTATAATTTTGACAAGCACTGATGTCAAAAAAATTGTCTTCTTTGTCCAAATGATTGTTTTCAGAAGGCCCAGCATCAAGCAAATCTTGTGAACAGATGTTGAAGTTCTTAATTGAGGATGTATTTCTTGTAAATCGAACTTTGAACTCGTGTTAAAAAACTACACTTTCTTCTCTAGTTGTAGGTTGTACAAATAACTATTTTGCACTTTTCGGGATCAAAACGGCTATTTCATCTCAATTTTTGTGTACAGAAGCTCTTTATTTGCTTTGCTTGGGATTAAAATATACAGTTATGAATATTATTTATTAAAGTAAACGTTTAAATTCAGGTTTTTACATTTACCGAAATTAAATAATCGAGCTTCTGGATGTGCTACCTTTTCTTTACTAAAAGGAGCAGAACACATTAGAGCAGTAGTGGTAGACTTATATGGTGCAATATCAGTCAGCAAGTCCAAAAATTGATTCAGCAACTTACTTTTTATTGTTTAGTGAATTTTGGACGTATCCTGAAGCTACGTTCGATGATCTCCAGCTGCCGTGACGCTTCAGGATAGAAGCGATTCTCAAGTCTCTAAAACAGTGTCCTGTAGGTATACAAAAAAAAACCTTCTGGTAAATTTTGTTCGACTAAGATCAAAACATTAATATCATATAGCTAGTGCTCCAAAACGTGTATTTCCGTCAAAAAAGTGGGGGGGTCATTTTTTACTCCAATGCAATACCTCCTCCCTTACTAAGTGGTAAAAACAATCCCTTTGAGGGCCGTTCTAAAAATATAAGATGAATCCAACATTTTTTTACCACCCGCACGTTAGTAAGGGAGATATTGCAATGGGGTAAAAAATGCCCCCCCCCCACTTTCTTTACGGAAATACACGTTTTGAAGCACGAGGAATCCGAATAAAACAAAATCTCGATGTCGGTCCGTCTGTACTCTCATTTCCGGCTAAACGACCGAACCAATTGGAACCAAATATGGTACATTAGACATAAAAGGGCAAAATCGTACATGCGCAGGTGTGCGAGTGGTATCTGTGCTAACCACAGCAAATTTTTTATGTGTGTGTGTGTGTCTCCGAATGGTTTAAATTAACAATTGGTCCAATCGGATTGGAAGATTTTTTTAAGTTCTTTTTTCTTTGATATCTCACTCTGCTATTTCACGTACCGACTCATAATAAGTGATACCATTTCGATCTAGTTATCCATGAAAAAGGTAAAATGACTTTCGAAGAATCTGAATCTGTGATGAGAATTTCCATAACACGCTAGATGTAGAAGCTACACATTACTACTTTCTTATTTCTTATGGGCGCGCCATGATGGATTTTCACGGAATGAGATAAGGACAAAAAAATAATAATGTGTCACATTCTATTACACAATTAAATGATTTACATTATTTACCAACAAAACTTCAACGGGTAACTAGATCTTGCTGAATCAACATGGCTATGATGGCGATGAATTCAAATGAATATCTTTTTTGTCTCATTCCGTAAAGATCCAATATTGCGTCCATAATAAATAAGAAGGTAGTAGCCCGTAGCTTCTACATTTAGCGGATTATGTAAATTGTCATAACAGATTCAAATTCTCCGAAAAAAAGTACACATGGAAGGTGCTAACAAGAATCGTCCATTTGTGACCGTGAGTCTCTAGGAATATAAAAACGAAATTTGACATTTTCAGTGTTCCGGTGGTATTTCAGTTATTTTCAAAAATTTCAAATGCTTCTTCTTTAGTCATAATAAGTTTTGCCTCTCTACACTGTGCCTCATAGGTCGTCGGCATTCTATGCAATTTTTACATGTTCAAAAAGGGTGGCCTCTGATCGGTGATAGCTCAAACTAGGAAGCTAAAAAGTACATTCTACAATAATTATTCTATACCTATGACGTATTAATGAATAATTATTTGAGATTTTGTTGAATATCTCGAAAAATTGTTTTACTGATTAACCATTGTAATCCTGAGCAAAGTGCTGCTAAGAAAGTTAGCCTGTGTTGTTATAAACACACTGCATATTGCGGAAATTACAGCTAGTCTGCATAGAATGCGTCAATGCGTATTACCCCAATTAAGTGTCATGCATCGTAATTGATGACAAACAAAAAGTCAGACAAAAATTACAAATTTCAAGTATTCGTAAGAGTGGCCACGCGCAGTTGCATAATTTTGAGAAGAATATGGTCGCGTGCCCGCCTAACGAATCTGCTATTCTAACTTTTCAACGAAAACAAAACGAACACTCCACATTGAACAATCGAGGGGTTGTTCGCTTTGTGGCCGCCAAAACTCATATCCACTTTAATGAAAATAATTGGAAAATAGAGCAGTAAATTTCAAAACGTAATGGTACACATAACGTATTATAATTTGACTATAAATTTGCGCGAGAAAACAAATGACGACAGCAATACATGTATAGCAATAGAAAGAGCAATTTGCGACAAACAAAGCGCATCAGTAAATAAACAAGAGAGTCCATCCATATGAGATTACATAAACAAATTTCACAAAAGAGTGGGGTGTCCAAACCATTCGAAAACAACACAATTGTTTTTCGAATGCGCGAATAGGCCATGTACACACTAAGTGCCATACGTCATTATAATTAGACAAAGGGGGGCCGAATGAAATTTATACCAGCCGGCTATTTACAAAAGTTCGACGCGCGCTCGCGGACGCCACTGACTTGAAAACGCGACGCACGGGAAAAGTGTGTGAGAGACGGCGGCGGCGGCGCATCCGACATCAATTTTGTACCGTGTACGAGATCCAACAGGGTGCTTGAATTAAACAACTCTAAATCATAAACTTTTCATCGGCATACATGAAATGAATTAAAATTTTACAGGCAAATTTATTTGAATTGCAGATATTATAGTATGCGATGGTCGTTTATTAAAATGTGCTTGAAATTAATGTTGCAGGCCGACATAACTTAGCTATTGGGCTTGTATGTGACATTTCTTGCTATTCAATAAATAAAATGATGCGTTCTTATATGTATTCTCTTTAACCACTACGGATAAACGCGTTTTACAGGGTGCCGTGATTTGTCCCCCGTAAACAATTTTTTTTTTGATTTTTTAATCTCTACACAAAATTTAGTAATCCTAACGCAACTTTTAAAGCACAAAATAAGATCTTAACCGACGATTTACATTTGAGTAACAACATTTCAATTAAACAATTCATTATCATTTTACTAATAGCGTATCACATTAACTACCTTGTAGGTCTAGAATGTGACCAAAACGTCTTCATATTACAACCAAACAGAAATTTAGAACAGTCGAGTATCCACCAACCACAAAGCCACCTTGAATTAGACCTCCAACAAGGTCTGAGAGAAATCCACATCTCGCCGAAATTTTTCATTCAAAGATAAATATTGTGTAAATTGCCTTTTCGTAGCTCCGAAGACGCAATCTAACTCTGGATGAGACACAAAGACTTTAAAAAAGAGACATACGCTGTACCAGGCGAGTGTGAAGTGCAGTTTTCCTCGAGTTTTTCCTTGATATTTATAGGACGACCTCTAGCAAGAATGTCATAATTTCTTTAAAGAGCTTTCTAGGATTCCAAAACTTCATATGACTTTTCTGAAAACATTACCACGAAATTATACAGGGTGCCCATTATGTATGGAATATCGTATACAGCGTAGTGCCTAGCGCGACGCAGCATAGGGATTTCAATAGTAATTTCTTTATAGTCAATTACTAGCTCCTTTCATTATTTTAGAGCAAAAGTCTAAATAGGTTTTTTCAGAGAAAAAATACTGCATGTGTTCATACGGTGTGCGGTCAATTCGCCCCGGAAGACTTGCCCTGGTAAATTCGCCCCCGGAATATTCGCCCCCGGAATATTCGCCCCCGGAATATTCGCCCCAAGGTAAATTCGCTCCTGGAATGTTCGCCGCAAGATAATTCGCCCCCGGAGAATTCGCCCCCAACAAATTGGCTCCCAGAATATTCGCCCCCAACAAATTCTCCTCCGAAACATTCGCTCTGACAAATTCGCCCTTAGGAGATTCGCCGCCGTAGGATTCGCCCCATAACATTTATTAACCATCGGAAGTAATAAGGTTGGTTTGGTAACATATTAAACAAATAACAATTAAACAAAATTCATTTTATGAAGTACTGGCCCTGTTACCTCCGAGGATTAATAAATCTTATGGGGAATCGCCGGGGGCGAATCTTCCAGGAGCGAATTTGTCGGGGGCGAACTTGCCGGGGGCGAATTTTCCAGGGCGAATTTACAATAAATCTGATATGCCTTGAAATTACACCTAAAAACCAGCGATATCGTTTCATTATTTGCCTTTGACTTATATTAAATTTATACTTGTTTATAAATTAATTTATTATAAAATTGTTTATTATGTATTTAACTGAAAAGAATGTAAATTTAAGAACAATTCTTCCTCAAATCAATTTCTTTTTCTTCGATTATGTACTCTGGTTCCGGAAGATGACAAATAAATAATATCTGATGCAGATGCAGCATTACATTCTTTAAAAAAACAATACCCCATGGACGCTTTTTCTTGCGTCGGTTATTTGAAAAGTATAAATTGTCAAAACTCTTGCGTATTTTTTTAACCTTAATAGCTTAGTAAATAGTTGGGTTATAAAGTAGTATCATTCTATATTTATCAATGTTTAGCTTCTTGGTAGATGATTAATGGGGCGGAAGATCTTTCTTTACATATAAACATTTAATGGTCGCTTGGCATAGATAGATTTAAAATCTTCGCTATACGGGTGTTACCATGACCGCATGTAAAAAAAATTAGGTGATGGAGGGGATCAAGACAAGCACTTTCTCCAAATAAACCGAGGGTCTAACGTGTTTCGTTTGGGAGCCATCCTCAAAGAAGGGGTGAAATTTGGGTTTCTTCTTTAATTTTTTTTAAGATGGGTGGTACGTCTTTGAATAGGTTTTCGGGTTTCTGGATTACGCTAAGAGGGTGAACAGGGTCCACGCGTACTTAGGCCTCAAATTCGGGCCCTTTGTACTACCTCTGTGACTAGGGTCGCTCGACCCCTCAACGTCACTCAAGCCATCCCACACGTGAGATGAACCTTAGGACGCTGGAAGGGGAGGCGGCTCTAATCGTAGCCATGTCCGGCCAGGATTCCCCCATTTCGGGTATGCCCTATGCGATTTTGAATTTGTTTTTCCAAGTTCCTACCACTTACTTGGGGGTGCGAAAAAAATTCTGATTTCGACGAAATTTGGTATCTGGGGTTTTTTAACATGAAAATGACGAATATGGAATTAGTTTTTGAAAATTCGAAAAAAAGTTCCACTTCAATTCTTGGCAAGACAACTAAAATGGAGAGAATTCCACGAAATTTGTTATGTACATACTTGATGAGTTAAGAAACAAAATTGGCCTTTGTGAGTGGTCTCCTACAACAAACCGTTTTCAAGATATTCGGTCTTGAAATTTTGGCATCACCAATGGATATAATTTCCCATCACTCTTTGTGAGTCTCCCCTCCGACAATCCGCTCTTGAGATACAAGGAACCGATCGCGATAAAGGGTCCAAAAAGACGAGGCCTATGGTAGAAATTAATTCTTTTCGTTGAAACCTTTCATTAGACTAGCATGAAGGGTAAAACCGAGGGTAAAACCAGTCCCCTCAACCGCCTATTTTGAGAAGGAGAAGAAAGTGCGATCGTTGGTAGAAATCAGTTCCTTTTGTTGAGTCGTTTAATTAGAATACCATGAAAGATAAAATCAATTTCTAACCCCTAACCTTTTACTGGAATACCGTGAAGGGTAGAATGTGTGTTGACCCCTCCCACCTCCACAGAGGTTAACGGAGACTAGTTATGGAGTGTTAAGAGAATCAGACTTTACCTACATAGCAATATTCAATTACAGATCTTGTAAATTTTATGGTAAGTACATCAAATATTTTCACTTCTTTGATAGATCATGTTTAAATGATCTGTAAGCGGCTTTCCAATTTCCGCCGAAGGATACAATCCTTGTTTTAAAATTTTATAATTTGTAAGAATATTACCTGGAATATTACTTAGTTCTTACCTACACAGCAATACCTAATTATTAAATTGCGCAACATTAAATGGTGCATCAAATACGAGATCAAAGATTTTTAATTCCTTGATAGATTATGTTGACGAGACCTACAAGAAACCTTCCCATTGCCACCTAAAAATAGAATCCTTTATTCCTTTCCAGTTTTGAAATGTTTGGAAAAATTCGTTCTTACCTACATAGCAATATTCAATTGTGGGGGTTGTAACTTTTATGGCACTTAACTGATTATTCTCAAGCGATCTATATGCAACCCTCAAATTGGCATCCAAAAATAGAATCCCTACCCATTTTGAAATTCCTTTTTTTAAAGAAAAATCCGTTCTTACCTACCTACTTAGTTATTATAATGAACGTCTTCGTTGCTAGAAGCCAATTCAGGCTCTCAAAGCCTCCACAAGACCTTTGCATACCTACTCTTTAAGATTCTTTATAAACCTTTGATTCTAAACTTTTGGATGCTTTTAGAAATGATTGACTCTTAAAGTTCTATATTTTTCTTAAATGTCCCTAAATGCATTTAAAAGCTCTTATAGCACGTATGAGGTCTTCCTCAAGTTTAGAATATGAATATACTCAGACTATAAAATTCTAAAAGCCGATGGAGGGTTGTGAAGACCTTAAAGTTGTATTAAAAGCCCTTAAAAGCTCTTCTAGACAAGTAGGCTTTTAAGTGGCTTCAATGCACCTAAGACCGTAAATGGCCCTTAAAAAAGGCAAAAGCTGTGTTAGACATTCTAAAGTTTACTGTACAGCCTTCTACAGGAGTTACTCATATAGTTTTTTCTTGGTTATTTTATTTATTGATAAACGGCAGTTTGGATTACGGAATACGGCAGTTCGGATTATATTATAGATATCATTTTACAAATGTGGCGCGTTCGGATTACAAAGTAGTTCGGATTATATGGGGTTCGGGTTTTCCATACATTGCTGGGCTAACTTTAGGTATATCTTAGAAAAGACTACTGAGTAATCAGGTCAAATTTTCGTGAATGTTTATTTATTTCATCAGAACTCAAAACTATACAAAGAAGACATGAATTATTAACCAATTAATGCCGATACCCGGTAGTCCTTTTTAACGTGTACTTCCTGGCGGCAAATACTAGCTGTATTATCATTTTAAGTATATCCCATTGATAGCTGATATAAATTAACAAAAATCACTAGGATTAGTATCACGCTCAAGGAAATATCAGACAAACCGTTTTTTTCTGAATTAAAGAATTGGCCCACTTTGTATTCACATGCTGACCGAGCATTGATTGCATAACGTTTTGGTCGTGTGCCTCTTTGTGAGAAAATCTAAAGGAATTTACAATTTGTGGCGACAATAATGACGATTCACCTTGGTAGGTCCGTTATTTTTCGTATACGAGGGCCCGCAAGTTCGATACTGTGAAAACAATGACCATTATTTATATTCACACAATGCGGTGAATGTGGCCATTGTCATAAAATGTTTGACGCATTGTACGAAACATGACGTTTAAAGGCACTTTCCAGTTCCGCCCCGATACGCCCAAAGATAGTAATCCTAATTGCAAATCAAACACATGCGCCATGATTTTTGAAAATTTGGGTACCGTTTCTTACAATCAACGCTTGATCGAAGCTGTCTGTCGATAATCAAGTTATTAACAAGTCCCAAAAGTTCGAAGATCGTAAACGATATTATAAAATTCATTAGTTTCTAAGATAGACAAATTACATAAATGTCGCTTGTAATTCGTTAATAAAAACGGCGTGACTGGTCCGTTTAGTTAGTGATGTTATCGTATTGCCCGCTAATTTATACACCGTGCTCTTTTGTTTAGTGCTGTGTTTGTCCACAGGGTGCCGACGAAGATGATGGCGCCTCAGTCACTTCGGTAAGTACTTCCATGCATATCTGTATAAGTCGATTGTTGGACTCTTAGATAAATTGAATTTAATTAATTCGAAATTTAATTAAAATGCTCGCTTCTAACTGCGATTCAAATTTATTGAAAATTAATTTTTATACGGCTGACTGACGTTGTATATAAATTTTTTTTCGTGCCGTGAACTTGTTCGGCTACGTTTAACGACATACACGACGTATTGACACGCTAAATTTGCATTTTTTAATTTGCGCTGCCATTCCTTGACATTGATGTTCAGATTCTATGGACTTTAACATGCATAATTGTTTATAATTCTAAGTTTATTTTAAGGACATTGTATTGTTGGCTTTTGTCATAAAGTATATAAATATTCTAATTTATTCTGCAACTGGAATGGTGCCAGTTAAGTACATTGTCATTTTAGTATTTTTTTTTTATTATTTAAATGTGGACATTTCCGTTTTTTTAAATTCCTTGAAATGGAAACTTTTTGACTTGCTTTTATTTTCAAAATATTATTCTACCCTTCGTTATTTATTGCTATAAAACGAATTACAAGAATTATATGACCGCCCCCAATTAATATATGTTTCCTGTCATTAATTAGTGGGAAAGGACGCGATTATAATCCATCCCTAGACGTTTGTTTGGTGACGTAGAAAAAGGCGATAAGTTTTATGTTGTGCAAATCAGATACACGATTTGAATACAACTGATACTCTTATTTAATCAAACTTTGGGCATCTTGGTAATTTGGCGAGGGGTTCGCACTGTTACGCCCTGTGGTAACGAATCAAAGCAAAAACAAAACTTCTCATGAAAAGAAAACCGCTACGAGGGAGGACCGGTATTCTAGGATCTCAAGTGGGGATGTTTTCTCGGGGTGGTTTGTGAGTTTTTGCTACATACCTAGGTCTATTCACTCAAGTTCTTCATATACTTCACTTTCTTTAGATTCGTCTGATCCTTTGAGTACTTTGGATTCTAGAGATCAATCAAATTTTCCTGATTCTTAGAGTTCCTCCTCCCACAAATTTGACTTTTATTGGTCTAGGACTAAAATCTAAGAAATCTGATACGAACCATTTTACTATCGTTTTTGTATGCAATCCTTTTTGTATGCTTTGAGTTTTTTAGATTTTTTCCATGTCTTCATTTTTAAATTTCTTTATTCTCAATAATTCCTCAGACTCTTAGGAGATTCTTGTAGTTGCTTTGGAGATCTGAGTTATAATGGCCGTATTAATTAACCAACTATAAAATCGCACAGAAACGCTGGCCATGAATTTCATTGAATGGTCATAAGGTATTATACTTGAAGGATCCAACCGCAAATAAGAATGAAAATAATACAGTAAAGGAGGCAATCATACTTGACTACTACCATTGTATTTATAGCATTGTATTTATAAACGATACAATGCTACTACTGAGGGTTTCATTGACATAAAATGAGATTCGAGGGGTAGCATATACCCTTCAATCGTAACCAGATTCACACCAAAAGGAAAGCCGGTCCAAAATAAATACCAAACATACTACAACAAGTGTTGCATTTTTCAGAAATTTAGAAGCATTTTTTTTAAAATTTTTTAATCTTATTATCCTTTAGAGCACGCCTAGCCAACCCCAATGATCTTGTGGACCAAAATTCATTATAATCCCGCGGAGCGCATGGCATTATTTTTCGAAAGAAACTTTTTTTGGAATACATATATGCGTACATCCTGTATTACATTGTATTGTGTGTCAGGGTAAGGGATTTTTGTACTGCCCTTACTAGTTTTAGTGTAGTTTTAGTCGATTAAAGGAGCTAATTGCTGCTCTGAGCTTTAAGTTCCCGTATTTCGTGCGGTTTGAGCTTGTCCCCGCCGCTGTAATTTAGCCTTTGCCCTGGCGTTCATCTTCCTGTCCACAATGTTCCTCTCTGCGCCAACCTTATGTAGATTGTATTTAATTTAAGCAGTATATTATGGCCTGTGAACAGCCCTGTAATGGAACTTTGATTTTTCCTGTTAAGGGTGGAAGCTTCCTGAGCTTTCTTTAGCGTGGCCTTAGTAAATATTTTGGCCCGTCGTTGTCCTGGTACCCGCTGCCAGTGATGGATCCTATTCAAACGCCGAGGCAAAGACGACAATGCGCGACGCTGTGCCCATGCCACACGAATCTCCGCCGCAAAACTTACACCTAAAGGTTGCCATTTTAGATAGTGTGTGGTTGGTTGCCTAAATGGCAGCAAACTTCCCATTATCATTACTTTAGTGTGTGATCGTACATATACACCAAAACAATACAGTCATTACAAGCAGACAAGTAAATTGATCTGGAAGGCTTTATTGTGTCATTTGTGAATTAAGGGTACCTAATTAATAAATTAATTTGTAATTTAGAATTGTTTATTAATGAGCGACCTAGAGCTCGTTGAGATTTTGAACTTTCTGTCCGTCCGTCTGTGTACATGATAACTCACGAACGGTTTCGCATATTTCCATTTCTGGTTTTAGTATTTTGGTAATTTTGATCATTTGGACTTTCTGTCCGTCTGTTTGTGTTTGTCACTCGTTGTCCAAATTGTTTTGAACAGTTTATTAACGAACTCCTAAGCGAGTTCATAATTTTGGACTTTCTGTCCGCCAGTTCGTCCGTCCGCGAACGGTTTCGACTTTTCCAATTCTGTTTGCAGTATTATATTTATCATCACTCAAGTAAAAATTGATCAAATTTTCAGTGACCCAGGAGCTTGTTTGCTATATTTACTAGTTTATTTGCCTTTACGTCTTGTTTCAAGCTTCGTTAAAATTTACTTTTATAGAGGGGCGAAAAAATGGTATTTCCAGGTGCTCTGTAGCGGTTATAAATTATTATAAATGAAACAGCAGCAACTTGTTTTTAGAGCATTTTATTTCAAGCCACTTTCTCTTATGGCTCTGGCACCTTATCCAAGAAAAATATCAACTTTCATATTTATTAATATATTTTGATGAAATTTTAAACACAGATACATCTAGTAATGGCGAACATATCTCGGATAGTAAAACTCAGATATGCGCATGCGCAAACTGCGCAATGTAAACTTTCTACAAAAGAACTTATTTTTCTTAAGAAACTGAGTTTACGAGTTCCCCTAGTTCAAGTTCACAGCTTTACCCCCCTGTTCACTTAACAAAAATGTGTTATGAACATTTTTAAATAGTGCTATAATGTTAAATTGTCCTGATCCAATTTTAATTTCAGAATTGAATTTCTTAATCTGAAAAGTCAGTTTTCATTGAATTGAAACTCATGGGTAGTTCGACTCTCAGTCCCCCGGTTTTTTAAGGTACAAATTCCACTATTATTTTGAGTTCTGCTCCATGCATATTGGATTTTGCCGCTCAAATATTCGAAAATAGTGTTACGGTACACGGTAGTTCCCATACTCAACTCTCGGGGGACATCTTGACTCTCAGCCCCCTCCCCTCGCCCCTTCCAAGTTTTTTTACAAATCTAAAATCAGCAATGTTGGTAATTGCTCGATAGTTATCCGATTATGCGGTACAAGTTTTGAAAATAGTCTTACGGTACCCCATATCTCGTGCACTGAAATATCGGTGGTCATATTGACTCTCCACGTTTTTTCAAAGACCTTTATAGGGTTACTTTCTTGTTTGTTTGGGTGGGTGGGTGTGTGTGCGGCTGAGAGTCGAATTGACCCCTGCGTTCCAATTTAAGGACAACTATTCTCTTCAGATCAGCACAAATTAAAATTGGATCAGCACAATTTAGCACAACAGTAGCGCTATGCAAAAATTTTCATTACACACTTTTTTAATTGTGGGGACTAACTTGCTGGAGCTCCACATGCTAATAATCAGGGTCGGACTGAACAGGAGGGATACCGAGAGATTTCCAGGAGGCGTAATTAATTTAAGGCCTAATATTTGTTATTAAAAAGTAAATGGCTATTTTTACAGTAGAAACGCGATTATCTGGAAACGGATTCCCGGCTATTTATTTATCAATGTTTCTTTTGTGTTAAAAGTAAATTTCCGACTAATTTTATGGCACGATAGAATAATGTTAGGCAGTACCTCAATAATCCTTCCAGGATAAAAGACTAATATATGTAAACCCTCGTTAGCCTTCCAAAAAATTAAATTCCTTCACACTGGAACGACGGCACTGCATAGTACGAGTACTTTTCTATTGTAACAATTTTATGTACAAATTGGGGAAGACCATTTTATTCACTGATCACAAGTAGATGGGTTAGCCCTCGGATTATCCAGTTAAAATAATGGAAGAAAATTGCAAAGAATACATGTTGACTTCATTTTTTGTTTTCTCCAAATATTTGGGTTGGAAGAGGATTTGGAGGACTGAGGGTTCACTTAGCCCCCATTTGATTTTTCAAAATAATTTTGAAACCACACAGGCACCAACCTTAGGATTAGTTATGATAGAAACTTGTTCAATAAAAGTATTGTTTTATTTGCCAATTAACTACATGGTAACAGTTGCCTGCTACACGATTTTCCGGAAAAATCCTTATAGGGGGCCCTTCTAAAAGTATTTCCCGGTAGGAATTTACAAACTAGCCCCTGTCCTACTAATAATGAGAGCGCCCAATTGCCCAGGAAGCGAGATTCGTAGGTGGCAATTATTGCGAAATGTCTTGTTGAAAATTATCTTTCGAATTATCCGAGAGCGAATTTTTGGGGTGCGTAATGTCCATTCTGGGAGTGAAATTTGCTGGTGCGAATTGTTCGGGCGAGAATTGCCGGCACACACGTTTTAACGTAATTAACTATGTCTGGATTTTCTGCTGTCGTGATTAGAATTTATCATCATTGATGTGTGAACAGTCTAGTTTGTAATTTTTCTTGTCTAATTTACGTTTTTTTTTCCAAATCACTGAATCCACCATACATTTAAGTTGCACGAGTAAATTACTGATTTTTAGTCACGCCACCTATTTTTTTACTACAAGGGATCAATTATAAATTCAGATCCACTGAATTTAATCACGATATAATTTATAATTATATAAACAAAAGGAATTGCATGTTTCAAGTTCATAATTTGCAGTTCGCATACGGCGTGTATGCAACTTCCGATAATTACTACCTACTTGTTTTATTTTTTTCTAAATTCGCGTCAATCTTTCGGGAAGATCTTTGTAAAAATTTATTAATTATTGTTGCCGTTGGCGTGCGTTTTTTTTTTATCACAATTGTCGTCGGTCGCTGTCTTTAGTCGTGTAAAATATTGTACCATAAATTATTCCCGTTTCGCTTTTTGTCTTACTGGTGCCCACATAAACACCAGCAAGGAGACAATGCGTAGGCCATAAAATCAATGAAATATTGTTACAGTTAGACCCGAAGAAGTGCACCGAATGGCTCGTGACAGCTGCCAAGGGTGATTACCAAGAATTAGCCAAACTAGCCTCGGATGATCCGCGCCTCGTTAAACTTAAGGTAAGTGGGTCAACATTACTCTTTTGAACTGTCACTTTTTTGTCTTATATAAGTAACTGAAACTAATCTCGCTTAGAAAACTGGGACCGTGGCGCCTTACAAATAAGAGAAAATATCTTTACCCCTGCACAGTCTAGACCCTGACTTACAAAAAAAAAAACGATTTGTTCGATTGTCTTAAAAGTGGGCAAGGCCGAAGATGTATCAATTGGGTATATCTATACCTGACTCAGTTAAGCATTTGATAACCATCGGACTTATCCCTTAAAACAATAGAAGCATTTAGTCATGGTGTCTCTCCATTTCTCTTTGTGTAGTTTAAAATTTGGATATGTTTATTTTGTTTTAAATTGTTTGCTATAAACTCGAAGCCGTATATTAATCTGTGCGATTCTCTCGAGAGCAATTCGCAATAATATAAGTCCGATGCTACAGTGTTTTCCATTTTGTTTGCATTGTTACTGGTGATGGAACAAATTAGGAAACTTATAGCGGAATAAAATGGATTGCGCTACATAATGAACGCCACATCCCTTGTATTCACAAGGCAGAAGGTGTTATCAAATATCGGTCATAAAAATCCCCAATACAATATTATAGCATAGCAAGTTTTTGTACGACATTTGCTATTTATTTTAATTTGCACAAATTTCTAAAGGATACTCGAAGATGCAACATACTTTTGCAATTAAAAGGAGTTGAACTTCTTTTTCTATTCGAAAATAAAATTTTGATTTTTCTAAGCAAACTCGAAAATTCTTTAACAAAACTTATTATTGGAGATAATTTGCATTTGAAATGGTTTTTTCTAAAAAACCAAAACAAATGCGATCTAAGTCACCTGTATTAAAATTTTATTTTGACGCTTCAATTTGTTTGTTAAACTTAGGTGAACCTGTCATCGGTTCTCCGAAACGAATCAATAGAATTTAAAAAGCAAAGCAGATTAGTAATCACGATTAAATTGGCTTTCAAATAATGTGCCATTTGCCATAGTTAAAATTTTAGGGGTTAAGCTCCTTACGTAGAGGGGTGAAGACTTGGGTTCGTGATTTGTATTCCAAAAGTTGACCCCCTTGAATACAAAATTGACGTGTTCGAGGATTTTTCGAAATTTCTAAATTTAATACCCTAAAAGCCCTCTGTATACTTCTCGTTGGGCCACTCTGTATATCGTTAACCATTTTACCCAAGTTTGTATTATTTCGAATTGAAACAATCTTGTGGTTTCCAGGTTAAGATGGCCATTCCAATTTGAATATTATAATTATTGTTGCCGTCACTGTCACCTTTAGTTCCACAAAACATGCGATTAAACTAATGGCTGTGGTTCTTGACCTCACTAAAAGTTAGAGACACTCTTTTGTACTTAAAATTAAACAGCATAAAACTCAATCTCAATTTATTACAGCAAATTTCAAAGCATCCCAAACATATTCCAAAAGGTAGTAAAGAAGACAGAATTAAAAAACAAGCAGTAAAATTACAACAAAAAATTGATTAAAGGCTCACTTTTCCTGCACGTATGCAAAGACGACACACAATAAATTAATTTTTTTTTCAAGTTAAGTTGAAATAAATCTTTTGGGTATTTTCTGTTTATATAACTTTACAGTAATATACACATTTAACAAGTATTTTAAGCCATTCCAATTTATAAACAAATACAATTATTAATAGCTTGTAATTAATACGCCGCCTGCTGGCCTTTAATTTATAATTAAGTTAAAACAATTCGGATTAACCGTAGATAAGAAAATTTATGCTCATCCTATAAATCTCTAACAATAAATTAAAAGTTGGGAGAATTACATATATAATTTTTTTATTCACATTATAAACTGATTGTGTAAATATAGAAGGCGTAGATTCTATTTTAGTATGCGGAGAAATACCTCGAGAATAACAAATAGGATCATACATTTTGAATCCTTAAATAACGAGCCCGTGTTATATTTATTACCGGTAGTCAGATATGGTCTGTATTAAATAGATTTTAATTACATTCAATAATATATTATCTTAATTACGAAATGGCCGGTCCGGCCCATTCGTATAGGTGGGCGATTTATTCGTAGCGCTCGCCTGAGATATCGCCTTTTTTTCCGAATAGGGCGGTAAAAAATTTAATTTATTTTATTTGGCCCCTGTGTGTGATTCATTAAGTATATGTGCTTAACGAGCCTTTTTTTGCATTCCGAATTAGCCGCATGTATGACTTGATAATTGTGTACGATATGGCGTTCGTAGTACTGTAATTAACTCTTTACCGATTCGTGAATCTTTAAGTAACCGATATTTACCGGTAGAATAAATTGCTACTTACCTTACCATTGTATAATTAACGAAATTTAAATTTTAATCAATTACAACAACTCATAAATCATTCAGTGCGCTTCGAGCGATTCCAGCGTCGTAAAGTTAACAGTAATAAAATTAATCAGATCTACATTTTTATGGAAGAGTGCAGGATTTTTTACGTTGGATTGATTGCGGGGCGATGGTATCAGCGAAATTAAGATCGATAAAGATAACTGTACAAAAGTGAACAAAACGATCTTTAACGGAGTTGAGCAATCCTTTTTTAACGTTCTTTGTTAGTGACTTTTCTACTATTTTCCAGGTCACACAGTTGAGGTGTGTAGATTTATTCAAAATGAAGTAACAGTTCGAAAAATAACAGGTTGTCAATGTCGCGATCAGTTACTAACAAGGTGGACATTATTATTTGGACGCAAAGGAAAAATTAAAAAATAACTTATAACAACGCCCGCAGTACTTAGCAGCAGAAGTCAAAACGACGGATGTTTCGCGATATTTTCGAACCTGAGTAGACGTACCTCCCCCTCTATAACTTGTAACTAATTCCGTGAAAGTCAATTAAATTTTACTTTGATAAAGTTCCCTTATCAAACATCTGCTAAATAATTCTCGAATAGACGCAATAATTCCTTTACTCACATGTTACTTATCTTCTACGTCTTAAATTACAACAAAAAAAAACAATTAAAACCTACTAAATTATTGAACAATTTTTACAGCAAAAGCGCAACTATAACTAAAATTAAATAAAATTCCACCAGATTTCCCGATCAGACTTTGAATAATGTTAAATACAGGGTGTGTCGCTTGCCATTCCCATAACTTTAACCGAAAGTTACGCTACTTATACGCATTCTTTAGCAACCCGGGAAGGCATACTCTTATTGTCGGCATTATTTCAACCTAAAGGGTCATACCTCCCTGGTTTACATAGCAATAGGTATCATCTGTTGCGTTTCCTCTTTGAATTTATTCATTATTCTCGAACATTAACAAAAGTTTCCCTTATTGTAATTTGTTCATGTGGTATTCTGTGTCTCTTGAGTATAGTTTTTAAATGGTCCCAAAGAAAGAAATCAAATGGGTAAAGACCTCGGTCGTCATTCTGCTCTGCCAGTCCATTTATCAGGATACCGTCTCATTTCATTTCATTTCATTTTTATGACTGATAATACTTATTGTAAGCGTTTCCACGCTATTTATATCACAGATTTACTATCCTTAACGTATGTCAATTATGTTAGTATGCAGGAAATGATGATACCTGAACCTTGCCAACAATGTGCTTAATACCTCCTTTGCAGTTTACGTTCTAATAGTAAAGTAGTATACACATTTCCTTATTATTGTGCATTTTCTTGTTATTCTTCAGGATTATATTTTTTTAATCTGTTCTAAACGAAAATCTTGGGCCGTCAGCAGGGAAGTAGGTATGTTCCAAATGAACACTATGATATTAGTGTCGTTTAGATACGAGGATGTTGGTATTTAGCATTAAGTTGGCTGACCAATGGAACAATTTTGATGTTCTCCTTAATGAAAGAGGTATGGCACAAAATGAGCACAATATTTTGAAGATATAGCAATTGGGGTGCTGATTCAGGGGACAAGGGGTGCTAATTTAATCCATCTGATGTGCAAGGGAGAAGAATCTTCATTTTGTCAAAATTTCTTATAGCTACTTGCATTGTCTAAAATTCTCAAATTTTCTACAGTTCCTTTATATTTCCTAGTTCCTTCATATTGACGGAAAATTTCTTATTCGTAAACATTTCCTAATGTTCTCTAGAATTTTCTCCCTAAATCTCATACGATTCAACATTTTTCACATTATCCCAAAATTTCCTTTATTCCCCGTGAATTTTATCTACCCTTCGTTAATCTCTTTCTATTTCTCAAAAGTTATTTTCTCATGCGAGGAAGAAAAATTTCCACTTCATTGCCCCCATTTCCCTAACGCTTCCTGCTTCCAAGTTCTATACGAAAAAAGTAACAATATAATTCCTATGCGCGGATCCGAGGGAAACGCCTACACTGCCTTATATTGTATAACATTTTCTCAGGTTTTCTTTCTAAACTTTCTTATTCAACATTTCTTTCCTCCTCACAATTTTCTTATATTGTCTTTTCTCAACTCCTTTCCCTAAAATTTCCTTGAAATCCTTCTCTTTCGTCGAATATCTCATGTTATTTTCCCAACGCTGCGTGCATGTTTGTACCAAATGAGATTATACATTTGCATCTTATTTCGTCCATTTCCTCCTATTTTCTTTAATGAACCATGAAACCATCTAGAACAGTTTCCATTTCATTGAATTGCGCCTATTAATATCCACACTGTGCTGCGCTTTTCTTTTTACCTCCTTGCGTGAAGGACAAGAATTTCCTTTATTATTTAAAAATTTCCTCTATTTCCCTACATGTTCCTAATATTTCCTAATTTTTTGAAAAAAAAATTATTTCCATACATTTGTCAACAAATTTTCTATTGCCGCAAGATGTCATATCATATCTATTAACCCAAACTTCTGTACAGTTCTCTTGAATTTACTCAGCTATTTTCCCCTAATATCCTATCCAAAGATTAATTTTGGAATTCCAAAAAATTACCAGCAATAGATTGGTATGTCCTTTCCCTTATCCTCTCAATTCGTACTTCCCCTAGGAGAAAACATATTTTCTGTCTGTCTGTCCCGGAGTATTAACGCGGTAACTCAATAACGGAGGGAGATTTTTGGTTCTGTTTTGATATTCTGGTATTTTTGAAGAATCGATTCTTTATCATTTCCATGGATAATATTTTTTAAATTTGGATTTGAGCCTAAGATTCTGGATTTGTATCTAGAAGAATTTTTTAGAAAACAATTTTAGGATGATTTCGAAAAAGGTTTCGAAGGGGGTTTCGGAGTATGTATTAAAGATATTTCCATGAATACTTCTAAGAACATTTCTTAGCTAAATATTGGAAAGCGGTTTTTAAGATCTTCATTTCCCTTTCTTCCACCTAAGCCGTGAATTCGATTACTAATAAAAACAAATTAAATCAAACTCGCACAACAATTACTTATTAAAAAATATATTGCACCACTAGCTACGATCATCTTGGGGGATCTGATTTATATGCAATTTTTGGGTCATTAAGATCAATTTTTTAAATTCAAACTCGATGTTCAAGAATTGAGTTTAATACATAGATCAGAGTTTCTCAAAGTGTGCCTAAAATAGACCGATAGCTACAAATTGGAGCATGTAAAAAACAGCGTATTTCCGAGGTACTAGAAGAACCATCCTTGGGTCTTCAAATGCAGGTTTTTCAAAAAAGGGGCGCATTTGTGGGGCTGTGATAAAAATTGGGGGCGTTAAAATTGAGTATTCGAATTTCAATTTTTCAAAATTTCATCGGGGGAAGACCCCCGGCCCACTCTTTCGTGGGGGGGTACTCTGAGCCCCCCCCCCCCACACACCCTCCGGTCGAATACGCCTCACCCAACCAGAACCAGGCACTGAACTACCTATTAAATACAGATAAACGTGAAAGCTGTAATAGGTAATTTAAGGATCAACAATTTTTGTATAATCCCTTTCATATAACCCCATTTTTTCCATTTCTTTCAATTTTCCTTTACGTTCGCTCAAATCTTTCTTAAGTTGTTTTTACAGCGCCTTCACGTTCGCCTCAAGTTTCTCTTAATTTTCTCATAACCTGCTTCCAAAATCATCCAGTTCCTTTTAATTTTTAACCTCTCCAGTTTCCCTAAAATTCATGGCGATATTTTCCTGTGGTTTGATTAAAAAAATGCAAAAATTTAGAGTGCGCTTGAAAGGGTTCAACCTAAAATTTAAACAAATCCCTCATCAGACAGAGGTTAAAGTGCTTTTAATATGAAAGTCTGGTCTGGTTTACTTGTATAACCAAGAAAAATCATAATTGGAAACATAAATCAATGAATTTTCCACGCACATGGATCCTATGCAATTTTCCGACTCCAAATTACTTCTTTAGTATCACTATACGAACAGCCGAAAAAATTATATAAGTGTTGTATTGTGTAAACATAAAAAATAATGACATGACATTCTGTATATTTATTAAGTAAATCTGCCAGATTATTTACAAAATAAGCACATAGTTGAATTGTTTCATTTGAATTTGTTGTTGTGTTGTTTTTCCTTTTAGAAATTTTTGTAATTGAGTAGTAAACTGAAACACTGGCGCTTTTCATCCATGATTAAAAAATCAACAACGATACAAATATCAATTTCAGGAGCGAACTTTATCCCTTAAATTGTTAAAATTTATTTTGAAGGGACCTACCACCAACTAACACACGATACCCACAGAAGAAAAAGAAATATCTCCATCTTGGGGGAAAATCTCACCAGGGTAAAATTTATGGGCGACAGTTACCACAATTTTATATGCTGCTTAGAAAAATTCGAGTCAACTGTTGCATTATTTAGTCCTAATCGATTTTGCACGAATATTCGCTTGTTGCAGTCCTTTTAATTATATTTAAAAAAAATGTTATACGTGTGCACTGTCCGAAGCCCCTAAGCTCAATCTACCATATACAGTATAATACGGGTGCATAAGGGGTTAACATGACTGCATATTCCCAGAGGATATTCAAGCTAGTTGATTGCGAGGCCGTGTTTCATTAACGAACCTTGTACGAATATCGATAGTGCTACCGGTCCGTTTAG
Organism: Photinus pyralis; assembly: GCF_008802855.1. Classification (NCBI taxonomy): domain Eukaryota; kingdom Metazoa; phylum Arthropoda; class Insecta; order Coleoptera; family Lampyridae; genus Photinus; species Photinus pyralis. The sequence goes on from NW_022170663.1 coordinate 3,221,109, forward strand.
GACATGTGTAAATTAATGAATGTCCTGCATGCGTCCGGCTTTATCAGGTGTGCAAAGTCGACTATTTTTCGCGACCCTCCCCAAGCCCTTTTCCCACATAATTAGCATTTGCAGGTGTTTAAAAGCGCGGAACACGTGCGTTTAGAAAATCCAGTGCGATGGAATACTTGTCACGTTGACAAATAAGAAAAGTTCTCTTTGAACACGAACGCGCATTTTTTAAGATTTGTTTATTACGGATGCTCGAAGGACCACCTAACAAAAACAAGCGTTTTGCGTATCCGACCAATTATTTCTAACATGAGGTGTTATGAAAGCCGCTACTCGTATTTCAGCGGTAATGAGCCAACACTGGTAGCACCGTTTCTGACGGGAATGCATCGGAATGAAGTATTTTAAGGGGTCATCCACTCTGACAACTTTTTTTCTCATTTTTTCCTAAAGATGTTCCCGAACGTTTCGATATTTCACCGTCCTCTGCAGGATAATGAATAAACCAGTCATGGTAATTGATAACTGATAAACATTGATAGGTAAGATATAAACATGTCACGTGCTGAATGCAAGTACCGACGTATATTAGTATGTTTCTTTTGCTGGCTACCGCGTTGTGCGTGGACCACCCGCGGTTTACAACTGACAACCACGACTGAAAACTATCGCGAAGCTGTAAGGTACGTTTTGGCACGTTTACAGGTGCTAATTATTCTACAAAGTTCTAAATTATATTGATCATTTACTGCTACTTCTATTGCCAAGAAATTTCAATGTTCTCCGCAGTCATCTTGTATTTATTGTTGAGCCTATATGTCATACCGATTACAGTGTTGCTTAATTATGGAGGAGTCACTGAAACTTAATTTAAGTACAGTTTCATGTTCCAGCTGCATTTGCCAAGCTCTGAAACGTGGCGAAACAATCATCATTAATTTCAAGCAAATAATCGTGTACAGGTTTTGTATGTATACCCATCATTGATTATTTGAATTGACCAAGATACAGTAGGTCCACAATTTCCTTGAATTGATTTTTTTGTGCATCCACTGACACATTTTAAAGACCGGCACATCACGAAAATCATTAAAAGAAAAGATAATGCTGTGCTTTATAACAGGAAAAATAGGGTTGAGCTTTTAGGGGTGGAAAATGGTTTTTCACGATTTGCAATGAAACTGAATCTCATTTTTAAAAGGTTAAGTGTAGAAGCTGTATACAAAATATCATGGTGTAGAGCCCACGGCTAGTTAATCCGCACACAACGACCATGTACAATCGAGATATTTTTATTACCTTGATAGATTATGTTCAAAGGATCTATGGTGAAACCCTCCCGTGCCACCTAAAAATAATCCCTGTCCGTTTTGAAATTTCGCGATTTATAGGGAAATTCGCTCTTACAGTCATACCAATATTCAATAATTGCGATTCTTATTCATAAATGTAATACAATGCCAATAATTCTCATGGGTGGATTCTTTTAAGAATATCAAAATTACTTAAATTAATATGCAAACGCCCAAAGTACGTGATGGCTTGCAAATTCATCAACGGAACGAAACGCGAACCACACTACGTTTCTTGATGTCGCTTGTTATGGCTAGACATATTTTGATTCGTTTCGGAGATAATTCGTATTTGAAATGGTTTTTTCTAAACCAAAACAAATGCGATCTAAGTCACCTTGTATTAAAATTTTATTTTGACGCTTCAATTTGTTTGTTAAACTTAAGTGAACCTGTCAGTTCTCCGAAACGAATCAATAGAATTTAAAAAGCAAAGCAGATTAGTAATCACGATTAAATTGGCTTTCAAATAATGTGCCATTTGCCATAGGATTCCTTTTAAAATTTTAGGGGTTAAGCTCTCTACGTAGAGGGGTGACGACTTGGGTTCGTGATTTGTATTCCAAAAGTTGTCCCCCTCGAATACAAAATTGACGTGTTCGAGGAATTTTTCGAAATTTCTAAATTTAATACCCTAAAAGCCCTCTGTATAATTCTCGTTGGGCCACTCTGTATATTACTCTCCCATATAAGAAGTCTGGAAGCCGACCTCTCTCATTACAGACCTGTTTTATTGCAGACATATTGAGAACCGAAGTCACATTAGGTTCAGCATCTTGGTTAGCGTCGAGTTGTTAGCGGAGGCCCGCACTCTGGCGGGACATCATTTAAAATCAAAAGTGCCAAAGCTGTGACAGTACATTTGATATGGTACTGGCTATACCCAGTTTGAAATTTATGCAATTCGGTTCCTAAATGACCGAGATGACAAAAATGAAGTCCTCGTGTGAGATCGAAGGGATTTCAGCGCATTTTAACCATTTTCAGAAATCCTTAACAATAAATGTCAATACCCAATGGTCTTCTTTCGGCCTTCTTTATATTCCCTTAGAGATTCTTCATTAGTTACACATTTCGTTCCACGTCAATGCATCTTAAGATATCCTTGACGAAGGCTGTCGGAAGATACAACAAAATGTAGAGATCTCCGGTATTCTTCAGAGAATCTAGGATTTTTTAGAGATTTTTTTTAATTTTGCGTGATTTTGGAAGATTATCCAAACATTCTTTTTCGAATTCTAAAGCGTCTTTCGAGAAACTCACTGAATGACTTTCTATGATTCTTCAGATATTGTTTTTCTCAAATTCTTCAGCTTGTTTCATCATTTACACTTACCTATATCTGACAGTTAATTTCTATGGAAACAAATGTGTTCACATAGTAGGTTTCTATCAGATAAGTTTAACTGTGACCAGAAAACGAAAATTTCTGGCATTTTAGTTTTATGACTTAGATTCGAGCGACAATGGATTTCAAAAAGATTTCAAACTGTATTTACATTAGGCGGAGACGTATTGCTGTACATATAACAGAAAGGGCAGTGAATTGAAAAAAGTTACGTAAAAAATAATATTCATATACTTAACACACATAATTTAACCAGTTTGTTTCCTTTTTTATGTTTCGTTGTTTAATAAAAAAATGGAAGAAAACAATTTGTATATAATTTAAATTAAGCTGTTATTGTCGCCGATATTATTACATAAAATATAAATAAGTGAAACCATATAATCATGGGCAATTTCGTAAAAACAAGATGTAGATTTTTTTCAACGCCGTATACGAAAGGTGTTGCAACAGTTGACATCCTCCGAAAAAAATCAGTCGGCGGGCAGGTGTTGATTATAAAACCTAATTTGCATTACATCTTGTAAATACAGCAATTTGCCGAATTCTAATTCGACGCGAAATGACAACGTATCATTTAATTTTTGACTTTAATTAGGACAGATGCGTCAGCAATCCGGACAACTGTCTTTCAGTAAGATAATTATCGTTTCAAAATGAAGTCGAGTATACGAAATTAAATCAGTTCGATAATTGAAATCGCTACTTTAAAACCATAAATTTAGAAAGGAATTTTTTTTCGGAATGCATTATTAAAAACATAAGGAACAAATTTTAACATGTCATAAAATATTTTAGTTTCGTGTAATAACCGTAAAATAAAGTGGTACTCTAGTTAAAGCGATCATTAAAAAGAAATCTGGAAAACATAAAGAAAAGCATCCATTTTAGTGACATGTTAAGCTATTTAACACCAAAACTCCATAATTAAGCCGCCCAATTTAGTAAAACATAATTTTCTCAAGTTATGTTTACATCCGGTTGTAACCTAATCGTCCAAACGTCTGGTTTCTAACAACGATTTTTGCAAGAATATCCTCATTTATCAATGCCGTGATGGACCGACTGACATTTTGTTCACTCCATGCCCACGACACGCTAACAACAAGACAACCCCTCTGGTCATTCCTTTCACCATCATCAACTCGTCAACTTTAATATTTTTATTGATCGTTTTTGTCTACTTTTAAATGATAAGAAAAAAATGTTTCCCTTTGATCTTTGACAGTATGAGTTGTTGGAATAAGAATTACACGATCGCAATAAAACGAATTTATTTGTTAGCACTTAACTATGCCAAAAATATATTTGTCCCGTTTAATTTACAAACAAATTCTTGGCATAGCGCATTGTTGTCTTTGTCTATTTATTTAATGACATCTTTCACACCGGCCGTAAAAAATTACTGTACGTTGTAATGGTTTTCGGCCTCATCCGCTTTGTTGTGCTTTTAAATCTGAATCAAGTGTTACATTTTTACGCACTTCCTGTAAGGACATCTGGTTTATTTCACTGAGGTATTGCAAAACACGTTTTGTCATTCGCGTTTTTACATTCAACAGCGTGGTGCATAGAGGTTCTTTAGGATTTGATTAGACAAAAGCTAGAACGAATGCAAAGTGACATGGAAAAGAATCCAAAATGTACATTTTTCTTGGTCTGGCGTGAACTAATTTTCCTTCGAAATGAGCTTTCTTGGTCGAATTTTCAGATTTCTTCTTATCTTATACGGGGGATGATTATGGTTGGGCGTTAGTAGAAACTGTTATTTTATTTTATCCTGTATTCGTTTAAATTGTCATGCCGAATACGTCTCGTGAGTTTGAAATTTTTGGACATTTTCGAGTTGTAGACATGAGTGCTTGTTGGGATCAAAAATGACCACGAGTGCGTAGCAAGAATTGCAAAGATCACACCTATTATATATGAATAAAAAATGAAGCAAAATTAAACGACAAATGACCATAAAGCTTTTGTATACATACTTGACAATTGTAAATAATTTAGATTTTCTATATACAGTTGTTCTTATTGGTATTGGTAAATTTCAAAATATCTAGATACAAGTGCGGGCCACGATTTACTACGAATTACCTTTAATTTGAATTTAAATACAAGGAATGTTTTTCATTCACAATTTAGTTCATAAATTATCATGATGGACCTATGAATGTGGAAATTTTCTACCTTGAACTTGAAACGAGATACTGGTTTTTTTAAAATAAAATCCCAAAGTATTTGCAAAATAAACGACTTCAAATTTGCCTATCGAATGTTATCTCTAAGATATCAGACACCATTTTTTTCTTTAACCAAGTATGCAAACACTTCAATCGATCATAAATTATGACGATCTTTCTTATAGATATCTAATCCATGCATTGACATAATAAATAAATGGTACCTCGTAAACAGAATAATCTCGTAGTTCACACACTAAGGTGAGGACAACCTCCTTACAATTAAATGAAGAAAAGCTGCAGATTGGAACTTTCTGCTAGTTTCATTCATATATTTGATCGGATTCCTGGTGCTGCAAAACATGGATTTCCGTAAGAAAGGTGTGGGGGGGGGGGTCATTTTTTACTAACGTTTTTTATGTTGTCTTCTTACACAATAATTCCCTTTTTTTGGTGACACAATCACTTAATCCGCTTCTAAATATTAACTTTATCAACTCGCGATTTTTTTTCGGGGCTCAAAAGAAGGCAGTGTATAAACCTTCCTTTTTTACCAAAAATCGACTACACCAAAATTTCTCGCGAAAACACTTTTTCTTATTAATTTTGGGGAGTAGAATCCAAATCAATTCGTACTTTTTCGATTAGACTTCTCAATCAAAAGTTATAGACTAGAAACCAATTTCGAAAGAAAATTCAAAACGCTGTAACTTTTGAACTAGTAGCCCGATCTTGGAACTGTTTGAAATTACGGATTCTACAGGCCACATTCTATAAGAAAATTTTTTTCCCGGTCGATCCGAGACAATTTTTTTTTCGGGGCTCCAAAAAAAGGCAGTGTATAACCTTCCTTTTTTACCAAAAATCAACTACACCAAAATTTCTCGGGAAAACACTTTTTTTTATTAATTTTGGGGCGTAGAATCCAAAACAATTCGTACTTTTTCGATTAGACTTCTCAATCAAAAGTTATAGACTAGAAACCAATTTCGAAAGAGAATTCAAAGGGCTGTAATTTTTGAACTAGTAGCCCAATCTTCGAACTGTTTGAAATTATGGATTCTACAGAGCACATTCTATAACAAAATTTGTTTTCCCGGTCGATCTGAGACCATTTTTTTTCCGGGCTTCAAAAAAAGGCAGTGTATAACCTTCCTTTTTTTTTTACCAAAAATCGACTACACCAAAATTTCGCGGGAAAACACTTTTTCTTATTAATTTTGGGGCGTAGAATCCATTAGAAAACAAATCACAAAGTAAATAATTAATTTGTTCTATGAATTTGTTATACTGGTAGCGCTATCTAACGGTAAAATTATAGCACCTTCGAAAACCATATCGAAATTATTTTCTTAAATTATCGATCTCACAAGTAATCTAAATCAAAATAGACTAGAGCCTGCACATCTACACTATATCAGAAAGCTTTTAGTGAAAATTTGAAGTCTCTAGCTATTATAGTTGCTGAGATCTCACCCGGCCAGCCAGCCATAACGAATATAATAGCGTATTTTTTTCAAAAATGCGCTAAAAATCTCGGGTTCGTTTTTATGAAGGGAAGGCGTCTACCTTGCGAAGGCCGTGTTCGATTTCTTACCATGATGGTTGCCTATATACCTGCGAATGATTACTACTGACTGACCATGACAGTACCTGATATTTATTATGTGGGATCCATTACTTTTGTTTTGATGAGACTTGTTTATAATAATAATTAATAAAATTGATAAGTATGTTTAAGTTATGAATACAGATTTGTTATAACAATAGATTTTTAATTAAAAATCCATGTTTTCGTATATTTCTAAACTAACCAAAAAAAAGGTATGATTGAAAAATGTTAAAAAGAACGTTTGTAAGATGAAGGAAGGATTGTGTACATTTCTGAATTGAATGGAAGAATCTGTCAAATCTTTCATTATTAATTTTTTTCTTGGGAGGCAATTAATCAATTAACTTTTGATACCTACGTCCTCTCCACATCACCTTATAAAATGTTACTATTCGTCTTATATTTTACTTATTTTGTTGGTTCTATTGTGTAAAAGCTTAATGTACTGTAACGGTCCTCAGCCTCACGCTACAGCCCCACTCTTGGATGATATTTTGTAACAGATGGTTACAAATATTGATGGTTCGCTGTGTATATTCTTCTTATCCTTTTCTTTTCTTGGCGTCGTTATTTAAGTACAGGGTGGGGCAGGGAAACATCCCTACTTTTGAGGTGGCATTGAGAGTAGTGGGGACATGTTGGAGGAGTGGGGGTAGGTTCGAATGACACTGTGGCCACGGAATTTTCCGATAGTAGCGCTGTCAGTTGTAGACATGGCTTGGTCGAATGAGTAACGCGCTTTTGCTGTCGAGACGTATTTTTCTCAGAATAAGTCTATTGTTACAGTGCAGCGTGCGCTGCGAACTCGTTATCGGATTCCTCCTCGCAACCGCAAATCCGTTTTTTTGTGGGTGGAAAACTTCCTTGCATGTGGTAATGTAGTGAAAAAGGAGAGTTGGGGCTCAAAGGACCGTCCGTACTGCGGAAAACAGTGACCGTGTACAGTAGTGTATTGACAAAGAGGGACATCACTTGAATGATGTGGTGTTTAAAACAAAGTAAAATTATTATTAAAATTAACTTCCAACTGTACCCTTCTGATGACTCAATAAAGTTTTGTTCTAACATTTTTCGTTTTTTTTTAAATTTACCTTCAAAGTTAGGGGTACTTCCCTGCCCCACCCTGTATTTCGTAACTTACCTTAATTACACTTTTTTACTTCCTCAGGTAAATAAATAGCACAGATTTAAATATATTTAAATATGTGCTAATAGAAAATAATTTAGTTAATTTTGTTTTAATAAAATCGGGAAAGGTGGGGGTGCTAGCTTGATTTCAAGTTAGCACCCTCACTCTAAAAATCGGTTTTCCAGCGGAACTAAGCGAGTACAAATTCAAATTTTGTGGGTACAAATTAGTCTTTAATTGGTCCTATATTATAGGCATATTTTTACTTCATTTAGGCAAAGTGGGGGTGCTAACTTTATCGACCTGTGTTCCTCTTTCATTTTTACAATTTTCTTATATGTCGCTCTTATTTCTTCCCAATTTCTTTCCGATTTCATCATTATTTCGCATACCGAGTGTCTTTGCAATTGCAACACGAGCACCAACAGAATTTAAATTAAATTGGGAAAGACAGATTATAGGTTCTGATTTATCCAGAGTGGCTCTCCCCTTCCTAAAACAAAACTGATTTTCCGATAGGTTCCGGTAGGTGCTTCAAAATTCTTGCCAAGTGCTTATACAATTTTCCTACAGCGTCCAGCAGACTCATAGGCTTGAACTTACTTGTTCTCACTTTTCGATCGCCTTTTGGTATGAGCACTAAGATTCTGCATTTCTTCTTTTTAGCGCATTTCCACAAAAATAAAAAAAAATGCGCTATTGTGGCCACTTTGTCCGTCCGTCCGTCCGTCCGTCCGCTAACTTTGCGACGCTACTAGTTTTTTATCTTAAGAGCTATTGTTCTACTTTTTCGCTATTTGGTTCGTTATGGTGTCGAGTCTTGTACCAAGGAAGGAATTTTTTCTGTACCGCTTACAAAAAAGTTATTGTAAAAAAAACAAAACATTTACATGTTCCATAATTTTACACTTTTGCCGTTTATTAACGATCCTAGAGATCGTTTATAATTTTGCATTGCTATCTGTCGCCTGCCGGTTGGTCTGTCCGTCTGTTCCTTTGTCTGTCTGTCCATCTATCTGTCCGTGTGAACGATAACTTTGTTTAGAAATGTTCGATCGCTTTTTCATCTCCGTTAGTTATGAACTGAATTGCATGAAATTCAATATGGGCATAGCTTTAGCCATATAATACGCAATGCCAAAAGTTGAATCGATTCAAAATTCACAGTGCCCTTTTCGCATCTCGACCATTTATAAACCGAATTGCAAACTTTTTTACTTATAAAAGTATTTGAATGAAATTTGATCCATAGGCACTTGGAATAAAGGAAAATCAAACGCCAATTTCAAAATTTGGTTTTGCGCATGCGCAGTGCCAACTTTTTTATTTATGGAAGAATTTAAACGAAATTTGATACAGAAGCACTTCGAATAAAGAAAAATCAAACGCCAATTTCAAAATTTGGTTTTGCTCATGCGCAGTGCCAACTTTTTTATTTATGGAAGAATTTAAATGAAATGTGATACATAGGCACTTGGAATAAAGGAAAATCTAGCGCCAGTTTCAAAATTTTATTTTGCGCATGCGCCGTGCCAACTTTTTTTATCTATGGAACTATTTAAGTGAAATTTGATACTTAGGCGCTTGGAACAAAGGAAAATCTAACATTAGTTTTAAAATTTAGGTTTGCGCATGCGCAGTTCAAACTTTCTTATTTAGAAAAGCATTGAAATGAAATTCTTCTCATAAACTGAAATTGAAGTAGCACGTCAACAATGGATTGCCCATGTGCAATGCTATCTTTCATATATGTGGCCGGATTTCTACGATTTTAACAGAAGTTGCATCTTACAAATGGGAAATGAATGCAAGTGGAAATGCGCTTTATGTAAATCGTTTACGATTACTTTTTAACTTGTTCAATTCTGAGAGCGCTCCCCCTAGCGTCGTCCGCCTTTAAGCCCCAGATCTTGGATTTACAGCTGCGGTCGATCGCACTTTTTGATTCCTTTCAGGTCGCTATGAAAGTCTTCTATGCTGGAATTTGACATAAATGATTACTTTCCATCCGCCTATAATAATCCAGGTAAAAGCTGTTCCCGCGCCAAAGTTTTCCACTTTAATGCTTTTATGGATCACTTTAATTAGTACAGCGTCACTCTTTTGTCCTGGTACCATCCACCTTGATGGACAATTTTGCCTCCCTTACCCCCCTTACCACCTAGTTCAGTCTGCCTAAATTACCTACAACTGACGCAGCACGTTACCATTTGCTGAAGACATTACTACCAAATCATGGAGTGGATGGGGATTGTCAAAGATCCTAGCGAGGGTGGTTTAGAAAAGTTGGTAGACTGAAGCCTATCAGGATGAGTATAGCGACGCTGCTCCCCCAAATCTCATGCAGATGCACAACTGTGCATGTGACTGAAGAAAAACGGACCTACATTTGCCATTTGCAAATTCTGTGCTAAGCAAGAATGTAATAACAAGAATGCAGTCATGGTCGACGAAGAAGAAGAACCCTGGGGTACATCGGCAGGGGGTGAAAATTGGGAGGAAATGCTTGCAATGGTGCATTTACATAGGTACATACATACATAGAGACGGAAAGATTTGACAAAATTCTAACGAGTTCTATTAGTTTCTAATTCCATGAAACGGTGTCGGCATTGTAAGTAGCAAACTAGAATGTCTTAGATTTCTCCAAAAGAATTCTTTTCACTTCAACCCTTACAAATTCGGTCGTGTACATTATGTCATTTGCGCCTCTCTGTTTTCACATTAATCACATTTCAGTGCTCAAACTTTGAAGTATGTTTTCCTGCTTTCCATTTCCTGTATTGTAATACGCAGTAAAAGTAATTCAAGTTTCGTAAACTACCTCGCGGTTTTAATGGTTTTTGTTACAAGTTCTTACCTTCCTCGCGAAAGAAATTAGTTATATAATTACGTCTGGTTCTCGACTATTGAAACGTATACCTCTCCGCATAAGATACAATCTTAAACGTAACGCACGTATTAATTCATTTTAAAGAAGGCGAAAAACTTGACGTATTTAACTTTATGTGTCTGTAATGCGACCTGCTAGACGACTAATGACACCCACATGCGGCTCGGGCCAAAAAACCGGCGCATATTTCACGCATTGCTCCTGCCTTGTCATTTGTCCCCGTCGTAAGATACATTTACGAACTATCATTCTAAAATCTTTCATCTACCTTTCTTCCTCCCACTAATGGATGGCGTTGTACTATTTTCGTTCACTCACAAATTTAATTTAGTTGCACGATGTGACGTCATGCCAAAATACGGGACCAGATCGTACAAATCAAAGCAGGCCCACGCCAATTGAACCGTTGTGAGTTATGGTAAATGTTATTGGCTCGCTAACTTACATTAAATGCACTATTATTTAATCCCATCATTCATTTTGTTTTCTTTTCAACTTTGATGATGGTGGCGCCACGAGAATGAAGTTTTCACGCTCGCACTATTAATTTAAAGGTGCTGAAAGGTAAGTGGTCTGATATTTGATATATTTCGTTGTGATTTATGTTACATTTCAACAATGATGATCATCAAGCACCCATATATAGCGTTTATAAAGTAATTTCAAAGATATAATCTTTTTTAGTTTATATTTCTAGAGACAGTTTGAAAATTTATTTTTATGGCGCGAAGATAGGTTGAAATTCATTGGTTTACTTTTAGAATTTATATCTTCGTTCATTAAAATGTTTATAATTTATCTCTTTGTGCTTTCACCATCTGTAATTTCTGTATTTGCTCTTTTTCGTCTTATTCTAACTACATCAGATCGAGGTAACACATCATTCATAAAATCTAGATGGTGCTACTGTATAAAAATACTTTTATCCGATTTACCGCAATCTGTATAACGGCCATAACCACTCCCTCATTCACTTCTTTAGGCTTGTGACAGAATCGCTGATGTTATGTCGCCTCTTACGACACGCAGTGCGCCTGCGATAAGGGAAAGAAAGCCTTTTGGAAATTAACCAACCAACCATTAACATTCGCTTCCAGAAATCCCATTAAACTCAAAAACATGCTTCAAAATATTTGTCCCCGAGAAAAATTTGACCCCCTCCTCCACAAAATTTAATTTCGGAAACCTGAGTTGGAAATTTCCTTAGAGATATTTTCTCTCAAAAATTCTACCTTGAAAAGAGCTGGCCTGGAATTTTACTCTTAAAAAAAGTGCTCCCTAATTGGGGAGTGAGTGAGTCTACTTTGTCCTGTAAGTCAGCAGGACCTAAGAGCCGTCCTCCAAAAGGGCGTTCTCTAAGTTTTTCTCCAAGGAGATGTTTGTAAAGGGGAATATCCTGCGCCTAGTTACATATTTCTCTTACACTTAAAGGAAACGAAACGGTTTAGCCTGGTCCTTTCCGTCACTGCCAAAAACTGTCAGCCTCCTTTGAGGTTGTGCCTTCACGGCTGTGTGGAAGAGACACCAGCTGCTTACCTTCGGCCGGGAAATCTGCACGTTCAAGCGCCATCTGACCCCCACCGGGTCGTCAAGTTCCTCCAGGATCCAGATGGAAACCTTACGGAGTCTAAGAATGAGTGTCGGGGGCATCCTGGAACGCTCCCTCTGCTTTATTGTTCTGTGAACTACTTCGAAATATCGCCCTTACCTAAAACCGCTCGCTTTAAATAAAATTGTAATGTTACATTACCTCAATAAGAAATATCTGCCGATAGCCCCTCTCTCCCTTGGAAGATGCAAGAAATATTGGTCCACAAAATTTAGCCTAAAGTAAATTTGGTCCGCGCTGCAATATAAACCTTCTATGAAACTTGATTTCGAAAACCATCTGTGGAGATTTCCAAAAAAATATTCTCTTTGAAAATTCGATCACGCAATATTAGCTCCGGCTACCCTCCATAGGTGCTCTCAACTAGCCCGGAACTGCCTGAGAAATATTCGGACTCGAACATTAAATTCAGGCTTATTGTTTATTCACCCAAAAAGGCCACATTTGCTACAAGCTGTTACAACGAAGGCTTGCCTCGAAATATTTGGTGAAGAATTTCAATTAACTGTCATATACTTGATTGGAAATTCCCCTCTTTTCCTATTTTCCATTTATCGTAGCATATAAAAAAGGAAATAAAGAGTGCTTTTCTAAGGAGGGAAAGATAAGCATGATGCAATGTAACAATAGTTATTTACATAAAAGTCAGGAAAATGTCACATTGCTGGCGAGGAAATATTGAAGTACGCCCTTTAGGGCCGAGTACTTTAATTTCCGATTCAAGTAATGTTATTTTACTGACCAGTTTTGTATTAAATTTTACCCGAAATCGTGTTTTAATATAACATTTCAATTTTTATATGGAACTTTTGATTAATGTCAATCTGTCAGTGATGACAGTAGTCATTATAGACATTTAGCAATGTCACATATACGGCCGGTAAAGTGACAAGCGCCGGGAAACGTAGTCTGTTCTGCCTCTGTCATGGAAACCAAAATTTCCTGACAGGAAGTAGGCATGAAAATTAAGGTTTCAGGACGATTTTGGGTAAAACTAGTTTATTTTTAGCACCCATTGCTTTAGGTGTAGGTTTGACATTAACAGCTAATGACAGTTTGACAGTTTAGTTGGCAACAGAAACTATCAGCTTACAAAATTCGTCACTATATAGTTTTATTTTTCAGCGTAATACTGCCTCGCTTTTTAACCAATCACAGTGAAGGTCAAAGCTTCCCTATGCTTTCTACCGCTACTTTCTTAAAATGAATAGAGTATAGCATTTTATTTGTGATCGCTGTAAAACCCCACAAAGCTCCACTCCATCATAATCACTCCTAGAAGAATTGGCTTCCACAGGGAGAGAAGAAGGTAATACTGAGAATCGGAGCAATATAAAGCTTTCCCTTAAAAACACTCGCCCACAAAGAGAAATTGCACTTACCGGAATATTCACTTTCCCCACGTCACAGAAAGTCACAGGAAATTCGATCCAACTATAAAGTCCAAGTCCCAGTGAAAGTCCGCCCTTGTAATATTCACATGGAAGAAAACTTGTTATCGAAAACTATCTCCACAAATTTCTCAACATATTCGCCACCAAATTTCCTTTAAAGAAATCTGCTTCGGGTCTTCCGGATTATCTACCCCGCTATGTTAGCCTTAAACAAAACCGCTTTGCTGTAAGGAAAATCTGTGCTCCTACTATCTCAATTAAGCTTACGCATTATTCAAATAATTGCAAATATTCTCGCCTGGAACTATTCGATAGCCAAGAACTATTCGTCTCTTCGATTTGGATCCCCCCCCTCCTCCTCAAGGAAACCTGATTTCGAAAATAAACTACTATTTTTTTTAATATCTCTCGATATAGATCAACGATAGAGGAAGACTTCCTCAATCGTTGATCTATATCGAGACATTATTAAAAAAATAGTATTTACTAATAGTATATACCGAGGTATATACTTTCACATATACCTGGCGTCGCCGCCTCTCCCAGGATTTAGTCAACTGCCATGGGGTTACGTCCCTGGTAGGCACTATCAGGGGCGTTTCAATTATATATATCATTATATTACATTATAGGTTCTAATTGTTTGCCATTATATCTATTATAACACTTTTTGTATATTTTTGCTATTCGCTTACATTTGAAAAACCAAAAAACAAATTACAACAGCTGGCCATTTTAAATATATGGATGTAATTACAAACTACCCTTATTTTTCAGTGTAGATTTCATTGCTCTACATCGAAAAAGGAAATTTAATATGAGGCAATTTTTACAAAATGTAAATGGATTTATTAATTAATATAAAAATTATTAACAATAATACTGCACAAGGTTTAACAACTGTTCGCATTGATTTAGGTACCATAATATTTAATCATCGACTCAGGTCGTCATTGGACACTGTAGGTTATCACATTTGAAAATTTTCTTTTTTACCATCAGTAGGAGAGTTATAATTGCTACAGATTGAAGAACATTTTGTAGAGCAGGTGAAGCAGAACACATTTTCATAATTTATTTCGTGTCCTTTGTCGGCGGAGCATCTTCTTGTAGGTGCATTTGTACAAGTTTATTATTTCTTTACGGCGCGGTAGCCTTAATCTTCCTCCCCGACGTAATGTACGTAATTTAAAAGCCTTGTTTGTGCACGTCCTTTTTATTGATCTCTCATCGATTGGATGCTCAAGCAGAAAAAGGCGAACGAAACAGTACCAAATATGTAAAGAGACGCATTAAATCAGAATACGGGTAGATACAAAAGATACATTAATTCAGTAAATGATACTAATATTAACGAAACAAACAACCTAATTCGGAGTTGGAACTGCAGGCAGACAGTCAGCGAGATTAAGATCGCATCTCTTGGATATTTAACATAAATTTTGCGGTCTCTTTTAGTCGTTGATTTGTATGCAATTAGTAGCTAAAGATATAGTATGGTCTCATCGGACAGCCGTATTAACATATCCAGATATCGCCGTTTGAACGTCTCTGCGTCGCGACCTTTTACCAACATCCCTGGGGAGCCAAAGAAACGGCCGCTTCTACGTTGCCGTATTAATTAGTGGGTGCACGTCGAACGCTAATTGTAAATTTAATTAAAAGCCTTCCAAGGCTTATCAGATACAGCACAAGAAGAATGTGTTATTCTTGCTAGGGGGAAATAAATTCTAAAGGCTCTCGCGGATGTAATTGCGCAATTTATGAGAATCGGGAAGATTTACGTACGTATAGATTACGTTTTGACAATTTTTTTAACGGCGAGACCGCCGCACGTTAAAAATTGAAACAAAAAATAATATCGGCGTGTCGCCGGTCACAATAAATCTTGCGTGTAATTAACGGTTAACAAGTGCAATTTTAGCTCGTTTAATGTACCCTACCGCAACAGTCTACACAGAAAGACTCTTCACGTGTATTAAAAAGTGAAACAAGTTAACAAATTGAACGGCAAAGGGAATCGTATAAAATCCGTGTGCGAAGACGTCTAACAGCTCATCCAACAGGAAAACAAGGTGATCGATTCCCATTCGTGTCATATTATGTCTAAGCACGCTATATATTTTCGCATATTTAGATCAGGGCGACAAGAAAATGCACTTACGCTCGACCGGGGTCGATTTGACAGCCTACAAGAATGCACTTATGCACTACACATCTGCAAAGGTCTCCACGCGAGCTTCATCTCGACTGCTTTCCTGAGGAAATATGGACGCCAAGTTTCCATTTCGAGTTTTTTCTCATTGTTTAATTGCATGCGATATACACGAAGAGGACGGACACAAAGGAACCAATTCACCCCTAACTTACAACAGCACAATTTTAATAATGACATTTACGTTCTGACAGCTCGCGGTTATGTATATGCAAATTATTGCCGTAAGTTAACAATCAGCAATAATGACAGTTTTCCGCAGCTCAATTAAAAGTCCATTTGCGATAACGTTATATTACCGTCTAAGAATCCCAGTCGCAATTAATTCGGTAGGAACTCATTTGTCCATCGGCGACAATTTGATCTCGACGCAATCTAAATTTGGACATTCGTCCAAAATATTCTGGGAGCGATTCTTCTTTAAGAAATCCTTCGAAACTCTCTGTGGGTATCTTCACAGCTAATTATTTGCATCCCCTTTAGAATTAATTAAGGGGTTTATTATATTCGATATTCAAAAAACTATTGTTACTGGGACTATTTTATCCATGGGCTGTGTTATCAGTTCGCTATCATAACAACCAAGTGTCAATGTACTGCTGTGGCCCCATGTTGGGCGCCAAATAATTGTGTGCAATTGCGTGCGGTCAACTACGCTAACCACAAAACATCTGTCGAGAGAGATAAACTGAAACGAACATTTCCGGAATGTGCCACAAAGAAAAGACCCAATATTGCCTTAAAGTCATAGACTCAGTGGCCGCGATCACCTTTCGAAAATTCCAAAGAATTTACTACGCACACTTTGATCAACACCTGAAATAAATCTTGGATACGTAAAGAATAATCGCACATGAACTCGATCCGGGTCGTACAATGGGTTCGAATAAACACACAATCAATTAATTGACAGTGACAAAAATTTATTTCGATACACTTCAAATGAAAATTAAAACAAAATTCCTGAAAGGAAGAGAAACTTACAGTTTGTTTAACACTTCACTTTTTTTAAATAATACTTAATGACTCGAACTAGCTTTATAAACAAAATGAAAATGGTTTTCGGCGACTGCTGTGCGTCTAGGACGCAAACCTCCGGTCAAAAACCCCCATCCATCGCACGAATCTCCGGGTGACAATAATCCCCGGATAAATAACTCCTAGCTAGTAAACCCCTCGGATTGGAAAAATAACCACCGAACAATTTGATACCTATGCACACCAGGGAAATTAAGAAAAATAACCTAGTGTTCAACACTGCTGGGTGTAACACTCCCTTTGAATTCCTTAAGAATTTTTGTATGAGTTTGCTTTAGAACAGAAACCACACATACTCATATCTACAAACTGTAGAAAATTCCATAGGGGGGTTGTTATTTCCCGGGGATTATTGTCTCCTGGGCGTTATTGTCTCCCGGGGGTTATTATCTCCTGGGGGTTATTGTCTCCCGGGGGATAATGGAGAGGAGTTTTTGTCTGGAGGGGATTTTCGTCGGGGGTTACTGTCCTGTACCGACTGTTCTGACGGTAGAAACCTTCAACTTTCTAGTATTACTCGTATCGTCCAAAAAAATCTTTCCACAAACTTTTTCAACTTCAGTAGATGATAGACCTTTTATCGCAAACAACCCTACGTTTTAATACACAATTTCACGTTTTATAATTAAATACAACCAAATCTAAATAAACAATTTAGACAAGCGTTAACAATTTAAACAAAATCAAAATGAGTAATAAC
Organism: Photinus pyralis; assembly: GCF_008802855.1. Classification (NCBI taxonomy): domain Eukaryota; kingdom Metazoa; phylum Arthropoda; class Insecta; order Coleoptera; family Lampyridae; genus Photinus; species Photinus pyralis. Next base: position 3,238,570 of record NW_022170663.1, read on the forward strand.
ACTGAGGCACAAATTCAAGTAAAACGAATCAACCAACAATACCGGGTGTCGTGTCGTTATTTTTGGTACTTAAACCGAAATAATGTCTACAAAACGGTGTTTACCTACGCTATGTTTAATTATTATGCCTGACAATTGACCAAAATTTGCGTTTCTACTTTAATTTTACTCAGGGAAATTACGTGATTAATGATTGTTCTTATGAGAGGAATGTAACTTTTGTAGTTCATCAATTTTTTGTTTCATTTCGTTTAAAGGGTGTATCCGAAATCATTTAATTGAGATCATAAATGTTACCCCTCACGATTTGGGGGTTATGAAACTGAGTCTCACTGATTATTCTTGTATCTAATGAGGGTGTTTTGTACTTCTTCGAATGTTTTTGTTTCTTCAATTGATTTTGCTTAAAGAGCAACCCTTTAATAAAATAAATGTCATGCCTCACAATTTTAAAGACCTTTACAGATTGTTCTGTATCTATTGAGAGGGGTATAACTGAGTTGTAATGCACCAAATACTTCTCCCTTCTTCATTGGTGATGTTTAAATATAGTTTACGCACCTCCTTAATTGTGCATACAAATGCCACCCTTTACGATTTTGAAATTACGAAAGTTTTAACGAATTTGGGTCGTACTCAATAGTAGAAACGGTTATGGAGGGACAGAGGTCGAAAGGATGGGAGAACTAGGGGAAACGATGGAAGGAGAATTTGCAAAAAGTTCAGTTGCGGAGAGTGAGGATCGAGAATTCAAGAGGAAACGAGCGGTATAGGGAACTCATAACAGAGAGGGTGCCGAAGTGTCTAACAGAGAGAAGGAAAACATTACAATAATTGCAAGGTTCGGTTGTGGAAACGAGGAAGGGTGAAGTGGAGAGAAGAGGAAAGAAGGAAATGTCGATTATGCCGAGAGTAAGTCGAAATTTATTTGTAAAAATGTAGCTCTTAATCTCACTTTGGCTGGCTGGCTGGCTGGCAGCAAATAAGGGCCCGTAGAAGATCGCGTGACACTGACGTAAACAAACTTTCCATTTCATTGCTTTAGGACTTACCATTTGCTTACAATGTTACAAGAAAAGATAAAGCGCGTCTACGCCCTGAAGATCCCCAACAACTAAAAGCGGGCGATCATTAATTAACGGAGTTGAAATCATACAATACTAATTTTCCTTTCTCTTCCAATCGGAGAGAGCTTTCGGATGCTGCAGAATTAATTGTCTCTTAACTGCAAATTAATTCTTTGATTCCTTATCGACGGCTAAAATGATGCTACAAATTAAAGTAATTACTTTTACCTTCTATGTCCAACTCCTAGAACAGGGATGGCCAACCGCTTGCGGCCCGTGGCCTTGTTCTTTGCGGCCCCTGATGAACGATTTTGAAAAGTATAGATATTTTTTAACAAAAACATAAAAATACAATTTTTTCTAAAAGAGGCCAAGTTCAAATTGTAGTAAAGTTAAGGTTTAATGCTAAGTATAAGAGAATCAGTAGGAAGCATATTTTGAGCATGAGGTAAACACGCCAGTTTGATGACTTTTTTATAAAATGCTATATTAAAATTAATGAGTGTTTCCTAGCATTTGTTTTTTATATGTTATTTATTTATTTATTATTTATTTATTTATTTATTTATATATTTATATAGCCTAAATTTGACTTACATTTTTTGTGCGGCCCCCGCTTTTAGTGAAAGTATTGAAGTGGCCCCTTGGGCAAAAGAAGTTGGCCATCCCTGTCCTAGAAAATAAATAAATAGGTAAAGAAGTGCCCGTTTGAGTTCGTCAAAGTACCGGGTGTTCAATAATGTCGGTGGATTCATCGATGTACGGTGCGTTCATTAATTCTGATCGAAATTGCCTTACACTATAGGAAATTCTAGTTTTGAAAAGATGTCCTAATTATTAAATACCTACACTAGTGCAAGCTATAATTTTAAATTGTAAAATTGTGATTTGTAATTAATTCTTTTTTTTTGTTACAGGTGAGTTCCAATGTCACTTATGGTAAGAAATATACACAATGCTTTTATTTCTATTCAAAACACTATATGTATTTAATTAATTAATGAGGTACGATAAATACAGAAAATGTGTATATTATTCTGAAATCAATCTGAAAGAGTGTACTGAGTTGGAGAGTTGGAGAGTTGGGCTTTTCTGCAACTTAACTTGTTTTGGATGCACCCGCGAAAATTATAATTTTAAGGAGTGCTCTAATAGACTAGGAAGCGGAATTTGCCTTTTCTGTTTAATGAACCAATAGTCTATTACGCTACTGATTCTACCTACTTATTCGATAAATATTTGGGATTGCGGAAGCCGAAAATGGTCTACGTTGCATTAAAAAAAATGCGTGGTCGCAACTCAAAAGACTTGACAAATTGAACGTTTTAAAGCACTTTACCTTTACGTCACCAAAAACGTTAAACAGATAAAATCGAGTAATCGCTCAAAAGCTGATTAATGCGGAATACGATACCCTATTAGCGAAAACCCCAAAAATTTTTAAGGCGACAATAAAACTTTTTAATGTTTTGGTCTAGACTCGACCATCGGGGCGTATATATAATCCAAAATCTGCCAGGCGCCAGATTACAATGATAACGTCCTAACCTGACCTCAGAAGACAGGAGACGTTTCTAATAAAACGGGCAATTAAAGCGGGTTCAAGTGGAATCATAAACCACTAAGTTTCACTTTTAGTAAAGGAGGAAATACTTTTAGTGGCCTTTAAATCTTCCACTTTAGGTACGTTTTTCAGGTAAGTCTCGTAGTTACTTAATAAAATTTTATATCACGATATATATTTATTTTTTAATGTTGTGGGATACGTAAATACTTTTGAAGCAAGACGCCCGGTGATTTATGGCGTAGAGCGGGGCCTTGGTATTTTGAGTTTGTAACGATAAAAACGTGGGGCCGGAAATACTTGTTGATTTGTCTCTGACATTAGGACGAGGTGGCCATATTCAGAGCGGCTCTTATAGTTGTTGTCTCCTAACAAATTACCGGTATAATACCTTGCGACAAAGAGCAAGCCGGTAACTTTATGGCTTGTTATTACCAGGACCAGTTCTATTTCTAACATTATTTTATTACATTTGTATACTCACTTTTAACAAAAATTGCTACATGCCGAATATTACTTCTTTTATAGTGTACGCCATCAACAGTGCTCCTAACAAGGATTTATTACACCTTTTCCATTCTGAAATTTCATTTAAGAAGTAATTACTAGGAATGACTAATTCTAACATGTTTAAGCAAATTCAATACTTCTGGAAAATCGAAAGTTCATTGTGGTGAAATAGAAAATTTGCCGTAAAGCTGTTCTTTTTCATATCCCTCCACATTAAATTAAACATACATTCTTAATGTAATTACTAAGTTTATTACTAAAAGAACAATAATGATCATGAAGGAAAGTATCTTTTGGACAAACTTAAACTAACTTGCTCTAATTGAAAAACAAACAAACTTCAGTTTCTTTCCTCAACATCCCCACTGGAACTGCATTTTATGACACCTAACAAGGTTTTTCTCTTGCTTCACAAATTTCGGACGACACTTCCTTGGCAACTGGTGCATACTGACATATCAGCTTCAGTAGTTGATAGGGGTACGATTTTCTGACTCTTCGCATTCCATGAGATACTTCCATTTTGATAAATGAAACTGTAACCATACCTTAATCAGAAAACCAAACTTTCCTTTTTAGTTTCATTATTTCCCAGATCTATTAATTTGATAATTAATTTTATTTTGCCATTTTACTCACCTGTGTTACTGGTGTCGTTAATCCTCCCCTTCGGGCTTTTTTACCAATTTACACTCTAATCACGGAGAAAAATGTATGTTAAAGGTAATTGAAAATATAATAATAGCTATCAAAAAATATAATACGTATAGGGATAGCTATGAAGAATTATAAAATTTATCATATACATATTGTTGCAACTTGCAAGTGTATAGCTAGTTTTACTATAGGTATATTGTTTTCACTCATACAAAACAAGTTGTAAATCAGCATATGCATGATTAAAGCGCATTTTTGGTAATACAGGTCAGTATTTTATTAGCGAAGTTTAAAATTATTGATCTCACGAGTAATTTTGGCTGCGTTAAATAATTAATTTTATTTAATTTCAATTGACGGTACGTCTTCATTTTGTAAAACAAATCGCAAAGTAAATAATAAGTTTTTATACTAGTAGCGCTATCTAACGGTAAAATTATAGTACCTCCGAAACCCATATCGAAATTATTTTCATCAATTATCGATCTCACAAATAATCTAACTCAAAATAGACTAGTGCCTGCACATCTACACTATAGCAGAAAGCTTTTAGTGAAAATTTGAATTCTCTAGCTATTGTAGTTGTGGAGATCTAACGCGGACAGCCTGCCTGCCAGCAATGACGAATATAATAGCGTATTTTTTTCAAAAATGCGCTAAAAACTGTATGTAACGGCAACCATCTCATATGCATGCTTTTGTAATACGGGAGTAGTTGAATTAACATCTCCGCTTTGTATTAATAAGTAACTTAGATTATTGCAACTAATATACACACCCTGCCAAAAATCGACTGCACCAAAATTTCTCGGGAATTCTTATTAATTTTGGTGCGTAGAATCCAAAACAATTCGTACTTTTTCGATCAGACTTCTCAATCAAAAGTTATAGACTAGAAACCAATGTCGAAAGAAAATTCAAAGGGCTGTAACTTTTGAACTAGTAGCCCAATCTTGGAACTGTTTGAAATTATGGATTCTACAGGCCACATTCTATAAGAAAATTTCTTTTCCGGCTCGATCTGAGACAATTTTTTTTTCGGGGCTCAAAAAAAGGCAGTATATAACCTTCCTTTTTTACCAAAAATCGAGTATACCAAAATTTCTCGAGAAAACACTTTTTCTTATTAATTTGGGTGCGTAGAATCCAAATCAATTCGTACTTTTTCGATCAGACTTCTCAATCAAAAGTTACAGACTAGAAACCAATTTCGAAAAAAAATTCAAAGGGCTGTAACTTTTGAACTAGTAGCCCAATCTTGGAACTGTTTGAAATTATGGATTCTACAGGCCATATTCTATAAGAAAATTTTTTTCCGGGTCGATCTGAGACAATTTTTTTTTCGGGGCTCAAAAAAAGGCAGTGTATAAACCTTCCTTTTTTACCAAAAATCGACTACACCAAAATTTCTCGGGAAAACACTTTTTCTTATTAATTTGGGTGCGTAGAATCCAAATCAATTCGTACTTTTTCGATCCGACTTATCAATCAAAAGTTATAGACTAGAAACCATTTCGAAAAAAAATTCAAAGGGCTGTAACTTTTGAACTAGTAGCCCAATCTTGGAACTGTTTGAAATTATGGATTCTACAGGCCACATTCTATAAGAACATTTTTTTCCGGGTCCATCTGAGACAATTTTTTTTTCGGGGCTCAAAAAAAGGCAGTGTATAACCTTCCTTTTTTACCAAAAATCGACTACACCAAAATTTCTCGGGAAACACTTTTTCTTATTAATTTTGGTGCGTAGAATCCAAAACAATTCGTACTTTTTCGATCAGACTTCTCAATCAAAAGTTACAGACTAGAAATCAATTTCGAAAGAAAATTCAAAGGGCTGTAACTTTTGAACTAGTAGCTCCGCTCCATGTCCATAATCATTGGTTCATACTTATCTTACGAATAGATGAATTCTAGATATATTAGTTGCTATACAGTGGACAGTACCACCTTACAATGACTTTCGATTTTAAGGATGAAGAAAAGGATGAAAACAGCTATACATGTATATAAAATCCATTGTATGGAAAAAACATAACAAACATAATTTATATATAAAGGGTTAGAATTTGAAAAGAAAAGGAAGGCTATCATTGTCAAAAACAATTAAACCGAAAAATAATGAACGATATGTCCGTCAAAGAAAGCGATAAACCGTAAATCCAAATTAAATACAAAAGTAACCTTGCCTGTACGCAAAAAAAAACCTTTTTGATCCCCCAATTAAAATAAAATAATGGAGTTGTTTAGATCAGTACTCTCGGTAGAGAAGCGGTTCTTTTTATAGCCAAGAGCAAGAGCAGAACAAACCCCAACGGGTCACCTAAACAATAGGATAATGATAAACCAAGAAAATGTCAAATTGAAAGTTCCACCGAATTCTCTTAAAAGTCAGCCATATAAAACGTGTAACCCTCCAGCATTTTTATAATATTCGTTGTTCCTTTTACCGTTGCGGTTTTCCGTCTCGCGTTCTCGTTTTGTTCGTAATGGAAATTCAGCGAGTTGCGGTTAAGAAAATGAAGCGCCTATTACCTGTATACGTGTGTCCTAATGATAGCGATCGCCTATATTATGTTTCTTGTTTGTTTACGGGACCACGAGTAGGACGGATGAATTTAAAATAAATCACGCTATAACCGCAGAAAGACGTTTAATTACAATGTTGAAAACCAATTATGAAATGGTTAATTTATGGGGCAAGAAGAGCGCCCCAAGTTCGATTATGGTATTAATAAAAAGTAGCACCCGATTCCGATGCGTTTAGCTTCTGTTGACCCGAAGGAAGACTGGCGATGAGGAGTGCAATCATAAATTACCGAACCGTTTATCAATGAAATATCGAAAGGCGGACACCGTTATTTACTAAAAATGTAAATTTGATTAATGAACGCTCGTTTGTGTTTCCTATGAAATGCGTTAATTGTAAAAAAAAGTCATTACAACGCCGCGATCGGAATTTATTTACAAATTATAGAGGGGTTAATTCACATAAATAACGCCGCTTTGACTATTCGAAAAGTTTAAAACTTGACGTTGTTAACTAAGTTGGGACAATTATGCAAAAGGGGTTGTTTTTAACACTTTCAGAACACCTGCCGGGGTTGATATCACGCATGTAAACACGCACATTTCACAAATTAAGCAACTTTTTTATGTTAATAATCGCCTTTGCTGGGGGGTTATTATTAAAAGTTCTCTCTCCGACCATTTTAGCGTGTATTTCTTTCTACCTACGTAAGAAACTTCCGACAAACGGGCACGTTTCTCGAAAAAATCCAACGGAGGTAAAATTCCCGATGTGTATCAGTTAAATGGCTAAATATCGCCGTCTTTACGTCCCTCTCATTGTTTAATCTGATAAGATCATGCGCATCCGTTGTCTCCACAGATGGTGACTTAACCCTGATTATTACATTCGGAAGCCACACACGGAGCTTTTTCAACGGATTTGTGGAGGTATAAACGACGCTAACATTTATTATGTCGCGTCAAAATATACTTATTAAAATATTAAATAGGCATTAGGGACCCGAGATGAGAAGGTTATTTAATTCGACATAACTTTTGGAATTAACATGACACTTGATTAATTTCTTCCTTACGGTTTTAGCGCTACCCGAGATTATTATTAGTTGACAAATTTGCTGCGGAGTTTAGGCTTATTAATAAAATTGTGAGTTATTTTGTTTCTCTTTGGGATTATTTGACGGCGTCTCTTAAAAGATTTTAGCGACTGGGTCACAGTTGCGAAAATCGGACAAATAAACTACTTTTCTGATTGAAGTTGGAAGGGAGTCTATCTTTTTTGGTTCATTTTACATCTTCTTCTTCACCCCCCGCCCCTGCCCTCTCTCCCTCTCGAATACCACGATTATTAGCGAACTCATAATTTTGCTATTTTTGTCCGTCTGTCTGTTAGCACGATGTTACGATGAAATTTTGCCGGTGAATTCTTTACCAAATTTGTAGATCGGAGTTCGTGAATTGGCATTGTTGCCAAATCTCCGTTACTTATGAACCGAATTGCATGAAATTCACAAAGAGCATAGCTTTAGCCACATACTACGCAATGCCAAACTATAGCCATACCCAGGTGCTCGTTTGCTGTATCTGTTTAGACATTTATTTTGTCATATATTTAGAGCTAAACTCAACTTAAATTCGTCGGAGATGATTTCAGTACTGAACTGAATCCTTGATTTAATTTTTAAGATGCACCAGTTGACTGGGTATCGAGTAATTTCATACTACATGAGTACCTACTTGATATAAGAAATAAGCCAGCCCATCTGAAACGGGGACAAATCTAGTACAATATACAGAGTGCAACAATTGAGTATGCCAAAACCAAAAACCAACATTTTCTCCAATTAAACTGTAGGTGGAAAACGTTTCGCATGAGAGCTAGGCGTTTTTTACTCTATTCTTAGTAACCGTAATATAGAAGGGCCGAATTTATGTGCAAGGCCTAATTTAGTAGAAATACCCCAAGAAGACATCCCTGCACGAGGGTGTGAAAATAAAAACCCATTTCGACGAAATATGAACATGAAGATGAATTTTTGTGGCCCTACCAAAAATTGCGGTTGGAATATTTTTCGAATTTTCAGAAACTAATTTTGAATTTCATGTTCCGAAGAACCCTCAGATATCAGAAAACACAAATAAAACGAAGCGAGATGAAAAGTAAAGTCTAATAAACAAAAATCACAATTACATAAATATATGTATTGAATTTAACTTAAATGACGGCAACGGCAGAAGTCGGCGGAACGGTACGGTAACTCAAGCGCCACCAAGGGATATAACCTCTCTCCTGGTCAAGGTCGGCGTTACCAGAAAGTTGTCGGAAGCTCCAGGTAAACAGACTGAAAATGACGGTTCCAGAAAATAATTTAATTATATGGAAACAACTAGAAACGGAACAATTAATTCTAACATTATTAACAATTAAATAAACAGAAATAAATATTTTAGAAGCGGCAGTCTTCGTAACGAACCGCGTCAAAATCGCCTCCATATCCAGATCTAGATACCGTGCGTTGAGCAAATCTGGTAGAGTCTACAAATATACGGTGTGGTCATTGCTTCGGGTATGAAACTAATTGCTTCGTTGCATTGCATCTGAGCTACGGAAAGCTTAACCGCCTATAAAATATTAATTCGGGTCGGGGGAACTACCTAGGAATAACCGCGCAGTTTTCATCGTTAAGTAAATTTGCGCGGAAAGTCAATGTTTTTCGTGTGTCATAGAAAATTCGAGTGCGAATTATTGAAAGCAAGTTCCGCGAGTTTTACAGTAGAATTACCATGGGAACACGGGGAGGACAGATTAATTAAACGCGCTGGGTTATTTTTCGCTACAACAAAATTCATATGTGTCACCGTTAGTGAACAAAATGTGATTGATTGTTGGAATACGTAACTCTGAAGGTGCCCGCAGTTGAAAAAATATTAACCGAAAGTTAGAATGAAAAAACGTCTGGCTCTGTCAACAAATTTCTCCTTTTCTGGGAATAAAACTAAAACTAATGTTCACGCTCATTTGTAAAGCCGATTAGGCCAGTAGGATTAACATTCAAATCGGACTTAAATCTTACAAAAGGTTTTATTGTTTTGATGGCTTCATTTGATACTAAATGCTACCCTAGAAACCTACAAAAAGGGCATTTTTGTGGTTTTACGGTTCTTGTAAAAGACACAATGTCGAAAACATGGTTCCAAGAAAAATTTTAGGCCATTCAATTCTGCTTAAATGAGACCAAGCGCATATCTTTTGGACCACCCGTTCCCATACCAGTGCTCCTCGAAGTTGAACAAATTTTACGTATATATGAAAAACTAGCTTATGTCCCCGCGACGTCTTACGCGCATGAACATTATTCTCTGTCTTAATTCTGTTTTTCTCTCGTTCTCGTGGGAATTTCGGGAAGTGCTTTCGGAATATACCTTCAAACAAACCCCCGCTCCAAATGCCAAGTCTCTATCTTCTGCAGATTATAAAACTTAAGATCCCGTTTTTTCCCGTTCCCGTAGGAATTTCGGGTAATTCTTTTTTAGTGTTCCCCTACAATCCCCAAGGAAACTACATTTAAAGTTGATTTGCTCCAAGTTCAAGGTAGAAGATCTCCAAATTCATGGGTCCATCATGAGTCATGACTATAAGGTAATTATTACTGCATAAAAAATTGGTTCTTTATATGGTAGCTATTATCTTTGATTTATATTTGAATAAGAAACATTTTGTGAAGGAAGTGTAAACTGGAACCAGTTCACTTTTTAAATCAATAGAACCTCGATTATCTGAGCTAACGTGAGGGAGCCGTACCTCAGATATCCGAAAACTTGGATAAAGGGGAACAAAAAAATCAATCCTAAAAAATTAAAAAATAAAACATTCTTAGCATTGGAGTATAAAATATACCTACTTATACGTAGATACATTCTTAAGGACTTCTAGTTTTTTCTGCATACTAAGAACGACTTTTTTTTTCTTTTTGGTGTCGTCGACATTCTTGCGTCACAAATAGCTGCGTATGTACTACATAATTCTCGTTCGGCTCGGATAAAGCGGACGCTTTCCATTGCCACCTCGAATAATACGGAATTTTCTTAAGATTTATGAGGCTCTGTTAACACGGAAGATCGGATGATCGGGACTTTACTAGGTATATATACGAAATTTTATGGTCGTTTAGTCCAGGCTCTAAAATGATTTATTTTAAAAAAAAATTAGTTACCGGGCGAAGTCGGGTTTTTCAGGCAGGTGAAATGAATAGAAATTGGGAAAAAATAATTAAAACATCTGAATTTTTCCGCGGGTGAAATGACGGGGGTTGAAATGGGTGGAAAGTGGTATTTTGCAAATTGTGGCAAAACTATTGATTTTAGATGAAAATGTTAAATATAAATGTTATAGAGATTAAAAAAATGAGCAACTTTTGTATCTACACTATTTTCACATAACCTCAAATTTTCCTAGAGAAACCGGAAAAACTGTTTTTTTCGTTTTTTATTTTTATTTTTGCGAAAAAATGTCGTAGGGCTTTGAAATTTGGAGGTAACATCATCTGTTTTATGATAAAACAGGAGATAATTGTTTGGGCCAATAAAGTTGAACCGTTTCCAAGATCTCACGATTTCTGTAAAAAATCACCTTTTTTCAAGGGGATGAAAAATCTATTTTTTTTTCATCGTACAGGAGTGCGCGGGGTAGCAAAATTTTCGTAACGACTTACATTTTAATAATCAAAAATAAAAAATATAATTCCAATAGAAAAATTTCAAGAAAAGCGGCAAAAACGGGGGGAACAATTTTAAGATACACCGTTTTTGACAGTAGGTAAATAGGCTTTTTTGCAAATAAATTAACGTGTTAGATCCGCACTAATAAAAAGTTTTGGAAATCTGTCTTCTCTCTCCTCTTTAATGTTGCTAAAATATTTTCTTTTGTTTCCCAGTGCCCAACTGCCTTAATTAAAACATCTTTATTGTTTCTTTTTTTCTGCATTTTTACCGCAATAAAATTTGAAGTAAAATCGAATTCTTTTGCTTCCTGAACAATATGTTTTGTTCACTCTTCTTCCTGATGGGATTAAGCTGGGCCTGTTGATCGTTAATTTACAGGAATTATGAATAAAATCCTCATAAAGTTTATTCCTGCAGGTTTGACATCTCAAATCATTTGCTTTTGGCCGGTAAAACCAACGTTCTTATTGCAGATTTTGCAAGTTTATCAACAGGCCCAATAGCATCAGCTATAAAACAAGCAGGAAGAAGAGTCAGTGAACAAAAATAAATTGTTCAAGAATCAGGAAGCAAGATACATAATTCGATTTTATTTCGAATTGCTTTTATTGCTGTTTAAATGCAGAAAAAAGAAATAATAAAGATGTTTTAACTAAAACAGTTGAGCATAAGATAACAAAAGAGAATATTTAAGCAAACATTAAAGAGAAGGAAGAAGACAGATTTCGAAAAAATCTTTATTAACATCCAACATGTTGATTTATCATGTCAAAAACCGTGTATATTTTAAAACTGTTTTTCCGGTTTTTGGCGATTTTCGCAAATTTTTCCTATAGGAATAATATTTTTTATTTTTGTTTATTAAAATATAAGTCCTCCCGAAAATTTTGCTACCCCGCGCACCTCTGTACGATGAAAAGAAATAGATTTTTCATCCTCTTGAAAAAGAGGTGATTTTTTTCAGAAATCGTGAGATCTTGGAAACGGTTCAACTTTATGGGCCCAAACAATTATCTTCTGTTTTATCATAAAACAAGCTATGTTACCTCCAAATTTCAAACCCCTACGACATTTTTTCGCAAAAATAAGAATAAAAAACGAAAAGAACAGTTTTTCCGGTTTGGCTAGGAAAATTTGAGGTTATGTGAAAATAGTGTAGATACAAAAGTTGCTCATTTTTTTAATCTCTATAACTTTTACATTTAACATTTTCGTCTAAAATCAATAGTTTTACCACAATTTGCAAAATACCACTTTCCACCCCTTTCAACCCCCGTGATTTCACCCGCGGAAAAATTCAGCTGTTTTAATTATTTTTTCCCAAATTCTATTCATTCCACCTGCCTGAAAACCACGGTTTCGCCCGGTAACTAATTTTTTTCATAGAAAAATATTGTATAGCCTGGACTAATTTGGTGTTTAATGATTTTAAGGAAACAATTTTCAGAAAATCAAGGTTTGAAGTCAATTTTCAGAGAAATCAAAACAATCAAAGAAGGGAAATTCTATGCAAAACCTGGTGCAATCTTAATTATCTATGATCTTTTCAGGACAAAAATAATGGAAGAGGGAGGTTTCTCAAATAGCATCATTGGTATTGGTGTATATTTCTTATAATGACCATCATACTGAATACAATTAAAAGTAGTTTCTTTGTCCGTCGAAACTAATTATTGAGTGTCAGGTCATGGTTTTGTTAATTTATGCGAAAATTTACTCGTGAATCAGAAAATATGCATAAACAGTAACAGGAAATACTTTACACTTAAAATTTTCGCCGTTACACTATAAGAGGAAATCATTAATATGAAAGATTCATTTTATATACATTTAATACTATTTATGTAAATTAGAATACTCGATTAAGACGATTTCAACATTTTTACAGCGTGTATGAATGTTATCGGGAAATAACTCGCACGGTTAACTACTGTAGGGAGATACAAATCGACCGCTTATTATAATAAATAATAAGATCAAACATTCTGCACCATCAACAATGGAATTCGAGGGACCTCAGGAACAATGCTGATCGATATCATGTATTTATTGGCGTTCGTCTCCATGAATTTAATATTAATCAGTGGGTTTTGGTAAAGAAATGCGAGCTACTAATTTCTAGAATGTCGATCGAGATGGGGGAAAAAATCGCTGTCGGTCTCCACTAATAGTCTACCCGATAGAGAGATTTTTACCGAATCGCAAATTAAATGGCAATCACCGAACGGATAAAAAAGGAAACGTCGTTCAAGTCAATCGTTTTCACTCGCATCAGTAAAAAGAATCGCCACAAAGTAAAACATATATCAAAAGCGAAAAAGGAATAAATTGAAACGTCGTATTGATTTCGTCCCCTTGAATATTTGAATATAAGCTAAACTATCCAACCCACATCATTCTAACATTTTCATCAGCCTCGGTAACAAAAAAAAAGTCGTCCAGTAGTTTCGCAGATGGCACAATTGTTAATTCAGTATGTAAAACGTGCGAAAAACAGAATTTGGAAAACAACCGAAATTGTAATTATTAAACGTGCGATTGTAATGCGTGTCAACAAAGGTAAAACAAGTGATTTAAAAACGGAAAGTAATCAAATCTGACAGTTTGGAATGGGAGGTACATTCAATTTTTTATCAGGGTTTGGACACCCTCGTCAACGGTAATGCACGTATAAAAATTGCAGGTCGTCGATTGTTCAACATTCTTTGTTATTTAAATTTCAAAAATCTGTTATCAAAGTGCGAAATGCGTGTTTCGAACCCAGCAGATATACGCATTAATTACCCGAGCGTTGTTACGATGATTATAATAAATATTGTTAAAAGAGAGATCAATTGAAAATTTATAAACACCGAAAGACTCAAAAGGTTACATTATAAAAAATTTAAACGGAACTTCGGGTTACTTCAGCCTTTTTCCCGTGGTATCAAATATTCAGTTGTTGTGGATATTTGTCGGTTTGATTGCTGAGTTTGTAATTAGATAGAGGTCGAAATCGATTCGTAATTAAGAATGATCATTTAATTTATGCTGAAGAGTTTGGAACGGTCGCGATGTTTAAGTAATTAATCTTGGGGTTGTCGATCTTTGTCAAAATCAAATTCGAAGTGCCAAAAAGTTTATGGTTCGTGCTACATTATGTATTTAGGGAGTTTTTTGCGGGGGTAATTTCTAGTTGGTCGTAAATGAAATAGTGCAAATCTACCCTCATAGTTAAAAATTTAAAATGGTGCAATTACAATATAAAAGAAAGGAATAGTTCGAATGTTTTCAATTTCGTTAGCGTGAAATTGCGATGTGTATTCAATTGCAACTGATAATTACATGCATAATGCCTTTTGTATGAAAATCCTTCCTAAAGTGAAAATCTGAAACACTAAAATTGATTACAATACTTTTGTACAGATAATAAACAACCCTACGCTCCAATCGGTCTTTGTGTCTTTGTCCGAAGCTCCTTTCTCGACATATTCACACCCTACCATTAGATATGCGTAGGTACTCCAGATGTTCCAATAACCCTTTGTGAGTACTCTTGGATCGTCGTATATGAGGTACCATTTTTTTCATTTATCTAAAATGAAAGGATTGAATCTTTAAGAAAAAAATCATAAAATTTAAATTTGATTGAAAAATTTGTGATTGATAATTTGTTAAAGACCTCATCCTATGGATGTTTTGTCCTGCACGTATTCTTTGGTTTGTTTCTGAACTCACAAAGAATGTATCTACTTAAAAGGAATTTAGTTATCCAGGTAAAATTTTAATGGAATACATTGTTGTATAAAGTATACACCTTCAGTAAAGTTTAAATGAAGGAGTTGTATAATCTAAAAATGTGGGGATGGATGGGAGCTGTGTTTCCAGACAATTCCATGGTATCTTTAATTGATGGAAGCGAAGGTTTTACTTTTCTAATTTTCAGTCTTCTAAGAAAAGTGGAAACTAGATGGATGTAATTATTAGACCATATAGTGCTCGAGTTTGTTCCACTTCTTCTTTGTTGAGCATGGTTCTTCTTATTATGAATGCAAGAATTATTTAATTGAATTAGTGTCGATGCAAATTTGTATCTTGTTAGTATCAATTGAACGTTGTAAAAGACGCAAGATTCGACAGATTTAATGCTCAGAATTGCTAAGCATAAGTAATTACACAAGTGTTTTGCCAGTACTTAGTTGTTAGATTGTGATTTATGCAACACGAAAGTGAGTATTTCTCACTTTTCCAATAAGTTTCCTTTTTCTTTCGCAACGGGGCAAAGTTTAAGTGTAGTCGACATCCTGTGGGGCGCATGTTTCTGATACATGCATGCTATCGCGATCCAAAAAGCGTTCTGTTATAGAAACACGTTTATGTTCTCACGAGTTTTCACAGTAAAACTGTACCGGAATCCCTGTAGTTCGTCTTTTATAACAGCCGGCGCGACATTTATTTTGTTTACATTAAAAGTTAAAAGTAGCAGCAGTAGGCTAAAGTAGATTTTGACATCTCGGGGTCGCCGCCACTTTTCTTCGGTTTATCGAAAAGATAAATTTTCTCGATAAAAATAGATAAGACGGCGTAGAAGAGATTCGCACTTTGAAGTGATGAATGTGCAGCTATTGTCTTAACTTGTTCGTATTTTACACGTTCGAATGTAATTCTCACGACTGAAACCTGGCGGCGAATAGGTAGTTTCTTTAATCCACGTTTGGAGATATATTGCCTTCCACCGCCGTTATTTTACCATTAACTTTAATTAACTGCATATGGTAAATGTTGTAATCGAGGTTTTCCCAAGTATAGACAATTCTCTATAGTATCAAAATGCATGTGCAATATGGCTTCCCTATAGAACTCCGGTACTATAACGATTGTTAAACAATTCCCTGCTGTATAAACATTGATATTGTCTGGTAGGGTTCTGAAGTCCTCGTATGTTTCACCACAGTCGAGATTAGATTTGTTACAGCGATTTGTTATTTGCACGAAAGTGGTAAAAGAAATGGGGTTTAAAGCTCTGAGGGTGATTTTGACTTCGAAACTACCTTGTCTTAGGTTTCTGTGGTTGTTGACAAAGGACACTATCTGCGTTACTAATTTTTCAAAGAATAATCTGTATTGGTCCTATGTACTGTAACGTCCTTGATTTAGTTTTAAGTTGAAATTAAAGCATCTAGCTTTTTTAGTAAAGCAAAGTGTATTAACAACTACTACCGGCGAGACAACCGACTAGGGAATGCAATCCCGCAGTAAAATCTCAATCCCGGTATTTGCGGGATTGTTAGATGTCAATCCCGCGGGACCCCAGTATTTGCGGGATCCCGCAAAACTTTAAATAAATTGGCATATAAGCAATTCTGTGCGGTTAACTTCTGCATTAAAATAAATCGCTAATTATCACAATATTTAACAAAAAAGTACCTTCAGCCTAACTTATAACTCAAAAAAACCTCACCTGTAAAGCACAAAAAAAACCTCACCTGTAAAGCACAAAAAGGTGAACTTCTAAAGTGCCTCAAAAATCATAGTACATTTTTAACGACAATTCAACTCATGTATAAAAAATCGCATAAGCCGCAGTGCAATTGTCACTTTGACAGCGGCAAAAGTTACCTGCAACTTTTCCAGCGACAAATGCACTAGTGGTTTTTTCACTATTCATTTTCGAACCAATTATCGCATTATCCTTGCCCATATGACTAGTTTGACGTCTGTCAATAATTGATTAGTTTGGTGAATTTCTTGTTCGTTAAATTGTCCTGCCGAATTACACTCGAGATTTGTATTTAAACCGAGTAAATTTGGGTTGTTGCAATTCAAATCTCCACCTGCGGTGTCGCATTTTTATTAGTTGACAGTTTTTCTCGTCTAATTGCTAGGTAACAGATTTTCATTAACAAAGTAAACAGAGTCGTCGCCTAGGTCGACAAATTTCTCAGTCCCGCAGGATCCCGCTCCATTTATGTGCGGGATTAATCCAGCAAAAATGCTGCGGGATCCCGGTATTGCATTCCCTACTACCGACCAATGCTAACTTTATTATTACTGGACCCGTGCAGTTTGTGAAATTAGAATCAGAATTGGAGAAAAAAGGAAGGACTTGAAAGACCCTTGCATCCAAAATTGAGGAAAAAAGACTTCAACGATGGTTAAAAGAGTATAATTTATCTTTACTGCTGTTCAGAGACTTGTCATTCATTTAGAGGCTGTATAGTAGTAGTAGGTGAAATTTGACATCGAGGTATAAAAATTCGTTGTGCTAAAATTCCTGTATTTTGTGAAGGGTGGTTTTTCCTTAATTTGACATTCTGTACTGAGGGAAATCCGTCCTTGGGGAATAGAAGAATTCATTTCGCATAAAAAAGGTTTCAAATTCTAATTCGCTGACACGAATCTCCATATTCTCCTTCACCGAAAGCTCCGCAGAAACAGAATCGGCTCAATTATCATCATTTCCCATAACACCTCAATCGTTTTCACCTAGAGAACCAAACCGCCAAAGTGGTGACAGTTACATTAGAGCCTCCGCTGTTCATATAGAGTGGCTTTACCGCTGGCTGAACAGAAGCCCACGTCGAAGCTTCTTCAATCCCGGTACTCAACGGCGGAATCTCACCACACACTATAAATTGGTGAGCCCGCAACAAAAGAACAATCAGCCAGCTCACCGCGAATATTTAAAAAAAAATTTAACTCGCGAGGGAAACGTCAATTAAAAGCTGCAATCAAGATGCCAAACACCAACGAATCAATGCTAGAAGTAGCAGGCACTTGGTCAGATGACCCCGAGATATGGTTTGCCCAGGTAGAAAATCATTTCTGACATTCTTAGTGACGAAACACGCTACGGGTTGGTAGCTTGCAATTTGGAACCGAGATACGTAGCAGAAGTGAGAGACATACTTAGTAAGGAGGGAGTTGGTCCTAAGACGTCAGCCAGGAGTAAAGGACTCGTTTGCCATCACAGTTCCACCGGCACTTACAGAACCTAGCTTGCGGGTTAGTCCCAACTCGGTCCAGTAGATTGCCAACAAACATCCAGGCCATCCTCGCCATACAAGAGCCAGCCTGGACGACACAGCCAGGTCTGTGGACGAAATATGCAATGCAACTCAAACGACACACCTCAACCAGACCGCAACAGACTCCCACCGACAGATTCCAGGTTCGAACACGTCCAACTCGGTCTGGTAGGCCAACTCCCGGTATCACAAGGCAAAAGGTATCGACGCGACCGTTGGCCAGAGACTGTACTACTAGAAGACATCGAAGCTGACATCGTTGCCCAAGCGTTCCTAACGTACTGGATTGCATAATATGGGACACCACTTCGAGTAATCACCGACCAAGGAAGACAATTTGAATCTCACCTGTTACAACATCTATCAGGTTTCCACAGAGCCCACCCCACAGGAATCCCTGCAACCACCTTATGAAGAACCATCCGAAGGCAAGAAGAGAAACAGTAAACTCATCAGCTTACAGGAAGGACCGAAAGAAGTCATCATCTCACGAGACAGAGCCCGTGTTCATAGAAACCGATTAATTAAACCGAATTCAACCAAACAATTCAGCATCCGCGGTCAGCAACACAGTACCACAGATAACAGCCCCAGTCGTCAAAACCACAAGAAGCGGAATGCAAGTGATTTTGTGACTTCGTCACTAGAAAGGGGGTGGTGTAGCGTTTATACGATAACGCCACATTTTTAAGACCAACTGGCAAGACATCCAATGGTCTATGCAACACTGCCGCTAACGGCGATGTGAAAATCCGATGAGCTGGCAGTAACATCGGGCCTGCCATTCTGCTTCCCACACGTTAAAGACCTCCCTGTTATTCTTACCCTCGAACCTCGCGCTGATCTTCAATCTTAGTGGGGGTGTGCTTGCCACCACGAACAGATCTGTATTTGATACAATGCGGTAAGCCGCCGCTATTCGCAGCGCCATTTTTCTTTGTAACCTGTCTACTAACTCCCTAACTTTCCTAGAGCTGCCCCACACCTCGCTTCCATCCTTCTTTTACCCGTCGTACGCAATATTCCACAGGAGTGGTCCTAACACTGACCCTTGTGGCACTCCTCCGTTGCACACAAAAAGGTAACCCTTCCCAGACGGTAATTTTCTAGGTAATTTCCCTACGTTCTTCCTGTCATTGAGATAACTATACACCACTCTCCTCAAGTAGCCAGATATACCCTTTCTTCCCAGTTCTTCCATGATGACCTTCGTCGGGATCGAGTTGAAAGCATTTTGTACGTCTAGGGAGGCAATAATTGTCACCTCCCTAGTGTACCGGGAGCGTCTCAGGACTTTTTGCGCTATGTCTTAAATTTTCCTTAGTGCCTCTTTTTTTCCTGAAACCATATTCTCCCTCGGATAGATTAGAGTATTTCTCTATTCTCTCGACCAGAACTCTTTCTAGCAGTTTTCCCAGATGGCTTATTAGGGATATGGGCGTCATTGGCCCCGGGTCTTTTTTTGGAATAAGAACTTTACTACTTTAAACACAAATTCTGATGGGAGCCCGTCTGACCCGGGTGCCTTCTTCCTTGACATCTTCCTAGCGGCTTCTTTTATCTCGTCTGTGCTCACTTTTTTAGGGTAGTCTTCTTCTGACTCTCTGTCCCCTTGTTTGATAGTATGGTCTTTTACTTGCATCGGAAAAAGTCTGTCAATCTTTTCCATGATTTCCTGGTGGCCCACTATTCTGCCTCTTTTTCCTATCTTGCCTGTCACGTTTTGTAGGCTCTCCCCCCATGCATCGTTATCGAGATCTTCGCAGTTTTTTCCAGCTGGCCCTTTTCTTCTTACATATGTGACGAAGAAAACTAGAAGGAAATAAGAAACCCAGCACTACGGCTCCAGCTGCTCTCGGTGGTAGGGGTGGTTCGACGATCCTGACAGAAATACCTATAAATGCTCCGAAAATTTAGGCGCCACTAATTTTTCGATAGTTCCAAGCCGTACAGGAAAAAAATTAGAAACCTGCTCCTGTTGGTCTGGAAATGCAGGGGTAAAACTATAAAAAAAGAAATAGAGAAAGATAGCGGGAAAGAAAAGGTATTTATTCTTCAAGGAAATCAAGAATTTAACACAGATATTGTAGGGCGAATGATGATGATTGATAATGGCACGGAATGACAACAGGGAAATAACGGCAAAATAAGAAAACGGTACGAGATCTCGTCTCACAGTAAAACAATAAAATCTGACTAAATTACTTATTATGATGTAGGGTGGCTGAATTAATGTGATGGTTTTTTTTTCAATAAACTTAACGGTTTTTTTTAAGGTATATAGGTAACTTGAAAACTTGAACTTAGCTGTTGTGGCTCCTGAAGTTGTCCAGCAGTTGTTCGGCGGACTTGGCGGTGGTAGACCAGTGGCTAAATACGGGGTAGATTAAGGATAGGGATGCGGGTGGAAGGGAACAAGGAAAAAGAAATTTTGGGGTATCGAAAGAAGATTGAAGACTGAAGACGACGACTGAAGATTGAAGACGGACGACTGAAGACTGGAGATGGACGAAGACGAAGATTTCTTAGTAGTAGATAGGTACGTATAACAAGTATAGACAAGAAATAACTAGAACTACAAGGCCCTAGAACAAAAACCTAACATTACGAGCTACAACTATCACAAAAAGGCTACTTACGAGATGGTGTGGGCCTTAACGTAGAGACAATATATAGATATGTAGGCTCAATTAAATTGGTGGACGGTGAAATAAAGCTCGGATCCTAAGAGACAACGAAGAAATAGAAAAGGATACAGACAACAAAAATACTTACACAAGGGTTGAAATCCGGCGAGCAAGGGTAACATATATAATATATTGGTTGTAGATAACTTCACAAATACAAATGCGCTTCCTCTTCCACTCTTAATCCCCAAAATAGGGTTTCCAAGGAAGAAATACCAATTCCTGGTAATGAGTGGAGACTATAGGACGAGGGTAGAAATCCCAAAATTGTCGGATAAAAGCGGCTGCAAAAATTCCGCACCTCACAAGCACACCATACAATTGACAATTGACCAAAAACGGAAACGAAACGTAGAAGAATTTGAAAAAAACGAACAGTAATACCAATAATTAAGGAACATAAAAAGTCAGCGGGAAAAGAAGAATAGATTTTTGAAAAGAGCGGGAAAATAGCGTGGTTTACAAGAACTGACAATAGATGACACTGAAAGCGGACCAGAGGCGTAACATGGAAAAAAATAGTACACATAAGCTTCGAAAATTAGAATAGTGAAAACAGTAAGGAAAGAAGAAGTGTTTAAAGCGTGAAAGGGTAAATACAATTGTAAGAAGAGAGCAAGAATCCAAAGAAGCGAAGAAATCGAAAGAAGAAATTTAAGAAAATAGGCACGCCTATGTGATGAAAATCAAAACAAAATAAACAAATTCCTAACCTAAAAATCAAACTAACTAAAGCAAAACTTAACTAAAAATGGACCTGTAACACATATCATTCTTTTTAAAGAGTTTCTTGCGTCCTTATGTAAGTTTTTAAGTCGGTTGATCTCTGTTGGTGTCGGCTCTCCTTCCCGCTCTCGCAACCTTTCGCCTTATTGATATGCAGCTGTTTCTTGTCGCCTCTACCTCCTCGTCCCACCAATATGTGGTCCGTTTTCCTTTTCTTCTTCCATATTTAGGCATGGTATGATCTGGAGCCAGTTACTGGATACGTCCAAGTCCATTCGCTGACACAAATCTCCTAGTCTCCTTCACATGATAAATGTTCATCGACTTCCCTTGAATTGAAAATATTTATTTACACCCCTACACGAAAAGGTTTTATACTCTATACGTATTAAAAGATTACAATTTATTTCAAGTCTCACCCAAAAATTGTCATTGATGGACCTACCGTGGGAAGGGATAAAATCCGTTCCTGATCTACAACAAATTGTATAACTGAAAATTCTAAGTTTCATATAGGTCAAGATTGCGTTCCCAGTTGCGCTATGAACTTTTGATTCTTTATTTTTCAAATTGCTCTTTGAATATTTAGGAGATTATGTATGATTTTCCCGATGCGTAAAATTCAGTGTCTTCTCCTTTTTGTCGCTTAACTTTTGATATAGATTGTATCGTGATGCACTCTTGATTCTTTACAGTAGATTTTGGCCCACTTTAGCCACTCGAATCAATAAATAGGTGTGTTTATTAGAAACAGGTTGGTTGGGCGATTTTTGGGTCTTGCGCCGGAAACAGGTCTGTTTATCTGAAACTGAAATTCCCCTTTTCAATAGGCCGTTTAACAGAATCAGGTTCGTTGTGATAAACAGACCTGTTTCCGTCAACTAACAGAACCGAATCGCCCCTTGAACTTGGCGCATACGCATAAAAGTAGGCCAAAGTGGGCCCATATACGGCTTTACTTATCCACTCTTTACTTTACCTCTTTGAATACTTTGGATTCCTCAATTTGCCTGAACGATATTTTAAATCTTATAGTAAGAACCTCCTTTTTCTGAATCAACTCCCTTCCTTTAAAAACTTGCAACCCAATAGCATCCTTGCCTGCAGCCCCTATGTTTAATTTTAAGTAAATTGAGTTCGCAGGATCCAAGTATTTAGTGGACGGTCAGTTTTCATTAAACAATTTTTATTATCCCTCTTTCGCCCTTTGCTTATAATACATTTTGTGCACCTTTTTGAATTTTCCCAGTAAGTATTTTCAATGAGATCAGACATTTTTAGCATACTACACTCCACAAAAAATGTAATCCACACTTACATCTACGGAAAGTGCCGACACAAATTTTATCTAAAGGTAATGTTTCACTAAAAAGAACAAGAGATTAATGCCTTTGCAATTTATGAACAATTGCTTGTGGTAGATGGGTAGGTTTTCTGTCGATGACTATGAGCTAAATTGTAACGCAAAGAAACTACGTTGGTTACACATCCAGTTTTTGGATTTTTTCAGGTAGTACACGCGAGCCAAAAATTAAATTCAGAAATGCTTGGAAGAATGCAGATGCTTTTCGACGTTGGTCACCTTCAGAAATAGTACAGCCGAATATCGGAGAGCAATATTTGTCATTATCACAGGAACATATAGTAATGTTGATATTTGACGACGGTTTATGAAAAAAAATGTGTACATAAACGAACGCGGCCACCTTTCACGAAACGGGCCAATACATATATTTCAGTTGAGTTATTTGTGAGCGCAACGTCACACCAAACACTTTCGCCCTTCAATCACACGGTTAATTCCTGCGCAAGTTGCAGACAAATTACCCGAGCATCCACTCACTTTCGGAATGCGTCTCTTAAGTCATGCCATTTATTTACTGCCACCTCGTATAAGTAACACACTTTAGTAAATAAATGCCACAACACAATAATAAATGCTTTACTTTTGGTTTTAGATCACTTTCAAGTAGTTTAGTTTATGGCGAACTAATTTTGCTATTTTCTAACTAATTTACTGATGCTTACACCTGCTCGAGCACGTCCGTTTGCTAACTCATTCGCATTAATCCAATTCATCTTTCAGCGGACAGCTCGAAGGACCAGCGTACGAAGAGGGAAAAAAAACTTATATAAATAAATCTAAGCTGTCCTTTCGACGCCAGGACACCCAAGGCGCTTTAGAACAAGCATTTTTAATTACCTTGTTTAAGTTAGAGTTCTTAGAAAACGTTGAAATGATGATGTTGCTAAATAATTGCGTTGTTTTGTCGTTTTCTGGCAATTTATCAAGGGTGTTAGGCGAGTGCGTCGTTCTTGTTGTCGTACAGCTTCCCTCCTCTTCGGTGTTCCAATTCGTTTGACATATTGTTATAATTTATATTACTATTGTAATTCCGGCTTCTAGGAACCATTCGAATTGTTCAAATCGCAATTACGTGAATGTTGCAAATGAGCTCGAATTTGGTTAACTTACGGTGACAATTGGGGAAAATTTACGATGTCTCTAGGTTTATCGTTACGCCGTAAATTGTTGTAAACTTAGATGAAGTGGCGCATCCTTGATCAATTTGACTCTTGTTTATTTGAAAGCTTAACGGTCGGGTAACGTTAAACCCCGAGGTAAACCAGAACAGTTTTTATCGCTTCAACAAGGGCGTTCACGTTTTGATTCCGATAACCACGATGTGATTCTCATTATCTCAGACTCTCCTCCCCATTAAAATAGGTCGTCCATAAATGACCATTTGGTTAAACGATGTTATTATCAATCAGAATTTTAAAAAATGGGGTCGCATCCTATTGTCAGTGTCACTAATCTTATTTTCTACATAAGTACATAATCAACCCTTATCAGAAACGTCAAACTTAACGTGCAGGTTGTCTGCCAAAAAACGTTATTTTGCATTACTTAGTATGGGCAAAACAACGTTTTCTACAGATAGCCTGCACGTTAAGTTTAACGTTACTGATACAGCACAGGGCTGAATATGGTTTGCGTTGTCGGGCATATTTGGGGATAGTTTTGCTCTCTTACTTTAAATAATGTTGTTCAATCACGTTTGAAACCGTATATCGTTGGTCTAGCGCACAAAGGTGCTAAGTGAAAAATAGGCAATTTGCATATCAACTTACAAAAATAAATAAAATTGCTGTATTAATTAAAATAAGTTTTGTTTTTCAACGAATTATTTTTTTTTTGTAAACTGTACACAACTGTTTGATAATACAATTAAAAAAATTTAAATAAACCCTTAACTTGTTCATTACCTAATGCATTTAACCATTGAATAAAAACACTATTTTATTCAATGATTTAACTCATGTTGCAAAAAATATCCCTTAACACCTGTGTGCGCTAGACCAACGATATAATAGCTTAAGGCTCCTCTGTAGTCAATCAGCCATATTGGTAAAAAATAGCTGAAATGTTGCTTTTGTAGTTGAAGTCTAACAAATTCTCGATAGGATGAAAGAGCGTTGGTACTTCAAAAAAGTTGAAATATCGGTCTTAGTTTTTTAGGAAGATCGATGAATAGAAAAATCGTTTTTCGTAAATAACAGCCGTTATAATGATAGTAGAAAAACGTACAGCACCGATTTGGAAATGCGACAGTATTTCTTACCTCGGCACTTAAAGAAATCTTTTCCATCTCTCACTGAATGGAGAAGTACTTCTTTATTCTACCACTTGAGCACCTCAAAAGAAGTAGTATGGCCAATTATGCAAATTCGCATAGTTTCTTCGTAGCAGAAGAACAAAACAGACCGATTGGTCACTATCTAATGGTTAAAATAGAGTGCCTTTGCTAAAACCATAATATAAACAGTGCGTTTACTTCAAAACGAATCATCTCGTGTAATTCCTAATTTCTGATAAGAAACGAAAATTACAATAACACATTGTAACAGGTGGTTTTGAATTAAAAAAGTATTTTTTTCGAATTTCTATTTTATTTCCAAGTGTACCGCTCCATAGCAAATGTGAACGAAAGTATATCTGGCATTAACAAGGTGACGCTTTCGATAAAAGTTCGCGGTGCGAAATAAACGAGATAAAGAGATACTTTCGTCAGACTAAGTTAGACTTTTGAACAGTTGACACGTATGATTTGGGTGCGTTAAAAAGAAATTTTTTTCTTGAGTTCGCGAGTGATCATGTACACTGTTTGTGCGATTTCTATCGTTTATTATCGTTTATTCTAAGTTGATTTTCGTGAAGCATCGCGTACCATTTTAAGTGCGGTCGAATTGAATTCTTAGCGAAGTTATAAAAGCAGGTGCGTACCATTTTTTGTATCAGAGATTTTATTTCGTGTATGTGAGAAGATTCGTGGTGCTATTGCAAGAACCAGAACATGCATTTATTAAGTGAAATCTATCCCATAGTGGTAAAGAATTATGGTAAAAACATATTAAGTGGCGAAAACCCCTAAATTTCGGGTTCGTGACCAATTGCTGGTTACCTACTCAGTATTTTTGCGTGCGAAGAACGAATTACAGTAAATTCGGGCACAGAGAAACACTTTTTATTTATAGCAGGCATTCGTAGCAAGATCGTTTAGTTACGAGTGATAAAATTTAACCAAAGTACAAGTAAATACACTGATAGATAAACACAGAAGTTGTTTCGGATAGCTAACAACTCTTTTTTCGGATTGCCAAATCAATTAACGTGTGCATTTATCCGCAACAAGATCTAGTTAATTACAACACGGCTAAGCATTGGTAAATTATTCCTATGCATAATCACGATCTTGAGTATTAATTTCGCGAAATTGAAGCCGGTCTATTCGGATTCGCAATAGGTGCGCAATAGGACATTTTTGTTTTGCATTCATCAGTTAACTGTAGCATCGAAGCTGTCTGTTTCCATATTTCTAAAGGAAGCGCTATTTAGGAAATATAAGATCAATAATTGTTACCAGAAGATATTAGCCATGTTTAAATTCTTTGGTTTGTATAACGTTCGATTCATTTGTTTAAGAAATTTTGTTTGAAATAATTTTAATATTCCTAAAAGAATCGACCCGTGCGAACCATCAGATTGAATAGATTTTGTATGTACTTATTGATAAGGATCGAATCCAAACAAAGAGTTTTGGTCATTTTGTTGGAAAGTTTTGCAGTTAATACCATTTCTTTAGTTACAGAGAACTTTATTTAGCATTCACATATATTTTGAACAAGTGAATGTACCAGTAATTCATCATGTGGTAAAGATAAAATATTTAGGTACGGATCAAATTTAGCATGAATACGGGACTCAAAAAAAGGCAGTGTATAACCTTCCTTTTTTTACCAAAAATCGACTGCACCGAAATTTCTCGGGAAAACACTTTTTCTTATTAATTTTGGTGCGTAGAATCCAAAACAATTCGTTCTTTTTCGATCAGACTTCTCAATCAAAAGTTATGAATACGAATTTGCCAATGAATTTCTTTTTTAAACCGTGTTTTCCCACATTGACAATTTTGGTTGACAGTGGAAAGCAATTAACGGAGTATGCGCCGTTATAAATTTACCTAAAACAACAGGGTGATCTACTAAGGATTAATTTTATCCTACTGATATACCCCCAAAGAACGTGATTTCTTTGCGATCTTTTCGTGGCAAAAGACAACCATAAATTGAACACTAATCGCCAATAAAAACAAAGCTGTGTGTATCAAATGACAATCCCCCGTCGATTAACCTTCACACATAACCAAAATTCGCTTTGCTGCTACAGCAGGCCATTAATTTTATTAGTTCAGCCCTGGCGCCACAAAGGACATATGTCATTCGCAATCTATACACCAAACTGCAATATTATTTATGACGTTCCTTGCGAAAATCGATCGATATTCGCCAATAAATTAGCGAGCTTAATTTGTTCTAAAAATTACAATTTAAAAGCAATTAAAAATCGATACGAAATAAAAAATCATTCGTTAAAAATAAAGTTAATAAATCAAAGCCCTATTACTCAGTTTATTAAATCTTCGAGTAGTGTATAATTGCAATACACATGATCGCATAAATCATGGCGGACAAACTGGCATTTATCAGGCAGCCCAACCATGTAGGTTGCTAATGAACTCCAGCTAAGTTGCACAATCCACTTTTAACTTTAAATTGATTCTTAGACGCTTATATTTTACTCGTTTTCTACTTACACGATCTGATACGTTTATTTTATTTAGTTACGCGCTGATTATAAATTAAAGGGGGGCAATAAAAAACTATTGGATTATTTATTAAATGGGATGTAAACATATGATTAACTAAGTGACGCTCGTTTTTTTTCTCTTAAAAGTGTTTTTATTTAAACGGATGCTTGGTTCCCAATGTTTCATAAAAGCTCCAAGTGGTAACACCTGCTGTATGTGTTGGAACGAACGACTAAAGATGACAGTTGCCCGTCACTTTTTACGACGATTATGAAATTGATCTTGAAAGAGATATATCTCCTATGGCTAATTAACATCATATGTTATCTCTACGGTTTCAAGCCGTATATCTTTCTCTTTTGTTACATAAAAACTTGTAATAATGATGAAGGGGGCTAGTAATGACAACTGTTTTAGAAACTTATTTGTCTGCAACATTCATTATTTTACTAGTAGGTACGTATTTATTAATGGTGACTCTAACAGAAGGGCTAAGGGCACCTAATACATAGTACAGTATAGAGACTTTTAGTTTTTGTCCATCGACACATAAGTTTTCACACTTTTTCAACGAAGACCGCCGATAGATAATTTTATGCTTGTTAGGGGGGGGGGGGGGGGATATGCGGTAGTTGGCAGGTGTTTGATTCCGAGGATCCTGTTGATTTCAGCGAAAAGAACAGACTCAAATTGTCGGCTACGGTCGAAGATGACAAATGTAAAGTACAGGAGCGGACTGGGTAACTGCGGGCCAGGTGGAATTGCATAGGTTACGGGCCATTACAGTATTAGTGTAGTAATGATGGTGGCGGGGGGGGGGTTTAGCTCTGAGGTGCACCAAAACATTTTAGTACAAGTACTCCTTTCTCGAAAATAAATTACCATACAGTTTTTTTTAAAATTGCAGCTGATAATTAAAAGTAACAAAATATACAATCCACACGAGGTGCGTCGCCTATCATTGTATTTCAGCACTTTCATGCTACGACAAAAAATGATAAATTCATTGTAAAACACTTCAATTAAAACAGAATTTTTTAACAACCTAACATCAACCCCAATTAGAGAAACGTGTTAATAATTTATTAATAGTGCAAGAAACTAAATACAGCACATACTTATAAATTTCCAACGGGCCATTATGATCTACAGGCCAGGTGGCAATCGCCACCCGCCCCCCCGGGCCAGTGCGCCCCTGGTTATACACTGCCTTTTTTTGAGCCCCGAAAAAAACATTGTCTCAGATCGTCCCGGAAAAAAAATTTTCTTATAGAATGTGGCCTGTAGAATCCATAATTTCAAACAGTTCCAAGATTGGGCTACTAGTTCAAAAGTTACAGCCCTTTGAATTTGTTTCTAGTCTATAACTTTTGATTGAGAAGTCTGATCGAAAAAGTACAAATTGATTTGGATTCTACGCACCCAAATTAATAAGGAAAAGTGTTTTCTCGAGAAATTTTGGTGCAGTCGCAATCGCCCCCCCCCCCCCCGTGCCAGTCCGCCCCTGGTAAAGTACTTGTGAAGACGAGGAGTTTTTTAAATTTTATATCCTCATTATTATTATTGCATACAATCCAGAAGGTATCTGAAGGTCCCGGCTACGGTAACCTTAGACTTAATCACGACAGTATTTTCTACATATACAGACTAACATAGCACTGTATTTAAAGGTTAATGTATCTCCAGCGGTGTCTTTATATACGCCAATGGTATTTGAAATTTTGAAATCGGACATGTCAGAGTGGACGAAAATGCCAAAGTTGGACCTATAAGGGAAAAGCAAAAAAAAAACCAAGGGCAGCGAAGATATAAATTGGTTAAAATCGATATGAGGGTGCTATCTTTGTTAAAGAATCCGAATCTTCTGGGGTGTATTTCTAGTGAACTTTAATTTATATTTGTGAGATGGCTGTCATTAGAAATCCAAGGGGTTAAATTAAGCGTTAGGGAAGGGGCCCCCAAATACTTTTGAAGACGGGCCCCTAAAATGAAGTTACGCCACTGGAAGAAAGAATGCGATTTGTGCTCCCTTCCTCTTTTTTTCGGGCGTAACTTTTGTGTGCAGGAGTATTTAACATTTGTTTATTTCTTGTGGTTCAGTTATGAAGATTGGGTATGTTCTTGGATCAGTGCTACCAAAATGATAGGTAAATGCACAGTCTACAAATCAAAGTGCTCAAAAACAGAATTGCTGCATTCATTTAGCTGGAATCGCATTTTCATCGTATACCTACATGCAATTCATGCATTATTGATAAGGGTGTAAATGCAATGTTCTATGATAACTTGTGTAACAATGTCAAATGAATTTCTAATTTGAAAGAACAGTTTCCTTATATGTAGACCCTCTGCATCCCAAATCATGTCAAGATCGCACGTATTTTTTCTTAAATGTTTGTCTTTTGAATGATTATCAAATGCTTCATGCATAAATGGCCACTGGTGGGATTTGGGATTGGGATACAGAAACTCTTTAAGTTAGTAGCTGCAACTTATTATTGATTCGAGTACAACACCCTGTATAGGAATGTGAGAAATGAAGGAATTCAATCTCTGTTAGTAATTGAAGATTATTTAAAGCAAAATGACGCATTGTTAACTAAAAGGCAATTAACGTAGAACCACATGATTCCACTTAATACTACGTTTTGCAAATTATACAAAAAGCACGCAACTTTGCGATAATGGAACACGTATAAAATTCATTTCGTAGCAAATTGCAAGTTTCCTCTCTCGATCAAATGCCTAATTGAATGTTGCCTGTTGTTTTTAACTGTTTAGGTAGATAGCTGTTATTATTTTAACGACCTTTCTTACTAATGCCGTTTTATTACGAAAAAAAAGGGGCGCAGGGTAATTCTCGAACGTGACATTTAATCCGAACGCAAGAAACAAAAACAAACGTTTTAAAAAGAGTCGATGTTAACACCCTTTGGGGTCTTCACATTCGATATACGCCGCTGTCAGTTTGACTCAATTGATAGATATAAATGATCCGCGGCTTTAAAATGGACATTGCCCATAAGGGAGTGCCTGGGTTCGATGGCGCCAGGACCAGACGGGACCCAATTAGTCTCGTGCACCTACACTACACCACCCTGATTTACGACACCCCCGCTTCTACTTCCTGTTCACGCCACATGCCTTCCCTTTTCCTGACCGATGTTTCACCGTTACACCCCCATTCGCTACCATTTTAATTAGTATATATACGTTTTATAGCCTCGACATGATTGATTTCAACAGGTAGCCGAACAGTGCGGATTCCCTTTTTTCTGCTATTAAGACGACTTGTTAATCTTCCGCTAAACGATCCAAATTTGCATATTGAATTATGCAAATTTTCCGTTTTAGTGTTTTACCTAATTACTGATGAGGTTTCCCCCTGTTTGTAAAATGCATTTTTGGAATACACTTTTGTCAACAACTTTTCCTTTTATAAATTTTCTGATATTAATTGAGTATTGCAATTCCATTAGTGTTAGTTCATTATAAGTTTTGTTAATTGACATGTTCTATGTACATGTGTAACATTCAAAATACCTACTAAGATATTTGAAATAGCACGTGTGAATGAAACCTTTTTATTTCATATTAAATTATCCTTCCAAATATCTCATTGCTATTTAAAAGTAAACGACTCATAGATTGCAATTGCTGATAATTAAACGCTCATAATTATTGGCCAGTACTTCGTTCATCAAGTAAGTTTGAATTGAGTAAAAGTACACTGCCAAACAGGCATGCATCCTTTCATTTCTGCAGTAATTTAGTCAAACCAATTTGAACAATGCAGTCAAACAGAGTGATATACACAAAAGTAGTTTACATAAAAAATTAAACTCTTAAGCTCTAAAGACTTTTCGGGTCCCTTTACGTCGAATAAAACGCGGTCTTTAGGGAGATTAAAACAACCGTACGTGGACCAACCAATTAAGCGCGCCAGTATATTTTTGTTACGCTGAAAAGAATTACTGTAAAGTTCCGGTGTTGATTTACTCAACAAAGCGGATTGCACTTGTGAATTTCTCACTAAAAGCAGTTAGTGGAAGAAAAAATTATCTGGCGGAAAACTCCCATATACATTTCTCTTACTTAATCTTCTACATCATTGTCACTGTAAGAAGAGTTTTCTCCAGCCTAATTTTTTCGATTTTTAATCGACGTCATGACCGCCTTATATGAGGTACTGTTATTCCATTTATGTAAACCTAAAGGTCTGAATCTTAAATCCATGGTAAATTACAATTGACAGAAGAAAACAATTCGAAAGTGGCACTTGGTGAGTGCCAACAGAAGTGACCTACTTCTTTCTCTCACACAATCCTTCGCTCTCTTCTTTCTGCCGAGATCTATTATAGGAAAAAAAAGCGCTCAAATTTGAAAAAAAAAACCACACGCGTGTAGGAAATTAAGAGCCCTTTCCAATGAGGTGTCGATCCCACGTTTATTTAAAATTATTGAAGGGGTGGCAACCCTGCTTAGGGGCTTGACAGCAGACGTGTAAATTTTCCTCTTTCCAATCAAAATCGCCTTTTTTTGAAAAAATTATTTTCTTGCGAAAATTCTTCTCTCTTCAAGAGCAAAGCTTTTATGAGACCGAGAATTCCCGTTAGAGCCTTTCACCGATATTTAAGAGTCTTAAAGGTCTTAAAATCCTGTGATACTGTTTAAGAGAGCTAGTTTCGAATTTTGAACGACAGTTAAGGTTCCAAAATAGAACAATACTAAGGATTTTAGAACCTTTAAAAAATGTCAAGGGGCGATTTTTCATGCCAACTTTAAATCTATCTAGCAAGTAATTTCCATGGAAACAAATGTATTTACTAAATGAAACATGAAAATTTCGTTCCTTAAGCTTTCAACTGTTTCCAAGTATCTCCAGGGATCTTATAGAGGTTATGGATCTTTAATTCGCTTTTGACGTGTTTGAAAGTCCTAATATGCTCTGCATTAAGACCCTGATGGGTCATTAACTGTTTCCAAAATCTCCTAAGAGGAGTCAATTTCTTTGTTACCGTTTAATTTATATTACGAGTGTCTTGTACAGAAATTTATAACAGATGAATTTATTACATTCGAGCACAAGCTTTAGTATTAATCACTTCGGCATCGATGTTGGAACTGTTATTAAAAAACTTTAATGTGCTTTTATAGCAAACGAAAAGTTTCTAGAAAAAATCACTGAATATTCTTGAAGAGTCTAGAAGACAAATTCATTCCTTATCATTATCACCGATTACTATTGTTATCGACTGGATGACCCCCGCTGGCGCCCCGATGTCTGGTATACGCGCTACAGTATTAACATAGCATGTTATCTGTCAGATAAGTGAAAACGAAACATAACAAATCGGACCTTAGAATATTTATTAGTCCCTCTGCCTCCAAAGGTTTTAAAGTGCCTCCAAGGAGCCTTGAAAGCCTTTACTCTTTGAAACTTATTAAAAGTATCCAAAGGAACGTTCTTTAAAGGGTTTAAGATATTGCTTTTAGGATGTTTTTAAGGACTTTTAACAATATCCAATGAGTAGCCCCTTTTCACTTTAAGAACCGTGCTTTAAAAACTTTCAACGGCCTCCACTGCTCTTTGGTAAGCGTTAGAATTTCATGTTACTGGCTTTTTAGTGTCCGGCTTTTTTATAATATTTAAAGGTATATATCCGTTATCTTGAAAAGTCGGTAAAACCTTTAACGAAATATAAGGGGATACGAGGGTGTTTAAAGTCTGTAAGTCCGGCCCGAAAAGATATAGAAGTTTTAGGGTCTTTACAAACTTTTACGGGTCGATTTTTCATGTTACCGTTAAATCCGTATAGGAGATATGTTAAATTGAAGAATGAAAAACCTGCCTTTAGAGGCCTTATTTAACTTTTAAATTCTTTTGAAAGTCCTCAATGTCTCCAAAAATTCTTAACATGTTTTAAAAGTGTTCAAGACTTACGGGTCCCTAAAAGTTTAGCAATCTTTAACTTCTTCTCCTAGAGTGCTCAAGGGCTTCGAAAAGTCCCCATGTTCTTTACAGAAGCCTTTGGTTATGGTCAATTTGTGTTTAATTTTGCTAGCAAAGCTAGAAAAGCAGGCTTTGCAGGCAATTTTCAGAAAAAATTCAGATTCATTTAATAAATTCGGTAATTTTTGCTTCAACGAAGGGATGGTCAATTTGCAATAAGCCCATTGCATTTCAGAATTAAGGCTCCTCGGATCATAATTCCTTTACCATAGAAGATATCGAAAAAAATGTATGAACAAAATTGTGCACGCCATCCCCATTTTTCTAAAATATTTCTGGGTACGACTGGCGTGTTGTATTCCAGTGGCGTATCAAACTTACGTTTTTTTTTTAAATGGAATATTAATTGAAGAATTGGAAAGTACTTGAAAAGTATTTATTGTTTCATGTAACATTATACCCTCGATTATACCTTTAACCTTAACTATTTCGCTGTTATAACTTATAACCATGTCTGTTCAAAATTTGACTGGTTTTCGAATTTTATTCAGAGAAACTAAATCGCGCCTGCGGTAAAATTTTGAATTAAGGCACAGGCTAAGATCTGTTCCACATCCACATATTTTTTTAGGTCCTTTATCGGAAAAAGAAAATTTTTGTTTAAATTTCAAATGGCACCCCCCTTAATAAAGTATAACTCAGGATAACCAAAGCTCCAAAAGCTCTAGTAATAGGTATCATAAAAACTAATATACAATAATAAACAATTTGTGCTATTTTTTTTACTTAAAATGAGGGGGGTTCGTTTTTTTAAATAATAATTTAAAAATTCTTTCGAGCTTTGGGCTCAGTTTTGTTTATCTGCCCTTTAGTGCTACCATTCAGATTTTATTATTTTATTTAACCAATCACGCAAATCTTTTTTCTAAAAATACCCTGTACAGTTATTGTAAGAAATGAAATGGAAAAAGAAGAAACAAATCATAACATATGTTTAAATTGACACAACACATTAAAGCAACTATTTCGTTACTGAAAAACACTGACATGTGTAATTTCTGATACTTTGAGCATTTCTTCTCTCATCTATACTCTTTACTTGTGTCAATTTGTTTTTCTAATTCTTACACGAATTACAATTAAACAAACGTGAGATGGTAGCAAAAGATACGCGACGAATGAACAATGTTTTAGTGAAAAGATAACTCCTGTTCATATAAACATTTACAACACAAATACAATCGTAAGCTTTAACTTTTTCGTAATCGTGTCATACAAGGGTTAACATCGTGTTCGAAATCACGAAAGTATCAAAAACACAAGAGTCCCAAGTTCGTACGAAAATATAGATTAAAACAAGGCAATTTCTTGTAGATTCAAGCCCTACGTTCCTGTTTTACATATGTAAATTTGATGAGGTATGTAAGACTACACACACTCACATCCGCATGTAAATTGTTTTCATATCAAAGTGACATCCAACACGAGCGTTCGCTCGCGTTTTAAAACAGCTGCCCGATTTTATTTCAGTTCGCCACTTTGTCAGTGACACTCTTATAAGATAGCGTGTGATGTTTTTCGATAGTTAGATTTATTTAAACTCATCTGAAAATAAGGTGTTGACTTTTAACTTACATGTGTTTATTTACGTGGGTATTAGCTAAAGATAATTTTGACGCCGACTGATAGCTGTATCGTTTTTAGAATCGACTTTGCTCTTTTTTCTAGAGTTCATTTATTTGACCAGGAGTCGTCTGCCCTTTGGCTCTTTTATTGGATCTGCTTCGCCTTTCAGTTCAATCTGTGTTACTGTTCTGATGTAGGTAATTCGTTTTCGACTTCGAAATTCGCTCGAAGGACAGGAAAACGTTTCCTTTTACTTTTCGTCATAGACTTGTTGGTGCACCAAAGGAGTGTGTCTATCAAGTGAAATATGAGATAAAGGAATTTACGTCAAGTTTCGACACCATGTTTCCACTATTACTCTAAAAGCAACTTGAGCACTTTGAGAGCCACTTGTGCAGAAAATTGACCTTCAGAGGAATATAAAGGGAATTGAAGCAGAACTTGAGAATGATTTGTTAACAGCTTGAGCAGAATTTTATGGTAACTTAGTGGTAAATTGAAGAATACTGTAACGGTAGCTTTAATTTGCATTTAAATTTTTTCGAAATTTAGAGATTTTGAGATTCCGGTAGAGCATTTCAAGCATTGCATATCATAGAATGTGTGTGGAAATTTAGAGGGCCGTGTATTGCTAGACTGCAGCGTAGCATATGTTTGTCGTATGATAATGTGATTTATTGCTCAGACTCGTCTTTGACTCGTAGGGCGGGAATTAAGCAAACAAATCACCGATTAAAGATGTCTGATTTTGTTAATAAGAAGCCATTTTGTAGGCGCTCATTAATTAATAAGACATAGAGGGCAGAGAAATTTTAAGGATTTCGTTCGCAATCAGAGTGTTGCCTATAGTAAAAGATTTTTTTATCGATTCGCGATTGAGTCACAGTTGTTACCGGTGCGAGAAAAGTAACATTACAAAATCTGCGATCACTGATACTCTGTTACCAAAGTGTACGAATGAACAGTTCGCGATCGTCGAGTTGTTCACGTTATGTTCGCCAAAACTTCCGTCAACTGTCTGTAAGTTCAAAAGATTTGATTGCGAGCTGTGCCGTGAGATGATCGTGACGAAGACTGTCGGTTCACGAACTGTTCATAAACTATTCGCAAATATGTTCGCCAGTGGATACGCACCTTTAGAGAAACAGACGGAAGCTCGAATTCTGGGGTACAGCAAGCGATCGAGCGGAAGTACAAGCTACTTCACTATGTTTCTGCTGCCTTAAGTCGGGTCACATTTCGAAAAAGTGTCCGAGCAAGATTAACTTTGTAGTCTGTGCTAAAGCCACGTTGCAATTATGTGCCTTGACATTCATTTTAACAATTTATGCTTATTTTGAGGTACTGTATCTGCCATTACACGATGTAATATGTAATAAGTAAATAAGTAGGTCATCAGACTGAAAATCTCTATTTTAGAAGGAAGGTTCAACTCTCTTCAATGCAACAAAGGGACATGAAGATAATTTAAAGAGGAACTTGATAGAAACTATGAGCTTTAGGGAGACTTGAAAGGAACTCAAGCAGTAAACGTGAAAGTAATTTGATTAGGCCTCTCAAGTTCATTAATTTCATTATAACTTACAGATGGATAACGTAAAGAAGCTGAAGGAGAGTTTGGTCAAGAAGTTGTTAGTGAATGTGAGGGGAGTAGTTGAGGAAAACTTGGATAAATTGGAAGAGAACTTATTTGGAAACACTTGAAAAGAACTCTATAGGGACTTGAGGCGGAGGCGAATTGAGAGGATTTGAGCGAATAAATTAACGTTGAGGGGAAAAATGAAAATAATTTGAGTTTGATCTTTTAGTACATTTTAGTGATTTGGTGAAAACTTAAGAAGAGTGTGGATAGGGGAGAGAAAGTTAAGAATAGTTTTATGGAAGGTGTAATTTGAGGCACTTGGGGTTAAAGAGTAAAGAAATTGAATTCATGGACATTTAACAGGGACTACCTAATAGACAAAGTTAAGGTAAAATATAAAGAGATTTTGAGAATTATTTGAGAAGAATCTACGTTCGTTATAGATGCGCCATCCTGTATTAAGACTTTTTCTATTTTCAACTATTACAGGCTATCACTGGCTCAGTGACCAATTTTAGGCTAGCAGCCTTCTGTTGCCGGGGTAGAATACCCTAAAATTTTAAGGAGGGTAAGAAATAAGATTCGTTTTGATTCATTGACTAAACTGAAACTTATTTCTTACCCTCCTTGAAACTTTAGGGTAGTTTACCCCGATCGCAGAGGATTGCCAGAAGTTACTTTTAATATTCAGTATAGGTATAGAGGAGGATTTACTGTGTGAATTGTGTCATTGGCTCGTGGTCTAATAGAATGTTTTCTAACTAACGGCATTAATCTGGTTATAACGTGGTTGAATAAACACAATTTCGCATAAAAAACATTTAAATTTTCATTGTTGGAATAAGTGGGGTTTCGAGTTCTGTACAGAGTTACCCCATCAGAAATGTATTGATAAAGTGGTTTTGCAGTGCCGAACCGTTTAACGTATATAGCGAGGAACATTTATTATCGGACCATTGATCGCTAATAATCGTCCGATTTGCGCTGATCACAAGGCGGATTGCGGCGGAAACTGCGGTTTCTCTCTATATAAACGACATTGCCATCAGTAAGGATCATGGCTAATTCCCGATTTGAATTATATGTAGTATAAATTGAACTTTCCCCGCTAAAATAGGTACGTAACTTTTATTAACTGTTGGTCATTGAGTTTTTTTTGTTTGTTTCAGGATCCGTTCACGGTACGTTCAGTCCATCTACCAATTGGTGAGAATTTAGTTTTAGATTTTGATTTTTTATTAGGTAGGTATATTTCTACTACATCTGCCATAAAAAAATACATAAAAAAATAATTACACTTTCACAAAATTAGTTTATTTCCGAGTTATTAAGGGTGGATCTTTGCGCTACCCTGTATGTTAAAAAAATTGGGAAAGATAGTGAGCAGGAAAATGGTTGCGATATTCAGATATCAAGTACTCAAGTACCACATGTGTTTTGTTTTGCTTTTTTTGGGCACATATTGATTCCAGCGATTATAAAAGCTTTGGATGT
This sequence comes from Photinus pyralis, assembly GCF_008802855.1. Lineage (NCBI taxonomy): Eukaryota > Metazoa > Arthropoda > Insecta > Coleoptera > Lampyridae > Photinus > Photinus pyralis. The sequence goes on from NW_022170663.1 coordinate 3,276,846, forward strand.
AGGGGTTGCAAAAGCAATTGAAAAATTTAACTTGAACTGCTACAAATATTCTATTGAAAAAAATGTTAAAAGGTGTATATTGTACCTACTATTGAGACATTATTTTTAAAAGTTTGTGAAAGTGAAGGTGATATAATTTTCAATGTTTTTTGAACCAGTAAATCAATGGTTTACTAGCTTCCACAATGAAAAACAGCGATTTCAATGAATATATCATTTCTAAATACATAATGGAAGTGTACCTTGAAAAAGGAATTTATGTTTGTAAGAGGAGCTGTCGAGGGTCAATTTTGCTTTTTTTTACTGAATCTTTATTTGGTGCTGTAACGGTTTTTGCTTTTTTACCATTGGCTTCTCATTGGGTATTATTGTTGTATAACTATTGAAAAGTAGTCAAGTGGAGAGAACACGTTAATTTATAGAAATTTTAAGACTAATTATTTCTTTGAACATATTCTTTATTATGGGAAGGGAGGTTAACGTACCCATAGACACTAATAGTTATTAAGAAGTAGACTTAGGGATTTACGTTTATTGTGTTTCCCTATGTCTACTTTTAAATGATAAAATCTCTTCTGAAGGGCGCCTAATTTTATGCATCCTAAATAATTTCTTCCCCTCCCTCCCATGCTATTGGGAATAACGGTTCTTAAATGTCATTTTACATTATTACTGTTTTGCAGGGGGTAATCACCAGACCTAAAATTTGTACAATACTTCCCCTTCGGGGGAAGTCCTTCAGTGCTTCCTCTTAACTTCCCTATACTTCTTCCACTACTAGTAATGGGCGATCAAAAATGAGTTACTGTCGAATCGCCTTTGGAAATTCAAGTTAAGTATAACTCTCGCCAGGAAAGATTGCCGGTCACAGCACACCTTATGTCGATCTACAATCTATCTTTTCCTTAAGATACGAGCGACTTCCGGGATAGGATCGTGCTCTGTTGAACCAAAAGTCTTTTTGTTCAACATTGACACGATATTATTCCGGAAGTCGCTCACATCTTTAGAAAAACATAGATTTTAGATCGGGATCAAGTGTTCTGTGACCGGCAATCTTTCCTGGCGAGAGGTTTACGATTTACCATGTAAACAAAAATTCCAAAGGCGACTCGACAGCAACTCATTTTTGATCGCATAGTACTTGAAGTCCTCTAAATTAACAGATCTATATTGTTAAAAAAGTGAACGGTTGAATAGAATTTTTGGTTTATTAATTTAATATGTCAATTACGTGGGTGGAAGTAACAGTCAAGAAGGCCGTATTTTCTTCTGTTATTGAGATATTTTCAAAGAGTAGTTTCGTTCGAATTTTTTCAAAATGTGATAATTCTATGTAATTTCTGTAGAAATGGCGGATGCTGGCAATTATTCATTTTAGAGAACTTATCTGAACGTTTATTGAGCGAAATTTCAGGTTGTGATTTCTAAAAGTGACAGCGTGACAGTTCTCATTATTGACTACTGGTTAATAATGACCACATTATTAACTACTTTGAACAACTGGCGAGAAAGCCTGCTTTACAAGTGGAAAAAAGGTTAATAATCTTGTTATCAGACGCTAGTAGTGAAAAAATAGGTTTTGATTTCAGGTATCTATATAGATAATCACAATCATAGGTGTTGACTTTTTGGAACGAGGCAGGATTTATGCACCCAGAAATAACTGCCTTATTACTTTTCAAGTGTTTACCAGATTTTACCTCTCCGGTCACCTTCTGTCACATTACGCATCTTGTGAACAAATGAGTACTTCCTCGTTACTTCCCATATACTTCCCCGTACTTCCTCGAACTTCCCCGTACTTCCCTGGATTTCCAGTACTTCCCCGAACTTCCCCGTATTTCCCTGTACTTCCTCATAGCTTCCTCCATTCTGTACAATTACTTCCCCTGGTGTTTACCCCTGCTGTTTTGTTACCATCAATCGCGGTTTACTCGAGCGAATTAGGAAATGTTTTGTTTGTAAAATTAAAATGGTACAGTCTTCATGGTCACATTTTAAATGTTAGCTTGAAAATAGCTTTTTTTTAAATTCGTGCTTGACAGTATTTCTTGTACGGTCTTCACCCTCCAAAATTTGCAGGTTTCAACTGCAAATGTAAGGTATTACTCAATTTTAAACTTAGATCATATCCGACTTGAATCCCAAAATATTTAAACTAAAATTAACTTCAGTTATAAAACTGACTTTGAACCTTTCATACAGTTTCTCGAGTGCAACTATTTTTGTGCGACCTTTTCTTTATTGAAAGGCTTTAAACTTCGCCGTTAACATTATCGTTACAATCGCGGCTTTTAAAAGTTCAAAATCTTGAAACCTTTGACTTTCAAGTTAAAATGCTCTTCAAACTTCACTAGAAATTTAGTTCCCAAATACCAACGTCTTTTTTTACATTTAGCTCCATTCCTTTCTCAATACCCTTCCATTCTTCCCATCGTTCCTTCATCTGTTCTACCTCCGTTGCCATGATCACTGCGTCATTCGCGTATACCAGGGACCATAAATTTCTTCTTTCCTCCACCTTGGCCCTGTCTTAATACTTTTTCCATGTCTCGTAAGTAGAGATTAAATAAGGCTGGGCTAAGTAGGCATCCCCGTCTTAGTCCTTTACATGGCTAAAACACTTGAGACTCCTTCCCTTCTATTCTTACTCTCAATCTTATCTCTTCATATAGTTCCTTGATTCTGTCTTGTAACTCTTTGTGAATTTTTCCATCGTCCGTACTTTTTTCCCTTTCCACTCTGTCACACACTACCTTTAAGTCCATAAATAACGCGTAGACCATTCTGCCCTTTTTCTATAATCCTTTTTCCACCAATCTGTGTAATAAATATATGCGGCCGATCGTTCCCCTCCCTTTTCTGAAGCCCATTTGTGTTTTCTTCAACATCCTCTTCTTTTCCAGATCTCTTTGTATATGCCGTAGTCATTATAGTAATTTCTCCTATAATTTTCCACGCAATCTTTGTTCCCTCATTTGAAGATCGGAACTATTACTGCTTTGTGCAATTCTTCGAGTAAACCCCCTCCTTTCCATACCTTGTTTATTAGATTTCTCATCCTTTCCTTGACTCTATCTCGTTTCTCCCTGCCGCTTTCCCGTTCTTCAATCTTTTTAATTGCTGCTCGATCTCCTTCAACCTCTCTTTCTACATGTTTCATAGCCTCCTCCTTCTCCCGCTTTCCTGGTAATCTTGACAAAATGTTATTTCTATTCCTCTAATTGTACTTCCACCCTTTTTGTTCCTATTGCTTCTGCTTATCATCTTCCAATAATCCTTTTCTTTGCGATTCTCCATATTGCGCAGCCCGATGTTTATGCTTTGGGTACAAAAATTTGTACACGGGCCTATCCCCCTCCATATTTCCGTTTAAAATTCATGCACCTCTTTGTTCTGATAATTCCAGTTTCACTTCTCCCTGTTTGTTGCACTCTTCACGTCTCTTGTTATATATCTCGTGTTCCTCTTCCCACTTTCTTCATTTTCTTACCATCAACTTCCACTCGTCTCAGCTGTATTCCTACCACCTCTTTCGTTTCATCCTCCCATTCCCTTCCCCCCCTTTTTTTACCCCTGTTAAATATTTCAAAAATTCTATTTCAAGATGGTGCCTCTGCCTCTAAGATACAGAGTGAAAATTTTGTCTGGACCTTAATATATCTCGGAAACATTTCTTAAGAACTTTTTTATGGTATTCAAAATTATAAAACGTATACTACCAATCTACATACTTTGAATTTGTGGCCAGTGGCGTACTTATGTAAGATCAAAGGGGGCATATTTTTTTAAATTACAACCGCTAGTTTTCATTACATATTCTTAAAAAGTATACTTTTTGGATATACTTAGCAGCATAAAAAACTGACAACCATTTTCCTAATTTCAGTTTTTTTCTTAAATTTTAATAACGTAATTTAAATACGTAATATAATAAGGTTTTTATGCTGCTATACCCAAAAAAATGTAGTCTTTCATATTATGTAATGAAAACTAGTGGTTTCCATAAAAAAGTAAGCCCCTCTTGACCATGCAGAAGTACGCCACTGACCACAAATTTAAAGCACGTAGATTGGTAGAAAACTTTTTATAATTTTGGATATCATAAAAGCTTCTTTAAAAAAACGTTGTTTTGAAAATATATTTGGTGTTCCGGACAAAATTTTCACCCTGTACTTAAATTGAGTAGGATAACATGGCTATCTTTGTTATTATTATACTTACAGATTCAGTTAAGTTGGCAAAGTTGAGTAGTTTTTGATGCTGATGGAAATTTCGATGCGATATCGAAAAAAGTTTCAAATAAAAGTTGCACGGTTCGATGGGATAAATTCAATGGACGTGAACAACAATTAATAATAATTAAATCTGTACACATTTTATCCCCCTCAAAAACGTTGGATCCTGGGTGTGTCCTCTGCATGTTACAGGTGCACGACCTTCTCCACTCAGTTTTGTGGGGTAATATTCCCAGGCCCGTGCTGGGGGCCATAAGGGGGCGGAGGCCAGGTATGCCGAGGGCGCAAGGCCTGTAAAATTACGTGGTGGGGGGGGGGGGGGTTCCAGCACAATGGGAACGACCAACAAACTTTTGGAAAATTACTACTTCCATAATAATGTTACATGCATTTAAGGTGTAATTAAAAATGCATTAATTAAACTTACCTTGGCCTTGACGCACATGCAGTTGCAATAGCAAAACAATAACAAACTAAACAAAGCTAACATACACGCGTGCACTTTAAACTTGAACTTGAACTGAAAGAATTAAACTACTGCAGAAGTAAATGGGGAAAGGCAATGGCATGATCTTATATCAGATTTTATAAATGGATATGAATAGGGAGTCCTTAGATTATATTTCACTACTAATCATGTGCGAATACGAGTAGGTACTATAAAAAACAATTCTTACTTTGTCTTGTCTGGTGTCATAATCATTTATGTACACTACTACAAAATGATGTAAAGCAAAACGGTTTATCTTATCACAGGTTAAATAATTTCCGGTGTAATTCAAATTGAAAGTGGTATTTTTTATTTTTATGGGTAGTAAAACAAACAAACACTGCATACTTTGTGTCAAAAAGTAGGTAGACAATGCAAGCGTTGTAAAAGAGTAATCTAATAGTAATCTCTTAATGATTTCTGCCGAAGCGAAGCAGACTTTTATGAAGTGCTCTTTGTATTCTTATTTACTTTTGTTTAATTTAGTAACACACGATTAGTAATAAATTGTTTAATGTTTTGCTCAGTCTTAGGGCGCTACTTACAAGGGCGCAGGGGGATATGTCCCCCTATCCCCCAGGGCCAGCACGGGCCTGATATATTCCCCCAAAAACATATGGCACCCTGAAACCAGCTAGAATCTGAACGTATAAATTTTTGCTGGTTTTCCCCAACGTGTAAACCACCCCAGACCGACAAGATAGTGGTACTAATATCAACTGCGTGGGAGGAAGAGACCTTAGTTGTTAAAAAAGTCTTCGGAACGATAGTCGCAACATTGTCGCGTTCGTGAACCATGAATTCACAGCTTGTATCCAGTCACGCGACGTCCGGACCATCACAAAAACTGATATTTATAACCGCACATTAAAAAACCAACGTAATAAAGTTATCTGAACATCTATAATACGTCGGTATTAGATGGGTAAACAAAACCCTCGTAATGCGTTGTGTCATTTGTTACCTACCTGTTAACAAAACCTCTCCTTATTAAATTAGCGACCACTCAAATGACTGTTATTACAAGTTATAGAAAAAAATAATGATGACGACTGATTCTCTTTTTCTTTATTTTTCATGTATTCGTCTATGTCACCGCTGCTGCTGCCGCCGTCCGATGTTTTCAACACTAAAGGCCGTGAGTATTAATATACTTTTAATTTTAGCATCATACCTTAATTATCTCCCTGTATTATAACTGACGAACACGTTAGTAAATCATTTCGGTTTAATTAAGTTTGCCGGTTAAAAATTCATCGGTCTTCCTCTGCTCAAGGTTCTCCATGTTATTAAGGAGGTAAAAGTACTGTTCGCTTTTTATTAATTTAATTAAACACTGTAAAATTTGTCACAGGCGGGCCGTGTTGCTAACGAGATTGGTAAAATCAGATGCGGTATTGTGATATTGCGTTCAGATGCTAATGGTAGTGTAGTATAAAGTAAAACGTTAAATCGATATTTCAAACGGTATAATTTGAAGGCGTAATTTTTTTGCGCATTTTCCAACTCATGTTAGAGGGCGCTATTATGGCCACTTTCTCCGTCCGTCCGTCCGAGGCCTGTACTCCTACAGTTTCAAGAAATTTAGTTTGTTCTTTTTGCATTAGGCAGCTTACAGCAGCTCTGCAACCTTAAAAAAAATCTTTACGATTAGTGTGCGGATGCTGAGACTGCGCAATGTCAACTTTCTTATTTATAGATACATTTTTTGAAATTTTAACCCTCGTTTTAACCATTGATGCTTCTAGTAAAGACAAGCATATCGCATATTGTAAAAATCAGATGCGCGCATGCGCATGCACAAACTTATTTATGGAGATATTTTTTTGAAATTTTAAACAAAGATTCTTCTAGTAAGCGCAAACATATCGCATATTTTAAACATTAGGTGTGGGCACGCAAGGACTACGCAATGATAAGTTTCTTATTTATAAGATTTCACTAGCGTCTGATGACATGATTAACCTTTTTTCCACTTGTAAAGTAGGCTTTCTCGGTATATGTTCATGGTTAATAATGTGGACATTATTAACTAGTAGTCAATAATGAGAACTGTCACGCTGTCACTTTTAGAAAACATAACCCGAAATTTCGCTCAATAAACGTTTGGACAAGATCTCTAAAATGAATAATTGCCACCATCCGCCATTTCCAGAGAAATTACATACCTAAAATTATCACATTTTGAAAAAATTCGAACGAAATTACTCTTTGAAAATATCCCAATGACAGAACAAATACGGCCTGTTTGACTTGTACTTCTACGTACTTGATTGACATGTTAAATTAATAAACAAAAATTCTGTCCAACCGTTCACTTTCTTATCAATATAATATGTTAATTTAGAGGACTTCAAGTGCTAGTAGTGAAAAAAATAGTATATATACCACGGTAGAGAAGTCTATTATTGCCTTCGCACCTTACACCCCTCGGCGCAAGCGCCTCGAGATGTAATCTTGGTGCTCAGGCAATAATACTGTACTTCTCTACCTTGATATAATATAATGTACTATTATGCCATAACGTATTTTCCTTTGTACACATAAATAGTCCGTTACATTACCTTTCGGGAAGGCGAAAACCTTTTTTTCATTTTTTTAGTTCGGGCTGATGCAAACAAAGTCTTAGTTTACACGTAAAGTTGGGACTGTAGGGTTTTTTAGACTTGCTAATTATTGAGTTAGTTTTTGGTTTCCAAAACTTTGCATCATGTTCCTGTTGGTTTTGTGCTTAAAGACCACCAGCACTATATTTAATTACGAGTTCACTTAATTTAAAAGGGGCTTGTTTAATGACGAAAATAGTCTCGATTTCATATTCGAAACTCTTAAGATTTTCCCTCGTACGAATCCATCGATATTTGTAAATGTATAGTGGGTTGGGTTAGTAGAGCAGCCTGGGCTGAAAGCCCGTCCACTTAAAAATAAAGACTAAAATAAATCAACACTTATGGCCGTTTGCACCGACAAAATAATGTAAGTGGAGCTTAGCTTAAGCGTAGCTTAAAATCCATTGCAACCATTGTCTCAATAATCGTTGCCATACGCTTAAGCTAAGCTCCACTTAAATTTGTCGGTGCAAACGGCCATTAGACACATACACGAAGGAATTTTTCAAAATTTCGTGAAGTTTTTGAGATTTCTAACGCTAGAGCAGTTTAGGCATTATATATCATAGAAATGGGTGTCCAAATTTAAGACCGATTTTGCAGTTAATTATTTTGTAGTGGAATTGTAAGAATAAATAAGCGAGCATTCGGTGGAATGAAAGATTGTCCTGTTTGCATCTTTTAATTTCTGTAGAGCATTGTTTTCGTAATGTTGGGGATCGTATTCAGTTAGCTTAATTAGGGCTATTTAATTACAATTCGGCATCATGGAAATTGCAACGTATTTTGGAATGATTTATTGCCTTGGTTCTTGTTTAATTGGTAGTGCAAAATGAAGCCAACGAATTCATTAATCAGTACGAAATTAAGTTACGTAGAGTTATATAGTTTATTTGTCGCAAAATATAACCATTGCGCTGATCGGGAATAAAACATTTGATGAAATTCATATTTTAATTTGAAATTTTCCACGCCGGATAGTGTTGATTTTCAAGAAAGAACCCAGGTTTCAGATAGCGGGAATAAATTGTGATTGATTTTCTATACTAAACAAGTAGCAATATATACAATATAGTAGATCATAAAAAGCACCTTCCAATTTTTTTTCTATCTTCGCGGTAATTTTGACACCCAACGACTATCCAAATTCGACCCACATTCCATTCGAGTTAGGGCAATCTAAGAAATATCCATTTCGCAGAGAAAACCGATTCAGTTTTGTATGTGAAGGAAATCACAAACTTTATGTAGTCCTGGCTAAATAGCTCAAAAATAATTTACTTTAAAAAAAATTAGTTACCGGTCCAAACCGAGTTTTTCATGCAGGTGAAATAATTAGAAATTGTGGAAAAATAATATAACAAGAGTCGAATTAAAGTGAAATCAATGTAATATAGGCTTGAGGTGTTTTAATTTATTTCTTTCAAACTACATACAGGGTGGCCCAACGAAAACGAAACAGACAGAATAACTCGTAAGGAAATAGGTTTTGAAACACACGCAAAAACACGTCCATGTGTTTTGGAAGGGGGGGGAGCATCTTTTACTTCAAAATTTACACCCCTGCTGTCAACCCCCTAAGCAGGATTGCCACCCCTTCAATAATTTTAAATTGAACGTTGGGTCGAGTGACACATCATTGGAAAGCGATCTTAATTTCCTACATCCCTATGGTTTATTTTTTAAGTTTTAGCGAGTCTTTTTTAAGAATGTAGGATACAGGCAGGGGGTCAAATCACAAATAATTCAAATGGACATTCAAGCTTTTACGTTACGTGAATGAATACCGTTAGCCATACAAAACAATCCTGCATAAACCATGAAAAATTAATATAATAAAACCTCTAAAAAAATTTAGACACATAAAACTGGCTACTGATGAATTATCTGATACGTCAGATGCCAATGTTTTGGATTGGGTTTTAGATCGGTTTTGAGGTACTGATGGTAAAATACTGATACGATTTTATTTCAGTGAACCAGACGTACTTATGTACATAGTTTTTTGTATTTACCTCAATGTAACTTCCAAAATAATCGCTCGAATTTGAACTAAGCCATAGGGATGTAGGAAATTAAGATCCCTTCCCAGTGATGTGTCACTCGACCAAACGTTCAATTTCAAATTATTAAAGGGGTAGCAAGTCTGTTTAGAGGGTCGACAGCGGGGGTGTAAATTTTCATACCAAAATAAACGTGTTATTTGCGTTTTTTTCCAAAATCTATTTCGTTGCGAGTTATTCAGTTTGTTTCGTTTTCGTGCGTGGGAAATTCATAACATTTAGCTCCCTTGAAAGCTTCTTGTAGTAGCATAGATTGATAGATTAATTTACTTTATTTTATAGCAGATGTTACATTCGCCTTTTTAATAGGTTTGAATGAGTAGGCTAAGTCCCTTTTTAACCTCGAGGATAGATAAAGGGATCACTTTAACCGCAAGGGTAAGAAAAAGTGAAACAGATGATTATACATTCTAATGACATTCTTATTTCAAATGTGACTCGAAGCTCAATATAAAATGACGTTTATAACATAACATCTATTTATGCAAGTTTGGGAAATTTTGCTTCAAATATTTATATAAAGAGCGATTCAAAAATTCAGCGTCATAGACCATATATCATAGTTTCTCTACAGCTTTGGCCCATTTTATTGTATACTTTGTGCAATTGATGGTGGGAAGAGTACGGTCATAGAGGAAATATTGTATTTCCTCTATGGTACGGTGTTGGTTCTATTAGACTACAGTAAAGCATTTGACACTATTAACCATATTTTATTTATTTATTGTCCCTTTCTTGTTCTGGGCCCTCAATAGGCTTGCGCCCAATTACAGACTGACCCACACAATGCTTTTTAAATTCCCCTTATGTGATGGTTTTGCCTGTCTGTCTGTTCGTCTTCTAACTCGAGAACGAAAAGAGATTGACTGTCAAACCTTCGCCAATCGATTTCTCGAGTCTCAAGTTCAAGGTCCTTTTGGGGGGTAAAATTCAGCACTATCTGAGCACAAATTCCAAAATCAAAGGACTTTTAATATCAAAATGTGTAGCAGTATTGGGAGGGCGCTACTTTCAAGGGGAGCACTTTCATATTTCATAATTTTTACAATGAAACTGTTTTATAGCGCCAGTTCTCTTATTTAATAGCCAAATTTCGTATTTGTTAGCCACTACCGTACCTAACTAGAGGTCTTTGATTATAAATAAACAAATGTCTAATTCCACGAACTTTGTGGGTACTACATGGCGATGGCAGCAAATAATTTTGCTTGAATCTCAATAAATAATATTAATTTAGAACGCCAGAGAAAAAGAAAATTTAAAATGCAAAGTCTTTTTATGACATTATTAATGTTGGAATCCTTTTTTTTAAACACCGACACATAAAGTAAAACACTCGTATAACTCATTTTTATGTTTTATCTTGCATACTTACGCAGGGGACGTTGTCATGACAAGAGAGATATGAAAAACATATTACGACTTGTGGTAAAATTATTACAAAGGCGCTAAACACCGGACTCCACATTAGCGTACTGGAATCTTGGCATTCATTTAATTTTTCTGAAAAAAAAGAGTAGAAAATCTCGACTTCATTCGATCATATTGTGCATTTCACTCTTGCAGATGTGCCGGATTCCGCGTAGAAAGAAACGCGACATTACTATATATCTCGTGAGTAAATGTTAAAATATATGTATGCGGTATAGTTTACTTCGCGACTGAATTGAAATTGTCATCATGCAGAGATCTGATAAGAAGTAGCTTTTAGGGGGGGCTGATACGCTGCAGGGGGCACTAACGCAGCGGGGACCCCTAAAACAAACAGCGTGCCCCCGCCTTATGACTCTTCGTAACGGATTTCCTACTGGGCACTTACTTCATACGGATATTTTAAGACTTTTTTTTTTGTTTATCGCCACTTCCAAATATGCAGATTTACAAATGAATTTGCACTGTGAAATTAATACGATACGCCTAGTTGTTTCGTAACGAAAAGAAATTCGGGATTTATGGCATTTTGATGAACTAATTTTTGTCATTATACAAAGTGTGAAGGGGAGAACTCGTATATGGGGCAATTCATGCAAACTGGATATAAAAATAATATGGCATTGTAAATTACTACGTAGCATTTTTACCAGAATCAAATTATAACGCCTTCATGGATGATACACCTCATTCAATTACAATTGTCACGTGACTTTTGCTTTGAAATATATACCATTGAGAAAATTGAAACCAGTATGATATACCGGGTGAATATTCCATAACCAAGCACAGAAACATGAGAAAAAGGTTTTTTGCTTCCCTATTAACTTAGAGGGTTTTTAATGACACCAATCAAAAGAAGATGTGCCATGTCTTAATGATGACTGCTTTTTGTAGATGCTTGAATGTGTCTTTATCTAAGCCTAAAATTTGTAAATTGTGGTGTATGGCCTTTGGTACACCTAACTTCGCTAGCACTAAGAATAATATGAACTATAACAATTGTGCCTTAAATTCCAGAGCTATTTTAGTGAATTTGCGGATGCGTTTTAGTCAAGTTGTCAGTGTTGGGGATAGCAATGACTATTATGTAAATGATTTTTGGTGTTTTCTTTATACGTGTAATGTCTGGTCTATTATTGTAAAGTTTCGTCGGTGAGTAACGTGCTATCCCTATTTTGTGGGGTTTTCAAGTATTATCTGTGGAGTGAATTTGTAGTATGATTTCTTAGAATCATAATAGAATCCTCTTAAACCTTCTTGGAAGCGAATTTGTTCCCGGAGTGCGAGAATCTTAGTACAATCCTTTTAAGATTATCTCAGCATCGTAGAATCTTGTAATTTTCCCGAAAATTTAGAAACTTCTTTGTAACCATTGTGGAGCAGTATAGAAAGCAAAAAGATGAAAAGTCTCGGGATTTCTCAATATCTAGGTGGCGCTTTTATAAAATGGCCATGGTTAATTTCGAGAGGTTCAATCTGTCACTGGTTTACGTGTGAAGTTTGATGACATTCATTTCATTCAGTTCATTCGTACAGTTATAGTTGTTCCGTACCTCAATTACAGAACGAGAATTAGAATTTTGATAGAATCTCTTTTATCTTAAAGTTTTGCTCAATCTTTTAGGGGCTTAGGGTTATCTTGGAATCTTAATCTTCTTGGAGTCTTCTTAGAACCTTTCCCTAATTTTCTTTTTGGAATCTTTTTAAATACAGATGGAGTACCAAGTAAAAAGGATTAGTGAGAACGTATAGTGGAAAGGGCCCTATTTGGGGAGAGAAACTCACAGAAAAAGAGAAGAGAGAGGAGGAGGGGTACAGATACAGACACAAGCTACGGAAAAAAGAGAAAATAACGAAATAACATTGGAGAAAGGCAACATGAAAATGATATTGTGGAATGTAGAAAGGATAGCTGGTAAAGACTCTCAATTTTGGGAGTTTGTAAGAGGATATGATGTCGTGGGAGTGGGGATGGTAAAATCATGGATAGAAGAAAAGAATTGGGATAAAATAAAGAATAGGATTCCGAATGCATACATATGGAAGAACCAATTAGGACAATATAAAGGGATAAGCAAAAGGAGGTATCAACAAACGAGAGTGATGATATACAACAGAGAAGGGATGAAGGACTTAAAAAATAATTGGGAGTAGTGGAATCCAGTCTAAAAGGGAAGATAAGAGGATCAAGAAATGAAAACACGCAAAGACGAAGGGAGATACAGTTATGGACAAGAGACACAATGGAGCTATATACTGGGAGACTAGACAAGGAGAAGAAATAGAGGAATGGAATAGGTAATATAAAGGATAATATCGAGAAAGCAATAACGTGGGAACAAATATCTGAATGGGAGGGGAGAGAAAAACATAGGGTGTACAGAAGAGAGAAATAGATAAAGTATTTTTGGTAGGTAATCAACAGAGGAAAAAAGAAAATACAGCAAGTGGGAGGAAAATCCAAGTAGAGGAATGGAAACAAGCAGGGGAAAGAGGAGACTATGGAAGAAGATTGGTAAAAAAGGAACTGGCAAAAAGGGGGGGGTAAGTGTTTTCGTTTTCATGAACTTAAAGGCAGCGTTAGACAGAGTGGGAAGGGAAAATTATGGAAGATGGGAAAATAGACAAGAAGTTGAAGGATATAGAATCAAGGAACTATATGGAGAGACAAGATTGCGGGTAAGAATAGAAGGGGGAGTCTTTAGTGTTTTGGAGATGTAAAGGAATTAGACAGTGATGGCCACTTAGCCCAACATTATTTATTCTCTACATAAGGGAAATGGAAAAAGTATTAAGACAAGCCCAATGTGTAGGGATCGAGGTAGAACAGATGAAGGAAATGATGGGAAAATGGAAATGGATTGGGACACGGAAGAAATGGAGTTAAATGTACAAAAGTCGAGGAAGATGAGATTTGGGAAGGGAGATGAAAGGAAATATTTAGGGTAAATGCGCAAAAAAGAGAACTAAGGAAAAATGGGGTTGTGGCGATGAGACAGGTGTGGGGAATAGGAGAGAGAGGTTTCAAAAACAATTTCAGAACAAGAAATATGCAATGGAGACAGGGATGCTCAACTACGAAGCGGAGATTTGGGGATGGAAGGAATGGGATAAACTGGAAGGAACACAAAGAAGGTATAATTATAATGAATGGGTATGGGCGCTAAACGAAAGGAACCCCAAATTGGAAAAAACAAAACTGCAGAAGGTAGGGATAGCGTCGGGACGCAAGACGGTAAGCTTGAAGGAAAGGAGTGAAAAAGAAAGCGAATTGGTAAAAGAATGCTTGACAACGACTTCAACGAGGAAGAACGCAAAAGGAATGTGAGAAAAGAAGAAAACATTATCAAAGAAATGGATACGGACGGTCTGGCGTCGAAAAGAGGAGAGTAGCAGGTGAAAAAAGGAAAAATGAGCTGACAAAAAGGAACATGGATGCACAGACACAACAACAGAGGGTGAGGATAAAGAGCGCACGAGAAAGTAGTAGTTACAACGATCTAATAGAGTGGTTACCAAAATATATTTATGGGAAGAAATAAAAAATATTAAAGTAATTGCGAGATTCAGATGAGGGATAGAGAAATCGGACTAAGAAGAAGAAAGAAAATGTAGAATATGTGGAGAGGAAGAAGGGAACACATAAGTATTAGGGTGAAAAGGACAAGGAGAAGCAGGAGTGCGGTGCAGCTGGAAGAGGTGAGAAGTGGATGAGGGGGGCACCAAAAAAACGAGAACAATCGTATTTTTGGTAATTAATTGTAAAAAGTTTTGCCATTTTGCCGTCTAATTAAGATTGATTTATTGATTACCGGTCGAGTTACCGGTCGTTACCTTGTAAAACCTTATTACAAAATGCACCAAAAACAATTTTATTTATTATTAAAGCGTTTTTTCAAAAATACACGCTAAATAGATCCTTCCAGGACCAAATAGCAGTAAATTTTCGGAAAACAACGATTATTAACTCAAAATGATGCCCCGCCAGAACCAAAAACTGTTTGACTGCGTTCTTTCAGTTCATTTGATTATATTACTGTGACTAATGTAGCAGGACCATTAAGGATGGGTCCAGGTAAAGCTGGAATTTCACCTTCCTTATCCTTGTAATAGCTTATGTGGGTATCCTAATTAATTTCTGCTGGAAATACTACGACAATAAAAATCTTCCAACACTCCGTTTGGTATGGAGTGCTGAGGGCAGATTTGGTAGGTTCTTCTACCGTAGGCCGCCGATCTGTGCTAAAAAAATTTGGCAGAACTGCTCAAATGAGCTGTATTTGAACCCCTAGGTACTCTTCCCGAAGGAATAGCAGTAGGTCAGATAAAGCTCGTATCCACCTTCCACTATATCCCTGTGGCAATAGTAATAGACAATATAATAGACAATTTAATCAGCAGAACTTTCTAAACGCATTTTTTACAAATATTCGATGCAGCTTATGAAACGGGTGTCGTTATTGGCATTTGCATAATGACGATGATAACATATTAACGGTTCCCAGCTGCGCACCCGTTGGCAATTAATATCGCGCGTCCGACAGATCGTCCAAGATATCAAACACGGCCGTTTTGTTCAATTAGTTCAAGGTATGAATCGCGGCCGCGAGTCTGTCACCTCACCTGGACCCCCTTAATACCTCACCTGCTCGCATTTTCTTTTAAAATTACTTTCGATATTAATTGATTTTTGTTCTCTTTTCTTTTTCATATCGATCCGTAATTGGCGACCGAACATCCGATGGACGATCGATACTGCAGTATGTAAGTACCAATTTACTAAAATATAGATTTCGACATCCGCAATTAGCCGCTAAACTTCTGTGCAAATTGACTTTTCAATACTTCTTTGTGTTAATAATGATGGAAACAAGCGGAAGTTCCTACGCCGTTTTAAGTGTTTGTCTTGTTTTCAGATTACTGGAACGACCTACACAATCCCTTACTCGCATTTTATCAGATTGTAACAGACGTTACTAACAGATTTTACTCTTGGCATGCTTTAAATTCTTGTTTAAATTTAGTACTCGTTCTCTTGACACTTAGACTTGAATACATAATTATATGTAGTATGCCAGACAATTGCCTCAATGGCTTCATTTGTAGGGTGAGATTCAATTGTTGGGGGAAGTTCTAGTAAATTAATTTTCGTCTATTTTAGGTTAATAAGAGAACGTGTTCCAATAAATCACATTTTTTGGCAGTCTTATTGAACGAAAAATGATTGTTGAACTTGAACCTTCTTATTGCGCTAACACTTCAAATGAGGGACAAAAAAAGTCAATTGGAATGTTTAGCAAAGTGATCGATCAATCTTCAGTTTAATGGTTTTCAGAACACTTTCTCGGCAAGACTTCAAAATCTGTTAAAACAGTACCTAAGCCAAGGGTCTTTAGTCCATTTGCATTTTTCATGCAACGAGTGCCCATGTGCGAGCCATAAAAATTGTAGATGGGGGTAGAACCTTGTTATCAAATTTTTATTTTGTGTCACAGTTACAGGTGTGGTACAGTTTTACGCCTGTAGTTAAATTGCCCCTTTTTTTTAGTAAGTTTTATGTTGCATCGGCTCACTTTCTGTTCTTGAATTAGCAGAGGTTCTATCATATTCTATTCATAAGGGAAGCCCCACCAGGCAGCACTTAGGCGCCCACTCTGCCTACCCTCTTTCTTTAGCAACTAGGTTCAGACCCCGTCCATCTCAATAAAGGATAGGACCCTGTTTAGACTAAGTGGCTTCACCTTTGCTGGTTCCAAATAACTGTCCCCGAGTAGCTGATGTCTGTCTTTGTTCAAAGTGTCACAGTGACAGACAACATGCTCCACAGTTTCATCTGCCCGATATAGGTGTACCCATGCCCGTTCCTCTTTCCTTTAGGGACCCGTCTGTAAACCGCACGAGCACCTCAGGTTTGAGGAACGGGCAATCTGAGTTCAACCATTGGTCCGCGTCCGAGAGAGTGACCTCATAACTCTTCGGTCTTAGTAAGACAACCGGGATCCCTTCTTGTAAGAAGCCAAGAGGGGATCGGATCTGAAGGTTTCCTTTTAGATCCGCCTGTGCCCAAGACTGCCTCAATCCTTCCACTTGTCCCAATCATTTAGCCGTATGGACGACTTCCAAGTATCTGCATTCCCTGCTAAGTATAAAGGCTCTAGTCCCAGAAGTGCTCCCATGACCAAAGTGGGCGTTGTTTTCATGACTACTTTCTGTAGGTCGCCCTGTACATGGCAGACCACCATACAACTGCATCGTACACTATTAATAAAAGCCAATATACCAGCCGAGGGTTCAACAATTGCGCGGAGTAACTTAATGCCTTGAAGATAAGATTTTTCGATAGAGTGCTTTTGTATTATGATATGGTTTAATATTCTCCACATTTTAAAAATATTTGGAATTATACAGGGTGCGCCCACAAAGTAGGGCGCCCAAATGGTACATTTTTTTAAATAGAACCCCCTGTATTTGAATGCATTTTTGAATTCTACGTGTAATTGTACGTCTTTTTATTATATGGTTAATATCCGAAAAGCTAGTAGTTTTAAAGATAATTCGATTTTTAAGAAAAATTGGGCATTTGCAAGCGTCAGTATATATTGACAAAATTATTACTTAAATTTTGATTCCAGATTTTATATCTTATCCTGGGTTAAGTAAAAGTCAAATAAATACATCTACTATGAAACATTAAAAATATAGCTTACAGGGTGTCTTTTTTGGTAGGTCCAAAGTTACAAAACTTCATATTAAAAAATCTCACTGTTCTTAAATGGAACACCCTGTATATTTTTCTGTCATCATTTAGCTCCTCCAAAAACCTTCAACTTTTGATAATAATGTGCTACTTATACCTATCTCTGATAGTTTTCGAAATATCTTGGTTTTCCTGGGTTTTATATTCAAATCTTAAATAAGTTATATGTAATTTACATAATAGTGAGGGGGCCATGCAAAAAAAGGCAATTAAAATATTCAAAATTATTTAGAAAAAAAGTAGTTAGTGAAAATACAATTTTCAAATTCTAGAAAATAGGAACCTAAGGGTATTAGGTTTGGTTATGTGAGACATGGGTTGCTGCCTGTAATTGTACTATTGAATATGTTTTTCTCTTCCTTTCCATTTATAATTTTTCTTCCTTTTTTTACAATTTTCAACCCTTTTCCCATTTTATCTTTGGTCTTTAACTTAACTGCTCTTCTTCTACTGGTTCTTTTTCGTTTGATTCTTTTTTGAAATTTTTATAATTTTTTTACGTCTTTATCTTCATGCTTCTTTCTCTGGGACAGATTTCAAATCCTCTTGAAATTTCAAGTTTGTCTCTTGTGCTTTGGCTCAATTTTCCTCTCTTGTTCCAGATACTGACTTCATCAGCTTCTCTACCCCCTCCTTGTAATTTAAATCGATCTTCTTTATTCTGTAGTTCTCGTTTTGATTTTTTTATTTGAATAGGGAATGGTTCCTTTTGGTAGATCTAACATTGTTTTTTCAAAATTACGTTTTTCTTTGTTATCTTTCTCATCCTTCCCGTCTCTGAAGCTTGAAATTAAATTCCCACGTCTGAAGAAAATCTTGTATTTTCTTTTTTACTCCTATTTCATTCGTAATTTCCGCTTCACTCCTCTGCCTCAGCTTCCGGTCCTACCGCGCCAATTGTACCTTTAATTGTTTTCTTATTCCAATGTACCACTATATTCTTCTCTCCCTTGGATTTCTTCTTCCACCTGGTTGTTGACTTCATGTCGACCTCGATCTTTTCTACCAATTGAATTTGATCCGCTCTAATTTCTAGTCTCACCTCTTTCATCCTCTTCATACTCCCGTCATCATTCTAGTCGCTGTAAATCTTGGTTTTCCTGACTGAATTGTTCGTACAGCTTTCCGCAAACCTGACCTTAATCCCATAAAATTTTTTAAAACTTGTTCAGCATGTGATTCTGGTTTTTAGGATGATAATTCGATCCCACGTTGGACGCCAATTTGTAATGGTTGCCCTTACAAATGTTATTTTTCGGAGTTCTCATAAGAATTCTTCAAAACTACGATCACCGAACCAAAACACATTTTACCAACTTCTAATTGTAGAAAAATTGAAATACGAGAGTTTTAGGAAGCAAATTGTAGTTCATCTTTGCATTTCTAGCGATTTTTCCAGGTACCTGGAGAATAATTAAAATTCTTGGACAATCTCGAATTTCTCGACTCAAAAAGAGAAATAGTTTGTCCTTTGGAACCTAGCGTTTTTAAAAATTCATTTTGTCCTAAAATAGGTATATTTCATTTTGTTCCGTGGGAAATTCACCACAAAACATTAGATTATGTGATGATGTTCTCAGGGAAAAGAAGTTTTTCGGTTTTTGGAAAATTCTATCTTTTACAATTGTGGATTAGTTTTTCATTTTGGCTTAAAAATATGCGAAAAATTTCAAAAACTGACGTACATTGCGAGCGAACGATATTTTTAGTGGTTGCAATGTATTGCAAATTTACGATGAAATTTAAAGGCATATAATTGTCAATAGTAAAAACAGAATTAAACTTAGCTAGTCGTAAATTTCGCTTGGAACGTCTCATTAATGGGACAGCGGCAGTTTAAATTATACTTTCTATACTAAGTAAACTAATACTAATTTTGTTTTAGACCGTACTTCACTGGGGCGCCAAACATGGAAATGAAGACATCATTAAACTTTTCGCGGGGAAGTACAAGGCGGACGTTAATTCCAGAACCGTAAGAATTTTTTTTCACTTAATCTTACCGCTTGACATTTTTCTGTTTTCGGTACTTCTCGGGGAATGGATCACAGAATGGGGTAAGTTGTCATTTTTTGGTTACTACGGTATGCAAGTCGCATAATTCCGGTAGCTGGTGCCGTGCCGTCATAAGGACCTAAGCAAGGATAGTCTGGTCATTGTGGCGGCGGCGCATGCCGGGCATTCCTTATACGGTTAGATATGACATCTCAGATTAACTTTAATATAGCAGATAACGGCTTATTTATGACGTTTACATTTGTAGACCTTTCGGTAACAGACTTATTAATGTTTATCGGTTTCGCTTTTCAAAATTTATGTGCCGAAAATCCGTCGAATAGAAAGGATGATGGGTAACGGTAATCCTTGACCTGTATATTAAGTGTGTTTTCCTTTTCATTCAGTTTACGAATGCACGTTTTACAATTTAATATTCATCAAGCTGGATCCAAACTATGACCAAAGTAAGTATTATAGGTGATGATTTTGGACGCCAGGTTCCTACTTTACTTAGCTCGAATAGCAGTAAACAAATTTTTAGCTACCAATAATTGCTTGATATTGGTTAATATCATTCGTACAGGTTTTTAAAATAAAGTGACTGTCATTTTTCATGATCTTCGAAAAGCAGGCTAATTTTCACACGAATTAAAAATTTACAATTTGATGAGTTCGATTATTTATTTTAGTCCATATATTTTTTACAAAAAAATTAGTTACCGGTTCAAACCGGGTTTAAACAACTGAATTTTTCCACGGATGAAATGACGGGGTTTGAAAGGGGTGAAAACTGGTATTTTGCAATTTGTGGCAAAACTATTAATTTTAGGCGAAAATATTCACTTATAATAATTGCACAAGAGGTTTGTATTTTATCGAGGAAATTTGGGTTGTTAAGGTAATGAAAATCTGTTGCCTAGCAATTAAACTAGAAAAACTAATAAAAATGCGACACCGAAGATGGTGGAGCCGTGGAGCAATTGCTAAAAGGAAACTGTGAGTTACACCAAGATCAATATTCGAAAGAACAATCTCACTATTATAATTCTAGGACCAGAAAAATTCTATACTTTATGCATATTTTTTCGAGAAAACTCAAAAAATTTCAAATCCAAACCTAATGCTCTCGTTACAAAGTAGCCGCTTTCGTAAGATCGAAGTTGGGTAAAAATAACACTAGCAATTGGTTTTGAGTTTTGATAATAAAAAAATCGAATAAGTAATAAGAGCCAAAATCGTGTGTTTGACTGTTAGCTGGAAAAAGGTTCAATTTGTGATATCCACATGAGATTTTTTCTTCTTTCTTTATGTACCAAATTTTAACCAGGAGACATTCTCAGACGTGATTACGTAACTCGTGAGTCGTGATGACGTAAATGTTGGAGCGGCTGCTCGGATTCTCGTGATGTAAACCGGCAATTAAATTAATAGAAGTTTTTCTCAAAATTTGTTCATGATCTCTATCAGCAGAAAGACACGAGAAAAAATCTCATGCTTGTTCTTAATAATTAGTTTGCAAGTTAATAATGTGATTGGAAAGGGGTTGTAGACTCGGCTGTCTCGTATACATCCCATTTCACCTTGCCGATTTGTTTCATAAATTAATATTGCATCAAGATACAGCATATTGGCGTTTGTTGTGTTAGAAATATACTTAAAACAAAATATTGGTGTAATATCAAATATAGAAAAACAACAGGGAATGCAAATATTTGATGGTTCAGGAAGAACAGATAAAAATTATTAATTAAATTTGAACATTAATCTGTGTTTGAAGTCAAAATTTCTTGTTTTAATTTGAGAAAAACTACCCAAGAAAATCACAGCGGGAAGCCACCAAAAAAGCTCCTGACGGCTTTGATAACGCTAAGTAAACCCGTTAAAACGACGAGGGTGACGGTGGCGGCTAGAACTGATTACTCCAAGCATTACTGCGCGTGATGAGCTTAAGCTGTAAAGGTACCAAGAGAAATGAATAGGCATAGGGGTGGCTAGAAGGCTCTTATAGCGCACCGAATCGCATGGTGCTGTCCTTTGCAACTTTTCTTGTCATCAGTCTGTCCCATCTACAGCAATCAGAACCTTTGAAGGGTAATTGTGCCCTTTTTAACACCCTCTCTTATCTTAGATGTTACATTTCACAAATCAAACTCAATCTTTCAGGGCTACACACCTTTACACATGGCCGTTCAATTTGGACATAGCAAAGTGTTCAATCTCCTAGTGGAAGTCTACCGTAAGTGCCCGCATCAATCCACCGAGCGTCAATATTCGCCATATTTCAGATGCCGATCCCGACGTGAGAGATTTCAGCGGACGAATGCCGGAACAATATAAGATATCTGAAACGCAAAACTCCAACAAAGACACTTACAGTGAGTACCGTAGGCCGGGTAAACCTGGTGAATACCGTATTCCGGGTAAACACACAAAGCATCAAAGTTTCCTTCGCAAAAATTTCAATCCTAGTCAACGTCGGGCCAAATCCACGCACGAAGTAGCCGTAGAGACAACAACTAATCACACTACCTCTCACGCTTGAAATGGTTCTTAGTGCATGATGGATTTTTTTGCATGTTACCTTTTAGTTACTTGAATTGTAGAAAGTGCATGAGTTTTGTTGTAATTTGCATGAATAAAGCGCTTCGGTTACTATCTATTTTATTTTAATTGCAGAAATCAAATCCAGGAAGAAGTTGGCAGGTAAAGACTCAATTTGCTGCTAGTTTTTGATTGTAAGTGTCATTTTAGATAAGGACTTGAGATTTCTGCGAATTGGCTCGCTAAATGTAAGGGTGAAGAGGACTACTGAGGCTTTTAGCAACTTTCTTGGTGTCGGTGGTGGCTCATCAATCAATCCCACCGATCTATCAGGTAAAGTGTATAAGAGCTGGGGATCTGCTGATAATTTATCACAGGTTTGTCTGATTCTGCTTGGTGCCATGTTATGCGTTTGTTTTAGGATAATCTCATGCCAGCCCCCAAAAATTACGCTGGAAAGCGGAAGATGAAGAAGTCTGAAAGCACCGGCGTGTGTAGTACGCCAGGTACGCCGAGTCAAGTACCACGTGGGCTACGGTCTAGGAATTCGTTACAAGATTCTGACTCTGATACGGCAGCTGGCTTTGACTCTCAATGGAAAAACTAAAATAATTGAAATTGTTGCAGCTTGTACTTAAAAATTGAGTATTTTTCATTACATTCCATTTTTGGTTTATTTATTCAAAGACAAGATAATTTCCAGGGGAAGCCTGCATATGATTAAAAATTCTCAAAGAGAGAATTGCATTCGAGATGGCTTTGACAAAATTTTATTTTCTGAATAAATCTTTGAAAACTCAGGTGTACTTTCTTTACAAAGTTCTGATTTTTATAGGTCACCAGCTTTAGCGCCCAATAAAAAACTAAAATAATCATTTTGCCACTGTGTATTTATTTTGATTATACCCTTTTTGCCTCATTTAATCAAAGGTAAGACAACGTTCATTCCGTAAGAGAATTAATTCTAGTGCCAGTACATTTAAATTTTGCCCCTTGTTTTCAGGGGAAACCTGTAGCTGATTGTACATTTCTGTCAATTACTTGCCATTGTAGCTGCTATTACATTAGAGATGGCATTGGTAGGGTCAATTTTAAATTTACGTACGACCCTCCAGACCTAATTTTATAATTTTCATCATATTGGTACTTTACCTACAATAACATGAAGGCAATTATTAATTTAGTTTAGACAATAAACTATAAGTTGCATCGATTGTGGTGTACAATTGTCATGCACAAATAAGCTCGACTTTTGAGCGAATTCGATCAGTACATTACCTGCCCTTACTTAAGCTATCCACCAGTAGATGCCACAACATGTATCATTTAGATTGAGCTTTACACTTTTTCTCTAGGATTTTCCTCTCCATTTAAGGAATTAAAAAGTTAAAGGAGCAACAAGTACCTATACTGCCTATTCAATTGTTACTTATTCTTGCAAGCAGTACTTACCGTTATTTAGCATCCCTTGATAGTGGTTTACATTCTTTCATAAGTCTAAAATTCCTTAGTTCGCGTATGTGTAATCTTTATTAATCTGTAGCTATGTGTTTTAAAACAATGGGGGAGAAAAGTATAAAAATGCAAGAACATATACATCCAATATGAAACCGCACAATTCCAACTATTTTTACATAATATTAATAATACCTACATTCATTTAGAGGTACCTACTCATTCACAATACATGACTATAAATAAGCACTCTACTGTCAACACAAAAAATGTGCTATAAGGTACTCAAATCCTCACCTCAAGTTTTCGCCAAGTTCCTGTTAAATCTTCGAGTTTACGTCTGCTTCTTTCCCTCAATTTTTTTCAGGCTGATCTCGAGTTCTCTCGAAGATTTATCTCAAGTCCCTCAAAAGCTCTCCCCATGTTACTTCTTAATTACTCTACAGTTCCTCTAAAACTCACTTCGTGTTTCTCATAAGTTTCGATCAAGGTTCCAACAAATTTTGCTAAAAACTTCTACCCTCTAACTCCAATGAAACTCTTCTGTTTAAGTTCCTAATCCTCATTAATTTCCTAATCCTCATTAAGTTCAAGTCAAGTTCATTCCTAGTATTTCAGACGTATCTACTTCTCCCCAGTGAAGATAATCCAGATTGCTATTGTTTTAAACTGTAATTGCATTTAATCAGTACCACTGTCATAATAAAATGTTTGAATTTAACGCGCTCTAATAAACTTTCACGAAGTCCATCGACTCCGGAATTAGGGTTGTTAATTTTGGTGGTGGTGCAATGGTTCAAAATAATCGTTTTCGACCAACGTGTTCTGTTCGTTGCGGCCCTTTGCGCCATCGTAGGTACCCGGCTAGTGCCCGAGTACCCGCGCTTTCCAACGAAATTGATTCAGTCAAGTAAATCCTGGGTTGGTGAACCTAAGTTGTTTAAATATATGTCTTTTAAATCATGTCAGAGTCATCTGCTGGGCTCAGTGCAATTCCAATCTCAAAAATTACCAATGTCATTAAAGGCCGAAAAAACTGCCTCAACAAGAAGTTTTGTTACTGTTATGGTTCGTTGCTCTGATTTTTGCTCCTCGCTAAAGTAAAAATTTATTCATGTTTTATTTGCAATAGGGGTACATAAGGTAACTCCGCTGCACTAAGGGCCGCATTATTTGTTGAAAAGGACATTTTTCATAAAGGTCTAGCTATATTTAACAGGACTGATTTTTTTTACTCGTTTGGTTGTAGATTGAACATTTGAAGTGGAGAGGCAACCATTGACAAAGAGACAGTTCTCTGTGCCTTTGTATGTTGGTAATTCCCACTTATATCCAAATAATAATTCCTATTTCGGGAAGTAAAATTTTGCTCTCACACGGAACAAAACTTTCCCATTTCTTCTTTCTTGGACCTTGTATCGTCTATGACTCTGAAATTCGCAACTATTTCTTAAGAGGCGATTGCGGGGGTATTGTAAATTTATGGAGTGCTCCCTACTTAGATGCCACAGACCGCTTCCTTCACAAAAAGATTCTGAACACTACGAGATTTGGTGGTTTTACGATCTGAAAATTCTTGATCGAACCACAAAAGTGGTGATTAGGGTCAAACTGACTTTATGAAATTTTTGAAATAAACTGAACCTTCCGCAGTATTCTAAATTGCAATTTTTCCAATTACAATTTTACAAAAAAAATAGCATAGGTACATTGCATTTTTATTCTTCCGCACTATTTTATTTTTGTTCAGATATCAAATAGTAATAGTCTTTTCACTCACACGTCCTTGTAAATGTGGAATTTTGATGCTGGGTATTGGGAAATGGGGTATCAAACGACGTAGATTTTTATGTATAGATTTCGGAATCCGACGTGAAACGAATATGATACCATTGAATTTATAAAAATTCAATGATGATACTATATTCTTTCGATAGATCATGAAAAAATATGTTGGTATGCAAATAACCGATTTTCGTAAAACAGCCTGTATAATTTGCAAATATTTGCTGTGCCTTCTGTTCCTGCTAATGTTCACATCTTCCATTTTTCTAATAAGATGCCACTTTTCATTATCGACGCCATGTATTTATGAGTTCGTCGCTTAGATTCGTGCAGTTTTTTCCCACGGATTTCATGTTTCAGATACCCTCCCCCTATCCTCGCAAATCCCATCATTTTGGTCTCCCTCTTCTTCCTTATTAGGTCGATCTCGACGTCGTGTGTCCTGCTCTATCTTTAATTGTATGTTCTGCTGCTACTATAATTGCTCCATTTTTGCATGTTTTCTTTTAAAATGTCCTATCCATAAATCTTTGAATTTTTTAAAATCTTTTCAATCTTCTTGAATCAAGATTGAATTTTTTTATTGTTAAGACAAGGTGTTCTCTTTAAAAAATGAGGTTACGTCCGATAACTTTTTTACCAAACCTCGTATAGCTATTTTGTTACTGTTCTTATTTCTTTATTTATTACTAATACCAATTCCTATTCTAACCTATTCAAACAATGCTGCGATTAAAAAGTGGAACAGATTTGGAAGCATACCCTAAATTACGCGCGTTTGTGAAAGCTTCAACCAAAGGATAGGTACAAGCCAAAAAAATCTTCTGCATTTACAGAAAGTACAATTCTACTCTTCTGCAATTTCCAAACAGACCAAAAATGGCAATGGTCTACAATCATATTAGTTTAATGACACACCTTTGAAACATTGAAATCGTACCTTCGGTTACGTGACGCTAGCAGGTATCTTGAAATTAATAAAAATGCTAGAGTGCACCTTAATTAAGCGTTTTCAACACAAATTTGCCGAAGAATCCCTAAATTTTACACAATCTTAATTAAAAGTTCACTTTCGTTTCAATTTTGATGATTACGCTTCCATTTTTTTGTTTTTCTGGAAAAAGTGGAATTGTTTGGAGCAACTAGTAGGTATACTTTGCCATTTTGTGCATTTCCTAGTTTTGTTAAGGCGAAGATAAAAGTAGGTACAATTTAACTGGTTTTCCATTGCGTCTAGTCAACTACAAAATAGCGTTTGTAAATATGATCGTTTTTGCTATAACACTCACTTCGTGTTAAAACAATCACTTCTCCATAATCGTTTACATTAAAAACCAATGTTTTAATATACCTACTATTATAAAACTGAGATGAATTGAGCGAAGAAAACCATAAAAGGACCAATTGGGAAAATAGTCACCATTTTAAATATTGGTGCGATGCGTGGTTTCCTGGCGTCTGAAATTGCATGTTCTAAATGCAGGTATACCTACTACATTTTTTATTAAACAAAACGATACAGACATTAAGTTGAAGTGTACAGACCGACACTGAAGCAATTCATAATTGGTTCAAGAGGTTGTAGTCTGCACGTGCTACAGAAAATTGCAAACAAGAGCTCGCACCTTGCGTATATATACCCATAAAAATGTCATTCTCGTAAACGCCACGTTTTTTAAACATATCTAAAAGTAAAAGATGATTTAAGAGGTTCTAGAATTCGTGCTTGCAGTCGTAAAAAATTTTTCTTTCGTCGGTTTAATCAAAATGCGGATGTCTGTAACCCTCTTGTAACTCTCTCTGTAACTGACTTGTTCATTTCGAAAAACCTATGGTTAAAATCGACGTAATCTCTGGTCCCAAATAATTTAATGCATTCTTGTACGTTTTTATTTATTTATTGTTTTTATTTTATTTACTTTAAGATAGAAGAAACTATGATAATAAATTTAGGTAAATATTGAAGGGTTTATATTGAAAAGAACGAAGTTAGCCCCTTTTCTCACCAAACTTAAGACCCTTGTGACCCACATCAGAGCTATTAAAATCCTTGAGGTATCATTGCATTATTCGTTTTGAAAATGCTGCCTAATCGATAACATTTTGAGGACCCCATCTCTTTGCTTTCTGCATGTGCACCGGAGCACACTTCCGTCGACACCTTTTAGTTAAACGATAGCAAAAAAAGCTCTAGTCCAGATTTCAACGCCAAATTTAAAATTACGAGACCACAACTGCCAATGATAGAAGATCATCTTTTCTAAATTTTTAGTGCACACAATAAAAAGTGCACTTTTGCGCTCCTTATGTGCCTATCTATCTGTCTGTCTGTATGAGTCACAAAGGCTCCGGAACTGCACCACTTACGGACTTGGTATTGGTGTCATTCGATCAGAAATTAAAAATTATTTCATGTTTGTATTCTAGCTAAGAAGGCATCAAATGTCCATAAGGGCTATTAAAATCGAAAAATCAAATTTGAAAGTGCACTATTCGCCTCTTGCTCAAAAGCGGCTTAACGAATTTATTTAAACTTTCTTAAACATGTGGCGCCGAAATCGTATTATTCACTTCGGAATGACGTCCCCTGTATAATACGTTTTGAAATCTACATTTACTAATCAACTGATGAGTAATCGACTTACGTCGCCGAAAGGCCAGTTTCCGATTATTACGCGTAAAATTGAAGTTATTGTTATCAGTTTGGCCGCGATCGCGTCTCGTTTCGGATGTGTCGATGGGAAAACATTTTAATCTGAACAGTTTCCATAGTGAGTTAAATAGTTGTGCTTACGACTATTGATCTGAGACCGACCATATCCAACCAACAACAGGTAACTTTTTGAAAATTTTGAGAGAAACGCCAAAAGACTTAGTAAGGGCTTCTTTGTCTTAATCTTACTCGATTTGTCATCGGAAATAAAACCAAATTCCAAATTAATAGCCCTAGCAAGTCTTCGACGACTTGCCCTATTCGGTACATAGTTTCAAATAGTCGAATTATTTTTATTGAACTGAAAAAGATGAAATAAGCAGCTCCAGCAAAACTGATAATATGGAAACCGTTCAATGAATCTTTAGGGAATTCGAAAAGTGTATTTTTAAAAGATTGTCTGCAGAATAGTATTCAGAGAACCTTCAGGAGAGTACACAATCTTTCGGAATCTTCATGGAACATTCACGGCATATTTAGAAATTTTGAAAAATGTGAAATGTGAAAAATTAGGGACTCATCTTGAGGTTCATTATCAGAATCACTCAGAAATCACCCAGAAAATGACTTTGAGTGTCATTTCCTTGACTTTTCAAGAACTGCAAACCAAACATCCAGCTCCTTCTCGAACGCTCCGTGTTTCATTCCGTTCCAGACGGTACCTTTGCATCGGTAGCTACGCTGCAAATAATTTGTTGACAATTTCCTTTGTTTTTACTAAACGGGAAATTTCGACCAGAAAACTGTATCATAAAAAATTACTAAAATGCCGTCGACTATCCCTTATGATTCTCTGCTAAACTTTATCTCCTTTAACTCCCCTTGCTTACGTGAAAGATCTCCTTTCCTTTGCTCTGAAAAGTTTCTACAAGTGGGTTTTTCTTTTTTACTGTACAGCTAAATAATAACAGCAAAAGGCCATATAAATGTATACCTACTGACGAAAATTAGAAAATGTTAAGTGCAGTTTAAGAGTGCTTCTCCCTTTTTAAATACATTTTTCATTTGCTAAAGATCTACCTGTCACAGTTTGAGATAATTAAAATTTTACATCTCATTTCTTACCTCTAAATAACTTAATCTGAATTTGAATTGTGGCTAACTTGAATAAGTACGTTTACACTATATATAAACAAACCTCAATTCATGGTTACTTTGGCAAATTATGCAATAAATAACCCTTGAACTTGGTTTCATTCACAGTGAAATTTATGGCATATCTTTGATTCCAATATAAACTTAAATTTGAACTGACACCAAATTCAGGGGATGCTTTGGATTATAAGACACCTTGAAAATACAAAATTTTTCACTTTTTTCGACTCCTTTAAGATCTCTCGCTTAAAATGTTACTAGTAAGAGTACAACGGATCAATATTTTCCTTTGACAAAATCTTAGAGTAAATTTGACAAAATGCATAAATTCGTCTAATCTTTATTTACAATTTTTCTTCGACGTGGATGGTCTTGAACTCTTACTGCTAACATTTTTTACTCGTGAATTGGGGTAGATATCAGATGATTTCTAAAGGGCTGCATACTTAAACCTCTCGACGACTACTTTTTTGGCTGGATTTTGAAGATTGATTGGCTTGCTCTCGATGTTCATTTATTTGCTGATTAATGAAATTTGGTCCAAAAACTGTGTTTTGCATACACATTACGATTTGATTGAACTTTGAGGTAGGCTTTTACTCCAAACTGCCTTGTGCGTTAGCGGCACTAATAATGAACTTTATTAGTATTTGATTTTACAAACAGTTTCCTTTATTGTAATTCCGTGTGTGGCATGAACTAATTACACCTCCCTTTTTTAGTTGAGATCACTGCACAAATACCCTTAAAGTTTTCCAATGAATTTGCTTACGAGCACGTTTGTTTTAGCGAACAAGGTTTTTGGATTTTTAGTGCACAAAATAAAAAATGCACTTTTGCGCACCTTATGTGCGTGTCTATCTGTCTTGTCTGTATGAGTCACAAAAGCTCCGGAACTACTTGGTATTGATGTCATTCGATCAGAAATTAAAAATTGTTTCATGTTTGTATTCTAGCTAAGAAGGCATCAAATGTCCATCAGGGCTATTCAAATCGAAAAATCAAATTTGAAAGTGCACTATTCGCCTCTTGCTCAAAAGCGACTTAACAAATTTATTTAAACTTTCTTGAACATGTGACTCCGAAATCCTATTATTCGGAATTACGTCCTCTGTATAATACGTTTAGAAATATACATTGACTAATCAACTAATGAATCATCGACTTACGTCGCCGAAAGACCAGTTTCGGATTATACCGCGTAAAATTGAAGTTATTGTTATCAGTTTGGCCGCGATCGCGTCTCGTTTCGGATGTGCCGATGTGAAAAAATTTTAATCCGAACAGTTTCCAGAGTGAATTAAAAGATGTTGTGCTTACGGTTATTGATTTGAGACCATATCCAACCAAAAACAGGTAACTTTTTGAAAATTTTGAGAGAAACACCAAAAGACTTAGGAAGGGCTTCTTTGTCTTAATCTTACCCGATTTGTTATCGAAATTAAAAATAAATTCCAAATAGCCCTAGTAGTCTTCAACGACTTGCCCTATTCGGTACATAGTTTCAAATAGTTTAATTATTAAGTGTAAGTTCAATGAAGCCTTAGGGAATCCGTACAGTGTATTTTTAAAAGATTATCTGCAGAATAATTTGAATAGTATCCAGAGACCCTTCAACAGGGTAGACAATCTTTCGCTAATCTTCAATTAATGAATTTTCATGGAACATTCACGTCACATTGAAAAAAATTTGAGAAATCTGCTTAAATATAGAGACATAAACCATATTAGAGAATCATCTGGAAATAACCCTGAAGGGGCAAAATAGTTATCAACTAAGACGCTAAACAGTTACGAATGTTGTCCCTTATGAGGGTCGATCCTCGATGTTAAATCTTCTTCATAACCCGGTGACCTATTTCACAGCAAAATAGTCTCTCGTTGTCAGCAAATGGCAAGACAAGCTAAGGGCGTCGGCACCTGGTGAATTTAACCCAAGGGTACAAAACAGGTACATCGAACAAGAACCGTACGTAACATAAAACGTGTCTGGAACTTGAACCCTAAATGAAATCAAAGGTAACCTATCTTCTTTGATTACATACAATTTACCTACCTCTTATACGAGTATAAGAGGGCTAATCGTAAATGAAGTAGCAATTGTCGATGGAAATTACAGTACAGACCTAAAGGAGGTACACTCTAAATAAATGAAAGGCAACATGGCGGTACTTACGATAAGCGGGTAAAAACGTCCAACTATTACTTCGGAATTCCCAAATTAAGAATTCAATTGCCAAAGATCAATATATTCGAAAGATATAATGCATGGCAATTAGAATTCTTTCATTGATTTTGTTTGAAGGGTTTACAAGCAACCCTCCGAATGCGCATACAAATGTCACCCTTCACAATTTTGAAGTTACGAAATTGCTAAAAAAACTCGGTATTACTTTTTACTTTGTATCTGTTTGGAGGAGTATTATAACTTTTGTAGTTCATAAATAATTTTGTTTCTTTGTTTGATTTTGTTTAAAGGGCGTAGAAGACACGCTTTAATTGCACATATAAAACTCACCCCTCGCGAATTACGAATCTTTTGTCTTGAGAGAAGCGTAGGTCTCTGTTGTAGTTCATTAAATATTTTGTTATTTTAAAGGATGTACAGGTAATCCTCCGTTTACGCATATACAAAAAAAATGGAGCCCCTTACGCGAAATTATGGGTATATTACAAGGTGTTTCGCTATTTTTGCCTTCCTTTCTACTTTGAAGTTGTAGATCTTATTTAGACTTACTATAAATAAGAACGTTGAGTAAGCGCACTAACTTTAACTACCTACATGCTACATCTACATACCTTTACAGTGACATGCATTTGTTGAAAATAGTATTGCAACAACCGCCCTTCGCTAAAACGCACATTAAGTGTGCACTTAAGAAAATATTAATGTCATAAAATAATCTCCCGCATAACAAACCTAAATCCCACCGTACACGTTTAGTCTCCTACTAAGTACTCAACAAGTGTGGCCCTGTCACTGCTTTTTTTACTACCGTTTATTACAGTCATTTACTACATTAATAAAGGTTTAATGCTTCGCACATTAACGTTACCCTCAAACAAACAAAGACAAATCCGAGAGTAAAATACGATTGAAACGGATGTAAGCCAAAATTTATTCTATATACTAAAGCATTTCCGTTTTGCTGTGATACAAACACCTTAATGCGGTGGTGCTGTCATATATTCCATTTTTATCATATGCTTAACATGTGTGTTAGGCCACTTGCCACTGTAGAGGTAGCTTAAAATTATCAATCCGCTACAGCTGCTGTATTAAACCTAAAAAAATGTCGTACCGCATTTGTCACGGTGGTTTCAAGTGTGACCGCAGAAAGGTTTTGCAATAATTGGAGCGGGCACATTTATATACCGAGCAAGGGATATTCACCCCCTTGCAGAATGCAGGAACCGAAATCATGCCAGGTCAGTGACTTTAAAGGGTTCAGCACAATACACAAACACCTACAGTCGAATTGCCTGTTCAACACAGTTGCAGATTTCATTTTCGGGGTCCTGATAGGGAAAACTTGTTAATCCGTAGAAATATTGGGAAACGGATTTCGCACTGTGGATCTTGTGGGTTTCCAAGGAACGTTGATTTTTTGATATTTTAAAAAATAAGCTTCTTAGAAATGCTCTGGTCTTTTAAGTCAAAAAAACGCAAAGTAGTAATTTTATACCCCTGGGAGTTGTAGGTATTGTAAATACTCAATACAGTAAAAAATAACGGTATTTGTGTCAATATAAAATAGACAACCATTTTCAGAGATCAATAATAAAAAAAATAAATAAAATAAAGGGGCGTCTTTACCTAACTACAAAGGAAATCGGACAAAGCTTCACAAAAATTGATTTCTGTACGTAACTACCTTTCACAGCTACACTAATACATTTAGTCCGACGTTACATTCCATAAAAGATAATTTGGTT
Organism: Photinus pyralis; assembly: GCF_008802855.1. Lineage (NCBI taxonomy): Eukaryota > Metazoa > Arthropoda > Insecta > Coleoptera > Lampyridae > Photinus > Photinus pyralis. The sequence continues at coordinate 3,309,963 of NW_022170663.1, forward strand.
GCAGTTCAAAAAACATTTTTCGGGACATCATCTTAGTCAAATTTGCAAGTATTATGTTGCAACAAAAATAAGTAGCATGGTGCTAAATCTGGGCTGTAGGGCGGATGAAGTAATTCTGTAAAGCCACGGTTTGCCATTGTTAGCACTCTGAAGAAGCTTAGGTACATGATTCATAACAGAAGTTGTACCAAAGCAAACATAAATAAAATCGTTTCCTTTGTAAATCAATGTACGTTAGATAGTAATGTAGAGGTAGATATTGAAGACTTAAATGTGAGCAAGGAGTTATTGAAAAACTTGTATGACACTTTCAATGAATGAATTAGAGAATAAAATCGTTTGTGTAGAATGTAGATGATTCTGCAGCAGATTCAGATTACGTTTTTGATTATGTACCAAAACTGTAATAAAAATACAAAAATTACAAAGGCGATTAAGTGTTTTCAGCTGCCGACACAATAAAAGATAATCCTCAGTTCGTTGAAAGGGTGTCCAATGCAGGAAGGAACGTAAAATTATATTAATTTTATGTAATATTTAGTGCACTTATTCAAAGCGATAGTTCCTTAACAAATATTCAAAAATTGTGTTATTCAAATCAAAAAGTCAGTCCCTTTATAGTGTAACTTAGCCGTTGGTGATGGTTTTGCTATTTTTGGTAGAATTTTAAAGTGAGACATGCCTCTTCAAAGACACTGAAAATTTTTATAGTGAAGTTTCATACCTAACATATAAAAACGGTTTATGATTTTTAATATTTCACGCATATTTTACACATTTCCATAAGAAATACATTTTTTGGTGGAATTTTTGATTTCTAGTCACAGTTCTCGATCACTTTACATAAGTGATTCAACTATTCATTATAGGATTTTGCTCTAAAATGTATATTTAGGTAGGTAACTGTACTCGTAGTCAATATTGTTACCTATTTATTTCAGAACAGTTGATGAGGTCTTTTGAATTGATTGTTCACGAAACTTCTTTAATAACATAATCGGGAACTTTAGAATTATTTATGCTTTTTTTCCGAATTTCCACTTCAAAATCTATATTATGCCGCTCCTCCAAAAATAACTATACCTAACCTATAAAACTATGTATATATTAAAGCTTAGGGTGAGTGAAATTTGGTTCAGATGACTGAGTAATGATTGTTCCATGCTTTGTAACATTATTTCAGGATAAGGACCCTTAAAATTCAACCCCTATTATGATTTAAAAAAGGTATTTACCCCGAGATTTGCCCTCAAAAAATTAATAATTTATCACAGCGTTTTAATTTTCAAATCTTATTGGTTAAAATATTAGTAATTTAATTTTGTACTTTTTCAAACCTTAAAAACCACCCTTTATTGCAAAGCTTAAAAACTGTTTTAGTAGATAAAAATAGAAAAAAATACGTACAATTAGGTACATACACATATTCAGATTTTAACCGGATGCAATGAACCATCCTTTAAAAGCATCATCATGCCCTAATTTGTTAATTTCTGGAAAAAAAGTTTGGGATTGTTTTTTAATCACTTTATTTTTGAAGCTAGAAACTACATTAAAAACCATTTTGTAGCCTTCTGCAAAAGATATGAGGCTATTTACCTACACTAAATCCTTTTAAAACTTTTAGTTTCAAAAGGGTCGAGCATAAAGGGCATAAACAAGATAGTGTTCGTATATAAGTACATGTTTATATCTCACTTAATTTTTGTCGTACAGAAAATTCCTTTTGGAATTAAAAAAGCATTATTTTTTTCGTATGTACTTCCAGTTGATTTGGAGTTATGTATGTGGAAGAGAAGCATATTTTTCACAAAATTGAAGAAATTCGTTTTTCATTTTTAGATCAAATTAAGTATTCTTAACTGGTCAAACTTCTAGAATGTAGTATTAATACAAAATTAAGATAACTGAAAAAGGGTAACGACTACTTTTAATTAGGGTTGTAATTAGGGGTGTGTTTTCGCTGAAAAGCGTAGGGATCGATCTTATTTTCATCATAACTCGCTCAATTTTTATGATAAATACTTTTTCTAAAAAAGAAAGGTTTTTTTTAAAATACTTAATATAAGGGTTTCTCAAAAAATGCACAGTTTTCTCGTTATTTGACTTTGAAACTCTGTAATTTTTGGTTGGACCTCGTAATTTTGTATGTTGCCATTTGACGAATGAGACCTAACATTTACCAATCCATATCTCGGTTCGTATTGGTCATACAGCAATCATTAAAAGTACATTAGCTAGCTTAGGGATTCAGTGGAAATTCATTCCCGCATATTCGTCTGTATTTGGGGGGATAAAGTCATCATTTAAAGCGAGTAGTAGGAAATGAAATGTTTACTTAGGAACAACTGAATACGGTTGTGATACAAATGCAAATCGAAGGGATCTTAACTCGGCCATTGTGTCTTACGGGCCAGATGGAATTGGATAGATTACAGGCCATTAAAGTATGGTTGTAAAAAGATACCTATTGGGGCTGTGGTCACCCAAACACAAAAAAACTAACCAAACGCATGTTAATCAATTATAAATCACAACCTATATATTTTCTTTAATTTTAGTAAGAAATAGTGCGGGGAAATTTAATAAGTGCGCGTTTAGAAATCTTCACCACTACTGGAAAACTATTTAACATCTGTTACCAAAGTGTAACTATTACCAAATTTATTCGTTATAATGTGTACCTATTTATATTTTTTAACGAGTAATGCTCAGGGTAATGCTACTGCATGTTTTTTCAATTTTTTAGGGCTCTTTTCAGGTTAATATCATTGTTATTCGTTTCTTTTTATTGTTCTAGTATGCTGTTTTAGCGACGTGCAAACATTCTTTTGAAATTGAAGTTTCGTACAGCCATCATTGACTATAAATGGCGAGCGTTGTGGACCATGAAATTGTCAGTGCAGTTTTTGTTCTCCATGAGTTCGGTCGTTTTGTTTTAAGAATCTTCTTCAAGCGGTTAATCCTCCTTCCGTCAACCTCACCATGAATCGTGGTCCCTTTTGCCATGTAGTCAATAAGCAAAACGTTCTCAAAGTCCCAAGAAATGGTCGCCATCAATTTTCCTGCCGATGACTGCTTCTTGCTAAATACACAAGGAACAAGGTATTTTCAATCATTTTTATCGAAAGGCACCGTTTGAGTGCGAATTTAGAGAAACGGATGAAAGCTTTATTGACAAACGAAATCATCAACAGTTATTGCAAGATACTTAAACTGAAAAAAATAGTAAACGTAAACCTTCGGAAAACAGCAAAATTGCAGAACGCTTCCCTAATGTGGAGTGGGTACTCTTTGCTTGCGCGTACGTGGACCCTATCGGTACCGAGAATTAGGATTTTATTAAAATTCGAAAACTAAACACCTTTGCTCTACAATTGCATCTATACGAATAAAGTAAATCAACAAAGCACTAGATGTACATTTTCTGAAGTAATAATCCTTCACTTTTAAAGCAAATGCCACTATTTATGATTTTTTTACTATGGAGCAACCCTTTTTGCTTCTAGCATATACCTTTTCGTTCTTTTTCTATTTGACTAAAATGTGAAGTAAGTGCCAAAGAAAAAATAACTGCAAATATTCAACTTTCAACTAGTAAATGCTTTGATTTTTGCCAGTTTTTACTTATAAATACGGTCTATAATATAATCGTACATACAAGAAAGTGCATTGAATTTCCCATGCAATTTCTAGTACAAAAAACCATACGTGAAAATGTACCTTTAGTCTCAAAATGAAATGGCCCTGTAGATTACGCTTGTAGAATTCCATGTAAATGAAACGGTGTTGAGAAAAAGTCAATCGAAACATTACAAAAAATTGAGAGTAGGGTGAGTCCAAAATATGAGGCATAGTTCTGTACCATCAAAAAATTTAAATTTATATTGTCACTGATTTTCTAGTGAATAATTATTTCCGGAAATGATCCTTCTTCAATCTCAGATTTTTAATCGTAACTTTTCTATGTGATTCTTTACTGATGATGGCGGTTTCTACCATTGATTCTTTTATTCGTCCATATAGAAATCTAAATTTTAAATAAATCCGTGTATTGCTAAAATCTAGGAAGATCAGGAAGGGAAATAAAAAAGTTCATTAACCATTACGCCTGAAAGGAAAGGAGAAAAGCATTAACAAACATTATATACATCCTGTGGTCGGTGCAATAAGGCAGGAACCACACACAACACGTGCTCCTGGTTTGTTCTTGTTCGCTTCCGTCGAAAGCTCATTCCAGCACATCTTTTTATGCGTTCGCGTTTTCATTAACTACATACACTCACTTCGTCCATATGCAAATCTGTTTATAGCCCGTAAGTATGAATGAAGTTGTACGCGTGTAAAGAAGGCGAGTTTTTATTGCCAATTCATTTTTTCTGGGAACGTTATTTATTTAAAAAAAAAAGACGAATTTTCCGGTTATTTTTAAGATTCTTACGGAAACTTTCTGCTAAGCTACAGGTTTATTTATTTTAAAAATGCAGCTGCTGGCCTGTTTGAAATCGTAGTTGGTTTACGGAAACGGTATATAGTTATTGAATTAAAAGGTGCAGTGGTGGTGCCAGAAATAGACGCTCACCACCGCGACGCGTCCCTGGCTTTCTATAGGCGACAATGAACTCGTGACTTTAATACGCTTTAAGTATGTCGAAACATTTTGGAATTCAGACGTTTCTCAATCGACTTCGGATTACGCCAAATTTTACACAAAAAAATTAGAGTTAGTTGGAGTAGTAATTGCCACCTTTGAGAAATCTTCACCATATACTAAATATAAAGGTGCACTGTGCAAGAAAAGGTAAATACTTAAATAGCAGGGCGTTGCAGACTCTTGCAGGCAGTTGTTCCATCTATATTTAGCATAGGTACTTTCTTATGTTTCATATAAGGCGTTGGATAAGCCAAACAATTGGTTCTAATTGATAGGTAATTATAGGTAGCTTGGAACACACCATGGAATGACATCTTTGAGGTGGTATCCTACTAGGTCTGAATGTAGGTATACGCTTTTTCCTCACTCCCTTAAAATTTTTCACAATAACTTGTGCTTGTGGAATAGTGTTCCTCTTTTCCTTTCTCCCGCCAGCCATACAAAGACGCTTTTCCTATACTTTAACAAGAATTGCTTCAAAAGCAGTAACCATAGCAAATCTTCCAATTGAATAATTGCAAAACCCTAGTAAGCCGAAAGTATCCGTGTTTGAAATATGCATACACCACCTGGTAAGTGTATATTTTTAGCATGGAAATAAACCACAGCGTCAAATTGGTGGTGAATGAAAATACGTAGGTATGTCTGGAAAATTCGCTACCATGAGAATCATCACTGAGGTGGTATCCATAAAGGTGCACTAGGTCTGAATGTAGGTATACGCTTTTTCCTCACTCCCTTAAAATTTTTCACAATAACTTGTGCTTGTGGAATAGTGTTCCTCTTTTCCTTTCTCCCGCCAGCCATACAAAGACGCTTTTCCTATACTTTAACAAGAATTGCTTCAAAAGCAGTAACCATAGCAAATCTTCCAATTGAATAATTGCAAAACCCTAGTAAGCCGAAAGTATCCGTGTTTGAAATATGCATACACCACCTGGTAAGTGTATATTTTTAGCATGGAAATAAACCACAGCGTCAAATTGGTGGTGAATGAAAATACGTAGGTATGTCTGGAAAATTCGCTATTTCATTAATTGCAATGGCCAACAGAGAACAACTCAATGTTGATCCCTGTGGAACACCATTTTCTAGCACATTTTCGTCTGAACAAATATCACCAATCCTAACGACGAATTTTCGGTTATCCATAAAGGATTGCACAAATTTGGGTAGCTTCCCTTTCAGTTCATATTTGAACATTTTTTCCAGGACCCGTGCCTCCAAGTCATGTCGTATGCATCCGATATATCGAAAAATACCTGCCACCAGATGTTCCCTAACATCGAAAGCCTTTAATATTTTATTACTCAACCGAACTGGTTGTATGGTCAGTAGTGGACCTTCCTTTTCGGAATCCCGCTTGGTACGATGCCATTATTCCGTTTCCTTCCAGAAACTCCTGGAGTCTCTCGTTAACCATACGTTCTAGCAGTTTTCCTACACAGGAGGTCAGACTTATTGGTCGATAGTGTTTTGCAAGCATCGTGTCTTTACCCGGTTTTAAGATAGGAACAATTATGGATTTTCTCCATTCTGTAGGGTAAGTACACTTTTGCCAGCAAGAGTTGTAATAATCAGGGGACTGGGTAACTGCGGGCCAGGTGGAATTGCATAGGTTACGGGCCATTAAAGTATTAGTGTAGTAGGCGGGGGGGGGGGGGGGGGGGTTAGCGTCTCTTATCCTTTCTCGAAAATAAATTACCATACAGTTTTTTTTAAATTGCAGCTGATAATTAAAAGTAACAAAATATACAATCCACACGAGGTGCGTCGCCTATCATTGTATTTCAGCACCTTCATGCTACGACAAAAAATGATAAATTCATTGTAAAACACTTCAATTAAAACAGAATTTTTTAACAACCTAACATCAACCCCAATTAGAGAAACATGTTAATAATTTATTAATAGTGCAAGAAACTAAATACAGCACATACTTATAAATTTCCAACGGGCCATTATGACGTACAGGCCAGGTGGCAATCGCCCCCCGCCCCCCCGGGCCAGTGCGCCCCTGGTTATACACTGCCTTTTTTTGAGCCCCGAAAAAAAAATTGTCTCAGATCGACCCGGAAAAAAAATTTTCTTATAGAATGTGGCCTGTAAAATCCATAATTTCAAACAGTTCCAAGATTGGGCTACTAGTTCAAAAGTTACAGCCCTTTGAATTTTTTTTCGAATTTGGTTTCTAGTCTATAACTTTTGATTGAGAAGTCTGATCGAAAAAGTACGAATTGTTTTGGATTCTACGCACCAAAGTTAATAAGAAAAAGTGTTTTCCCGAGAAATTTTGGTGCAGTCGATTTTTGGTAAAAAAGGAAGGTTATACACTGCCTTTTTTTTGAGCCCCGAAAAAAAAATTGTCTCAGATCGACCCGGAAAAAAAATTTTCTTATAGAATGTGGCCTGTAGAAACCACAATTTCAAACAGTTCCAAGATTGGGCTACTAGTTCAAAAGTTACAGCCCTTTGAATTTTCTTTCGAAATTGGTTTTCTAGTCTATAACTTTTGATTGAGAAGTCTGATCGAAAAAGTACGAATTGTTTTGGATTCTACGCACCAAAATTAATAAGAAAAAGTGTTTTCCCGAGAAATTTTGGTGTATTCGAATTTTGGTAAAAAAGGAAGGTTATACACAGGGGCGGACTGGGTACTTACGGGCCATTAAGCCATTAAAGTATTAGTGTAGTAATGAAGGTGCCGGGGGGGGAGGGGGGTAGCTCTGAGGTGCACCACAAAAACATTTTAAAGTACGCTATCCTTATCTTCTTCATTTTTGTTTCTTCCTCTAATATACAATTAGGTGTACCTTTTGTTTACCCCTAATACGCATCCATTATTTATACTTAAACTGTATTCCCAAATCACGTTTACCCGGTTTTAAGATAGGAACAATTATTTAATTATTTCTTTCGTTTCAGGATTCAAGTGTGGAAGCATCTCATTATGGATATTATCATATCCGGGTTCACAGGGCTTGGTCTTTCGGAGGGCAACTTCTAGTTCTTCTAGTGAAAACGGTAATTTATAATCTAGCCTTTCGTCTGCGTCAAAGTTAGGCAACTCTCTCTCCTCTTCGGACTTTACACCGGATTATGCTCTTGGACGAGTAACCTCAATTATTTTGGTTATGTGCTAAACCTCGACAGTTCCACTGTATGATTTTGAGTTTGAATTTTGTTTTGAGTTTAAACGATCAGCATAGGTGTATGCTCTTAAAGATAGGATTAAGAGAGACAACAATGGAATAAATATCATTAACAAATAACAAATCATAGTGTATAAGGGACGACTACAAACAGAATAACAATTAATTTTTGAATAAGACAGACATACATATTTATCACAGTTTACTTCGTAACAATTCCACCTTATAATACATTTGTAGGTCTCGAACTTATAGATGTTTAACAGATTAAAATGCTCTAAATATAAATAAATAAATATTATATAAGTTAAAAGACACATACAAGATATAGGGATATCACAGATTCAGTAATTCAATACAAATTGTACCTAGGTAAATTATCACAGTAGAATATATCACACGAGTGTCAACACTACAGAGAGATTTTCCTAGGTTTCCCCTAGGGCCATCCTTTTTTCTTTTGTTGAAGATATTGTTTTCTCTCTAATATTGGCGAAGATGGAGTCGTCTCGCTTCCGCTTATCAACAGGCTCCGCGATTGTCAAATGGGAGTGCTGGGAAAGGTTGTCCATCCTCCCAGGTTTCGATCGGCTACTTGTTTCTCTTTCAGCACTTACATACGGTAATTCTATCGGAGGCGGAAATATGTTTTGTTTCGGCATCGATTGTTTAACATATTCAACTAAGGTAGAGGTCAGCTCTTGAATTTCGTCTTTAACTATTTCTCTGGTTTCAGATACCAGGTTGGGTTGGTTATCAGTGCTTAAGCGTGTAGTAGCATTTGAGTACGAGACGATTGAGGTAACAGCGGTTCCAAGCCTTCGTTTTGCTTCCGGATAAGACACCTTACTGGTAACCTTTATCTCTTGAATTTGTAGCTCTCTTTTATATATTTCGCATGTTTGCAGGATGTGTACCGTTGCAATTGAGGCATACGACTGGATCGTCACATGGAGAACCCGGATGTACGGATTTTCCACAGACGCATACTTGTTCCTTCTCACATTTTAGCGTTGTGTGTCCAAAACGTTGACATTTGTAACATCTCATTGGTTGAGGAACATAATTATGGTCTCACTTTCAAGGTATAAAAAGCCGCATTAATTACCCTGGCAAGTTGGGTGGCATTGAACGTAAGTATAAGATTGGGAGTATCAATGAAGGTACCTCCAACTTTGGTCCTAATTCTCTTCACCGCGACAACACTTTCTCCACTCAGTTCTTCCCATATTTCATCTTCACTACAGCTCATTAGATCCCGGATCTCCTTTACTTAAGTTTAGCGTATCATGAGGTTTCAGTGGAACTTCCAAATTACACATCCTTTTAATTTCCAGTAATCGTTTTGATTGTTTATTCGATACCGTTTTTATAAATAATAAACCCCTAACTTTCTTCATCCCTTCCACTTTCCCAATTAAGCCAAACAAAGCCTTATGAATCATAAAAGGACTAATTTTGGAGAAATCTCCCTCCTTTTTCTCAACAAGCAAGAACCGGGGATAGTTATCCTCCTTTTCATTACCTGTTACAGGGGGCAGGGGAAAAAACCACACTCTTCATCCATGCCAGAAGTTTGTACTTGCGTTGGGGCCTGGTCATCCACCCACAACGCCGAGCAGCCGCTTGATAAAGGTCGGGTGAGGCCTGCCCGCTTCGTCTCTCTCCCGACCGGCACTGGGGATCGTCCGAACCCCTGCGCCGTAACGTTTGTAATAGAAAGGCCCGAATTCATTAGCGTTTCTTAAAATCGTCCATCTTTGAAAGCTCCTTAAGGATATTACAAATTTTTAGAATCCTCTTAGAGCTCGCCGTAGAAATCTTGGAAAAAAATTTGAATTTTTAAGTAACTTGCAAGTTCTTTAGAAAAAATGATTTATTACCTGACCAACAGTTAACCAATAACAACGTGGCCTACATACTGCAAGGCTCTCATTTCTTATTTCTGAAAGTAAATGTCAAAAACTTGATTTTTTCATTATACACACTACCACCAGATACTTTTGCATACATTGACAACAAAAGTAATTTAGGTGGCCACGTTTTCTGTGAAATACTCCTAAATTAATTTATTTAAATTAAATTATTTCGGTTTAAACATCGAAAATAATGATGGGATATCCTGTATAGAATATTTCAATTTATTTAAGTAAATCTGGGTTTTATTTATGAAATAAGCAGAGTTGGTTCGTTTTATTTGAATTTGTGTCTCAGTGTTTAAATCCTTGCTATGGAAAATTTACAGGGCCCAATCAAAATATGACAATTTTAGTATTAAGGTTTGAAAAGCGACACTAGCCCTCAGAGACGGTCTTACTAAGTCCCATTCGCATTTTTTTATCAAAATATATGACTGTTGCGAGCCTAAGGTAACACCTACGAAATTGACTAAAATCACCGATCGTCGTCTGTTTGCTAATTAGTTCGCGCGAGTTTGTGAATATAGAGCAGTGTATTTTTACGAAGTGTACATTAGCAGAAGAAAAAACCACGGAGGTGAATAGAGAAGATGGTGGAGTAGGTAGTCCTTTTGGATAACCGCTCCGCAGTGACTGTCCATGTGTCCTACAGGAAAGATACACAAGAAACGAAGACCGCCTTCGGAATGAGGTGAGTGATAACGTATTTTGGGGGAAAAGGACCGTTTTTTGGGAAGTACGGTCAGAAAACTCCTTGAGCACAGAAAAGTGTGCACAATCAACAAAACAACGGTTGAAGCAATCATTTCGAAGGGTATTTTCACTGATTTTGAGGGCAAGAATAGCGTCACGGCAAACAAATTCGTTTTTGGTCGCGGCATGCATTAGGAGGCCAAGAAAAGATCATAGAAAACGAATTGTGGAGGCAGAAGCAAAAATAGTCAGGGGGCATGACTTCGCGCGCATTTCGACACTCTCGACCACTCGACGAACTGTTTCCAGATCATTGCGCGATTTCCTGGATATCGTTACCAAGCCCGACAAGCAAGCTCCAATTTTGCTACATTTAAGCGCCTATTTGTATCAGCAAGGGGTTGCCGTCTTCTGATAGGTCCACTGCAGAGGTCTGGGGTCCATGATCTTGTAGCACTTCATTGGAACGGAACAGTTTGTGGTAAATATATATAAGCGTTTACATGCTTTTATATCACAGATAGTACTTCTTTAACCTACGTCAATTACTTTAGTATGCAGTTAATGTTGATGTGCCTAGCTTGTTTTAACTATCTTGCGTTTTGTTCTCCAGTATTCTACATATTTCGTATTAGTTTCATGTTATTCTTGAAATATCCTTCCTTTTGGTGATCATTTTAATCTGTTAACAGGTCAACAAGTTGGCCGCCAGCAGGAACGAAAGAGGTCGTTGTGAATTGTCCTATAATGAACATCTTGGGCCGCCAGCAGAAAAGGAGGTCGTTTGTGAATTCTGTTCTAAAATCAGCAGCGTCGGTAGATTATCAGGTGAGCTGCAGTGTTTTTATTTGTTTATTAATTTGATGAATTACTTATTTCTTCTATTTTACAAAATGTGTAATTGTAGAACGCTGTGTCGCAAATTCCTGCGGGAATTTATTTTATTATTTTGTTCATTTTTGTTTGGGGCACGTCACTGCGCCAATGCTAAATAAACCATTTCCTTGGACATCGCTCGAAATGCTGCGAAATTGTAGGCGTGTCTGTAGGCGCGTTTTTGAATGCACGTACATAAATGCGTACAATAACGTCAATCTGTAGGGCGCTTAAGATCCGGTCTTTTGCGACAAGGAGTTTTGTCAGGCGAAAATTAATTAACACACGTGTTTTGTCGCAGTTAAGAAATAGGTATTTCGAGGAATTGTGCGTTATTTTAGCATTATTAGTTTGACCTGTGCTTTTTAGTTTAGCACCAAGCAACAGTTTACTTATTATCTGCACCAACGGTTAAAACTAACAATTTATTTGCACGAAACTGCAAAGTATGCACCAGCAGTGCCACGAATCTCCGGTAAAGGTTTTTGCCCTTTCGAAAAGCAAGATGATTTCTTTTATTTTCTTGATACAAAACTGACACCGTGTAATTAAAGGGATTCCTCTATTCGTGTTTTGACACTGAACGTTTCAAAATTAAATTTCCCTAAAAAAAAGGTACCACATTATAGCTATTTAAGGTGCAACGTACATTATAATGCCATTCACTTGTGCTGTGCTCCTCTACAGAAATAAAAAACAAAACTTCCGGTATGATTAAGTGAAAGGAATTTCGAGTGGGTTCTACGCCCTTAAAGATTTATTGGGTAAAACAATCCAGATGTACGAAATTTGAGTATTTAATTTTGTTTGACTCGCAAATTTGGTTAGTACACAAGAACAGAAGTCGGGAATGGGATTAAGGAATTAAGGTGTTATAAAAAGTGTCTGGAGCACGTGGTGATCTGTTTTCAGACGGGCCGTAGACACGTGTCGGAAAACAGGAAGGGGTCCTCGTTCCCCTTTAAACATCCTTTCTCCTCCCACACATCTTGAGGAAGTGCAGCAGCTTTGTATATTATGGCAGCCAACTAAATCCGTACAGATTTTTTCATCTGCCCGCTTTTGATATCTACTTTTCGAAATTAGTCGCGTACCGCGATCGCCCGAGAGCGAAAAAGCTCACGGATGTTTGTTATTTTAAGCTTGCGGTATTAAGGAGTTAATTCTTCACCTGCTTTTACACACATCAGTAGCGTAAAAATGCGCAATTGGAAACCGGAGGCATTAAAATTAAACGTTGGTACACTACACCCTCGACTCCTCGCGCTTGCTATCGTTTTATGCCACACGCCAATATCGTAAAATCACACACGTGCTATACCGATTTGCAGACATAACACAGGCTGCACCGACTTTTACCTCAATCTCCCCATGCAATATTTTACCCAATTAATTGTTTACTATTTCTGTTTCTTATAACCTCCGAAACAATGTCAGTTATACCGTAAGTGTTTTACTTTGCAAATCGAGCCATTCCGTCTTTTTTCCTTCCACTATCCAGGTTACTTGGAATTGTTTTTTAAACTCTGGCAACTAACTCACTTTCTTTCATTTAAAGTAACAAAGTATCGGCAAGGTATCCATGTCAACAAATTCGCTCCCAAAATATTCACCCCTAAGCAAGCGGATTGAGAGTATGCATTGCCGCGGGAGCTTTAAATTACAACTTTGCTACTATGTATTGATTGCCAATTTACTTTGTTTTGCTTAAAAAATGAAAATTGGGATAGTGTCACAAAAAAAACATACCCTTTAAAAATTAATTGCTCCGGTAACTAGCTCAGTCGGTTCGATTTTTATTTTTTACTTGTCTTGATGCGTGGGTTTGCTCCAGGGACCTTCCACAGCTGAAATAATTACTACAAAAAAATGGAATCTTAGTAATTTGCACTGTCCATTTCAATAACACCGACAGAAATAGTGAACTATTGATTGAGACGATTTGGAATCTACGAAGCTAAATTAATCGGGGTAGTCGTTTTTCGGGGAAAATGCCAAGGCTCCTTCCCTATATTTTGGGTTGGAAAAATGAATTTACTGAAATCGACCGGGAAAAATCGTTTCCTTGTAGATTTGAACTGCCAACAATGTGAAGATTGGGTCATTAGATCAAAAGTAACAGCCCCTTGAATTTTTTTTCGAAATTGGTTTTTACCTAAGTATAACTTTGAGTTCAGAGGTCCAATCGACAAAATACGGGACGTTTTGGAACCTACGAAGCTAAATTAATTGGAGTAGTCGTTTTTCGGGGAAAATGCAAAGGCTCCCTTCCCTATATTTCCGGTCGGAAAAATGAATTTACTGAAATCGACCGGGAAAAATCGTTTCCTTGTAGATTTGAACTGCCAACAATGTGAAGATTGGGTCATTAGATCAAAAGTAACAGCCCCTTGAATTTTTTTTCGAAATTGGTTTTTACCTAAGTATAACTTTGAGTTCAGAGGTCCAATCGACAAAATACGGGACGTTTTGGAACCTACGAAGCTAAATTAATTGGAGTAGTCGTTTTTCGGGGAAAATGCAAAGGCTCCCTTCCCTATATTTCCGGTCGGAAAAATGAATTTACTGAAATCGACCGGGGAAAATCATTTTCTTATAGATTTGAACTGCCAACAATGTGAAGATTGGGCCATTAGATCAAAAGTAACAGCCNTGGGGTAGTCGATTTTCGCTGAAAAGCAAGGCTATACACTTGCCTATTTTTTGGGTCGGAAAAATGAATTGTCTGAAATCGACCTGGAAAAAACCTTTTGTTATAGATTTTGGCCTGTAGAATCCATAACTTCAAACAGTTTGAGGACTGGGCTACTAGAGCAACTGTTACAGCCCCTTGAATTTTTTTCGAAATTTTTTTTTGCCTTTAACTTTTGATTCAGATGTCCAATCGACAAAATACGAGACGTTTTGGAATCTACGAAGCTAAATTAATTAGAGGTAGTCGTTTTCGGGAGAAAATGCAAAGGCTCCTCCCTATACTTTGGGTCGGAAAATGAATTTACTGAATCGGACAGCAGGAAAAATCATTTTCTTCATAGATGTGAACTTTCCCACATGCATGAAGATATGGGCCATTAGATTCAAAAGTAAGCAGCCTTGAATTTTTTTTTCGAAAATTGGTTTTTACCTAAGTAAACTTTGAGTTCAGAGGTCCAATCGACCAAAATTACGAGACGTTTTTGGAATATTACGAGCTGAAATAATTTGGGGCCAGTCGTTTTGGCGGGGGAAAATTGTACAAGGCTTCCTCACCTCATTATTTTGGGTCGGAAAAATGAATTTACTGAAATCGACCGGGGAAAATCATTTTCTTATAGATTTGAACTGCCCACAATGTGAACATTGGGCCATTAGATCAAAAGTAACAGCCTCTTGAAATTTTTTTCGAAATTGGTTTTTTGCCTAAGTATAACTTTGAATTCAGAGGTCCAATCGACAAAATACGAGACGTTTTAGCATCTACGAGGCTAAATTAATAGGAAAACGTGTTTTCCCAAACATTTTTGGGGTAGTCGATTTTCGGTCTAAATGCAAAGACTATACACTTGCCTATATTTTGAATTTTATGAGATCGACCGAGGAAAAAACATTTTCTTATAGAATTTGGTTGTAGAATCCATAACTGCTATAACAGTTTGAAGATTGGGCCATTAAATCAAAAGTAACAGCCCCTTGCATTTTTTTTCGAAATTGGAGTTTTGTTTATAACTTTTAATGCAGAGGTCCAATCGACAAAATACGAGACGTTTTGGAATCTACGAGGCTAAATTAATAGGAAAAATTTGCTATAGGTACATTTGCCTGTGCTTTGGGTCGGAAAATGAATTTTCTAGATCGACCAGGAAATATTTTCTTATAGATTTGGACCTGTAGAATTAACTGTTTGAAGATTGGGCCAACAAGTTACAGCCCCTTGAATTTGAAAATGAGAGCCAAGGTTTGCAGTTATACTTGTCAATTTTCTCGACATGCAGGCTGTGAATGCGGTTCAGCGCAGTCGACGGAAAAGTGTTTGCACGACTAGTGACCTAACTTTTCTTTTTGGCAGACGTACGTTTAAGCTTTCATATGAATCTTTACCTCTGCATGTTTTATAGTTGGGTCTGTGAAATTGGCAACTAATTGAAAGCACAAATGCTACTCTAAAATTAGAAGGAAGCTTGAATGTTATGGAAGAAATCTATTTTCAAAAAGAACAAAAAGTAAAGGGTTATAACTTTTGATGAAATGGACTTGTAAGTTCTGGTCGCTTTAGAATATACAAACCAAAATCTATAAGAAAAAGCCCTTTTTCTGGTCAATTTTGGTGAAACAGGCCATTTCCTGGCAGATTTTTGGGCTGCATAAGGCAAAATGACCAAAATTTTCAAAATTGGACGACTACTTCAAATGTTTGCAGAAAATGGGTTTCCAAAAGGAAAAAAGTTACTTTTTTCCTGGAAAAGGCGACGTTACTTACCTAGATCCTTAAAGGTTAATTTCGTTTTTGGAAACAGCTCTATTTTGACATCTTATAAATTTACAAACATCAAGTTTGACAAGTGACGGAGATCTAGATACAAATTACAAAACGAAAAATCTACTTAACGCCACTTCTTCCTATTTACGCACCTAAAATTATTTTTCGCGAACCGAAATAGTCTTGGCTACTTTAATACAACAATCATTTTTTATGCGTTAACCTTGTCAGAATTGGGACTGATTTACGATATTAGAGCTACTTGAGAACATTTTCAATTGGGTTAAGGTTGCGATTTTCGTAAAAATAGACGTCACACTTACAGGTGGCATGCGGATAAAGGGCGCGCGTTTCAAAAATTATGAGAAAAAATACCGATTAAAAAAGCACGTTAATTAACAAGATGAGTTCGAAAGTCAAGATGTGTACAATTTACGCTAAGGGCAGGTTAGGGTCGGTCATTAGGGGTTCAAGAGGCACGTGCCGTTTACGTAGCTTTATCTTACTCTACAGACTGAAAGTTAATTGTCCTATTCTTGTCCCTCGAGCACCTGGACCGTCTAGATTTTGTCTACATCAACCCCTGACTTCCGACTTTTGCCCCACAATTATTTCATAAAGCTTTACTAAATTTGGGCGAAATCCCTAATTTAACTTCCTCAAGTTACATCTGGGAATTCTCAAATATTCGGCAGCATACTGGGGTGGCGTATTAGAAAACCTAATCCTAATGTAATCGGCAATTGTAATGAAAGAAAAATACATACAAGTGGATGCTGAAAGAATTCGCCCCCGGCTTCTTAGGGCTAGGTACTACTCTAGAAAGTTTTTGATAGTTGAAAATCTCTAAAAAGTCCCTTTCGGATGATCCGGGGTAGGTAGATTTCTTTCCGGTACCATTACAATAGCTAGATAGAAATCTAGAAATCTATCTAAAAACGCTTGGTGATGTCTTGAATTGAAGCTTCGAAAGATTTGTGTTAAATTTGCAGTAAGTTACATGTTGACATTTTTCACACTTCGAAACTTTTCAGAAAAAGCTCTTATTGCATTTCCCGTAACAATTCAGTTACAAGTGGTTTCCCCCCTATTTTGACCCGCTCATTCTGCATGTTGCCAAGTCTGAAAAGATCCGGAAGATAGATATTCAAGATGGCGTCCAATATGGCGATTTTTGGACCACCCTGGCGTGCCTACTCTCCGTCTAGAATGACCGATTTATACAGCTCTGCACCCACGTTTTTTGGGTAAACGAACAAGATGGAAGGGTCAAAAATGAGGTCGGATTTGAAAAACCGCGACTTCTCATATGTTGGCCAAAATGGTGCCAAAAATTCCGTCTTTTCTGGTATTTCGAGTTAAATGGAAAAAAATGGCGCCAAATATTTGAATTGTTCTCGGTGAAACTACATAGTTTCCCTAACTTTTTTCAGATTGCTCTTACATGTAAGTTTCTTATTTGCTGGCGTAGGTTTTTGGGGTCGAGGAGAGCGATATTTATTCTTTATTCTTAATTTCTTTTTACTTTCTGTAGAGCAGAATTTGAATCTGACCGTGTAACTAATTAAAGATTGAATTTTGTTGATAGTGTATGTATTGAAAATTGTGCGATTATTTTATTAACCATCCTTACTATTGTTTTCACCATTCCGCAGTTATTTTCACCGACCAGCATTCAATTTTGAAGAAATTGGACCAGGAATATATCAAGTAAAATAAATTTAGGAAAGCCCAGCTGTAAAAACCAAAGAATAGCACGGTGGAAATTCGAATCGAGACGATAACCGCTTCATTCATCTGAGGTAAGCGAGTTGCTGCAATTGCAATAATTAAAAGGTACCATTATCTCAGTTACCTACTTACATTTGATTACGAAATACAGTGAACTAAATTAACACTTATTTGTATGCGGCGATATTTCTGACCTGTAGGGTTTAATTTTATTTGAATTAGAACTAGGGAACCGCTCTTTTCGAGTGGTTGACAGAATTTTGGTTTTCATTATTTCAACATTTAACAATAATAAATGTCTTATATTAACTTTTTGGAATTACTGCCAGGGAAAGTAAAAAGAGTTTGGTCAAAGAGAGGCCTAAATGAGAATTACATAAACTCTCCAAAACATATTTGTGTATAGGTTTCTAAATCAGAGCTAGCTGGAAGTAAAAGTAAAAGTACAAAAAGGTAAGTTCCAAAAGTACTCCAACACAACAAGAGGAAGAACTTACACCAGGAACCTGAGAAAACTTTCAACCGTTTGCAGGAGATTGCTGAGATGCCCTTGAAGCAGTTTCTGGGGAAGTGACACTTTCGTATGGTGAGCAAAGTGAAAACTGTCTTTCACTCTTGCAGTGTGCAAGGTCATATCACATTCTGTTCCCCAGTTATTAAGGGTAGTCTTGGCTGGTGGCTTGAATTTTTTTCTGTTTATCAATATTTCAGTTAATAAAATCGATTATAATTCCTAGATGTAGATCATCCGGGGTTGAGTCACCAGTAAGTGTGGGTGAATGTACGTATTCAGTTCATTGAAAATGAAGTTGGCTAATACCACTTTGGAACGGAATACAAGGGTGCGTTACATACTTACGCTTTTATTGTTTCTAATGAATTTTTAAGGTAATCCACTTCGATTGTCATTGGCTTCTTGGGGAGTCAATGATTGCGATATGTTATCTCAGGCGTACCGCTTTCGGCCCTTTAGAAAAGGTCGCCATGTTTTCAATCTTCTAATTGCAAATGGAGTTGGCCGACACCACTTTGGAACATGGGTGCATTAAATGCTTACCCTTTTATTACTTCTAATTTTTTAAGGGTAAATTGTCAATGATTTCTTGGAAATGGACGGAAGAGCCATTCAAAGATCGCGATCTCAGACGTAGCACTTTCTGTCCTTTAGAAAAGGTTAGCACGTTTTCATATCAAGTATCGAGTATCAAGTGATTCAAAAAAGTGATTAAAAACAGTTTTTTTTTAATTTCTTTTAACTTTTTTAATTTTCTTTTAACTTTTTTAAATTTCTTTTTACTTTTGTGAATATCTTTTAACTTTATATGTAACACTTTTGTTGTATTTGAACGGGGCCAGAGAAGGAAACAACCATGTTACTCTACATAGCGTTTATTCATTGTACGGCGAAGTCCGATAGCAATTTATGGCATAAACCTATCCGGTAGTTTGATTTGTCTTCTCTCCCTATTTAATGCTAATGGTACATTGTCAATATCACTATCACTAATTACATCATGTGGTACCTGGGTGGTTATAGATGGAGTCTCTGAATTTGACATAGGAATTGGTGGCAGGTTTAAATTTCAGCAGCTGATTACAATGACGTTTCCAAATTTTATCAATTTCAGGAACTCTACCTATACAAGTACAATTACCACGGCGCTTTAAAACTAATCCCTGCAGTGTCCCGTAGAATCCATAATTTCAAACAGTTTGAAGATTGGGCCACTAGATCAAAAGTTCCAGCCCTTTGAATTTTTTCTCGAAATTGGTTTTTTGTCCATAACTTTCGATTGAGAGGTCTAATCGAAAAAGTACGAGTCGATTTAGATTCTACGCACCAAAATTAATAAGAAAAAGTGTTTTCCCGAGAAATTTTGGAGTGGTCATTTTTTGGTAAAAAAGGAAGGTATACACTGCCTTTTTTTAAGGCTTGAAAAAAAAAATTGTCTGAGATCGACCGGGAAAAAACATTTTCTTATAGAATTTGGCCCGTAGAATCCATAATTTCAAACAGTTTGAAGATTGGGCCACTAGATCAAAAGTTACAGCCCTTTGAATTTTCTTTCGAAATTGGTTTTTTGTCCATAACTTTCGATTGAGAGGTCTAATCGAAAAAGTACGAGTCGATTTGGATTCTACGCACCAAAATTAATAAGAAAAAGTATTTCCCGAGAAATTGTGGAGTGGTCGATTTTTGATAAAACAGGAAAGTTTACACTGCCTTTTTTTGAGGCTTGAAAATAAAATTGTCTGAGATCGACCGGGAAAAAACATTTTCTTATAGAATGTGGCCTGTAGAATCCATAATTTCATGAATTGTTTTGGATTCTACGTACCAAAATTAATAAGATAAAGTGTTTTCCCGAGAAATTTTGGTGTAGTCGATGTCAAGTGTCAAGCTTATAAGAGATTTTAGGAATGATTCAAAAAAGTTAGGAGAGATCCAGAAAAAGTTAGGAGTGATTCAAAAAAGTTAGGAGTGATTCAAAAAAGTGATTCAAAAAAGTTAGGAGGAAAAAATTTTCTTGATTTAAAAAGGAATGTTTCAAAAAAAACAAAAAAAATTTTAAACTGTTTTTATTGTATTTTTCAATAGTTACATATATAATACATATTATAGATTCTCTTTTTAATTAAAACAATTTCGTTTGCTTTCACAGTTTTCATTGTTTTTTTTTGCCGAGGGTGTGTCGTGTGATGAACTAGTGCCAACTGCCAGCAAAGTGCAGTTAGGGCAGTACAATATTATTCTAGAGATGAACAAATGAAATAAGTTTCTTTTTTGCATTACAAAGATCTTCTTGTAACAGTGATAACTTAAAAAATAAAAAACACCATAGTCACTTTGATTGACGACTACTAGCTACCTTAGACCTCAATGACGGATGGACCGGAATGATGATGATGATAGCGCCGAATCACTCACCCCTACAACAATAAGATTATCCAGTAAACGTGTAGACAGGATTTCATTGTCCTACCTAAGATTTGTTGACAATTGCAGAGTTGACTAGTTCATTCGGTCTTCGCATCGGAAAAGTGTCGTCGTTAGCTAGCGATGGAGGTAGGTACTGCTTGAGACCGCCTAAAAAGTCTGATTAAAAAATATCTTGTGATGGGCAAGTATGTATCCCAAAAGAGCTGAGACATTTATGAAATAAATCAGATCAAATCAGTTGAATGTGGCCTGTAGAATCCATAATTTCAAACAGTTCCAAGATTGGGCTCCTAGATCAAAAGTTACAGCCCTTTGAATTTTCTTTCCAATGGTTTCCAGTCCATAACTTTTGATTGAGAAATCTAATCGAAAAAGTACGAACTGTTTTGGATTCTACGCCCCAAAATTAATAAGAAAAAGTTTTTTCCCGAGAAATTTTGGTGTAGTCGATTTTTGGTAAAAAAGGAAGATTATACACTGCCTTTTTTTAAGGCCCGAAAAAAAATTGTCTCAGATCGATCCGGAAATCGTGACCGATCGTGAAAATTCCCACAAGGTGGAAAATGTTGATATTTTGTAGGTACGCGATAAATCAAGAAAGAATGTTTACGCTTTAAGTAATTTATCTCCCTGTTTGGGATATTTTCCAATATACTTGCGTCCAATAAGGAAAAATCGAATACAGAAGCTATTTGTGGCTACTTGTTTATATTTCATGGAAACTCTAATGAAGGGTAATAAACATTCGTAACAATTTCAATTCTGAAAGCTTCTGCGTAGTGTACAGGCTCGCTTAAATTACTGTGGATAATTTGTTTCAGGCACTTCGGCGTAAACGTTTTAACTGCAGACATCTTAATCAAATAAGGCCGAAATGTATCCGAAATAGAGAATATTTCTGATGTAGAAGTAGAAAAATAACGTTGTGTGCGTCCACTTTTCAGTTACAGGCTGTAATGCGCACCTTTTACCTTTTACCATGTAAATGACATAAGAAACCGGGCCAGCTGCTAACCTAAAGAGTTATGTTAGAACGAATTTTTACAGAGCAAAAATTATAAAAGGCAGTTGTGCCACGTAGGAAGGTACGGCCTATACCATGTATGAAATTGATTCAAGAACAAACGTTTATGTAACTAAGTAATTGGGCATATTTATTTATTATTTAAACAACCTGAAATAAATAATTTTGTGTTGTAAATCGTACAAACTTTTCATTTCAAAACGAACTACTGCTTGTAATTTGTAATTTTGATTAAAAAGTTGCAAAAACACATCTATTTAGATTGCTAGTTTTATGGAACTTTAATTTTAGCATTCATCCTCCACTGATACTACCTCCGCTTTAAAATTATGTTACGCAACCCCCATTTAATGACATCAACTTAAAAGTCCCAATATTCTCTCTATAATTTGAGCGCACGTCATCAGTTCTATTTTTGGGGAATATAATGCCAACGTACTTATTAATAAAATCAAAACAATTATTTTAAACCACAATAAACTTTAGAATTACGTGTTTATGTTAGACTGTTCGATTTATTTCACAAAATATAAGTTCTTGAGTTGTGGGTTATTTAAAAAAAAAACCTTTAGTGAAAAGGGTTTTTGTTTTGTTTCCAGGTTACCTATCAATCGGAATTGTGGTAGTTTCACGATGGTCTAGCGTACACAAAAATATTCAAATATCAAAATTATATAAGTTACGTGACACATAAAAATCTACTAAGTTACTAAACTTGACTTATCAGTTTTACAAAACTCCAATCAAAAATGATGGATTAAATTAGTTACTACTTGATCTTACAACCAAGTTCCCACAAAAAATTGATCCGAACACAAATGCGCACGTATAGCAGCCAAGTACAAGCAAAACATAACGCGAAGAATCGTACACGATTTTTTACCACCCAGCTTTTATTCGGAAACCAGATTTTTAATCCGGCTCATATTAAATAGCACTGATCCTTGAACTCGTAGAAATCGATTATCCGAAGGTTTGACATCGCTGTCTGTTTCCATTCTCGAGTTACACGAGGAACAGACAGACAGACGGACAAAACCATCACATAAAGGGACTTTTTTTCTTTCGAAAAATTCCCCTAAAGAGGCAACGCTTACCTTGATTTAATAAGATGTTACCCGGAGAAATGAAGTCAATTCCCGGATCCATAAAATCTCCCAAGGCGCAGGGCTCGGAATGCAGTGAACTGATCAATGCCTGTAGGGCCTCAGCCTTACTCGTAGTAAGCTCGCAAGTGTGGTACTTTTTCGACCAACCTCTCTAGAAGGAGGGGGGGCTACCTAAAGAAGATATGCGTCAAGTAGAATAAATTCAAATGACGTACTTACAATAAAAAAGAATAACGCAACTATATCCTCTTACTGGAGTGAAGGGTGAAATTCCATTCACTACTTAATGCGGAATCCCCAATTATCCGAATTTAATCGCCAAATACTAATTCATATGGGTGCGGCAATTAAAATCCTATGATCTGCTGTTTGATTAAAAATGAAGTGCACTCTGTCACAGCCGACGAACGAAAGAGAAATATTAATGTTAACCATCGATAACGACCAATCGCGGCACCGTAAAATCTTACGTTAGAAATTGCGTGTTTAAAATTGCAAGGTTACAACTGTTAGGGGGATCATTCAACAACAAGACCGGGAACAATTAATGAAGAGAATAAATCGTTATACCCTCTCTTTCCTCCGACAGGAGGGAAACTTCCAAAGTTTTACGGCGATCGAAAAAAATTCTGAAAACCCACCCCCACATAAAAATCAAACCGCCCCCAAGACAACACAATCCGTTAAATCCAAGCACATCGATTCATTAAACACCAGAGGAAACCAACAACCCTTCTTCACCAAAACACCTAAACCAAAAAGTATTGCAACACAATACTTTCCTAACTACGAAAAACTACTACCTAACAAAAAGGTTTTGAGTGAAGAAAAAAAAGTAACCGGCAACCCCAAGTGCTGTCCAATGGTCAAGGAAATCGAAAAACTTCCCCCCTCCCCAAAATTAAAATCCCAAAGAAACACTTGCTCTAAATAACCACATACAACCCAACCCCTGGTATATAGGCGATAGACTGTACCGGAAAAATGTAAAATAGAGAAAACGTATAGAACAGACAAAGGCAAAAGAAAGAAAAAACGAAGAAATGGATCGGGAAAAATCCCTAGCCGACGTAGTTGCTACGATCCGGAGGCCATACCCTCTGCCCAACCAAACCTTCCGAAGAATAAGAAGAAGGAAAAAAGAAAAAGAAAGAGATATGAAAAATAAATAAATATTAAAGTCAAATCCGGTAAAAAGAGTAAGTAGGTATCGGTTAACTCATAGGTTAAATATCTAATTTTACGCCTGACCGTAAATGGTCCTAAGAAACGGGTTACGGAGTGCCAATTTCTTGGCCCAATACCCCAAATATTTAAGTTCTGAAGGACAAAAATTATATTTGGCTTTATTTAAAGTTAACCCAGAGCAATCATTGGTTTATCAAAATTATTGTTCAAAATTTGTAAATGTGCGTCAAAATCATGGGATTTTATCACTACATCATCTAGGTATACAAAAACATTAGATTGCGATTCAGGTTCCAAAATTGTGTCGATTATGCGCTGAAAAGCCGCAGGAGCATTAATCAAGCCAAAGGGCATTCGTTGAAGTTGAAAAAGACTTCGACAATTTTATGTTTATTTTTTTTATTTGATTGGCCCACTTGTTCTAGGCCCTCAACAGGCTTACGCCCAATTGCAGAGTGACCAGCATAATGCTTTTTAGAGATGCCCCTGCAGAAGTTCTTAAGTTAGGAATTAGGAAGAGCATCGCGTTAAGTTAATGAATCGATAGGTTTCGTCTGAACCAGACGCGCAGGTGAAGCCCATCCGCTGTTCGGTGGTTCGATAATCGGATTGACTGTATAGTAACGTTGCTTAATGGGGGTAGCACCCTCCATCAGGCGTATCTCATGTTTACCTACTAGAGTCAAACCTATGTAACTTATCTACCATGAGTGAAAATTTTTGTTCTAAGTGGGTTTGTAAGGAATTAGTTACTAATTAGGTATTGCCAATAAATCCAAAAGAACAGTCCGATTCTTTAAGATAATTGGCACAGTAATGTAACCCATGTAATGTGTAATTTCATTGAAATGCATAAATTTATAAAAGAGCGAGAAGCGCCACAAACTAAAAGTCTTCAGCAAATGAAAAAGCGTTTTTTCTATTCCCACAAAAAATTGATTCGAACACAAATACGCACGTATAGGCCAAGTACAATTAAAACATAAAGAGGCAACGCTTACCTTAATGTAGATTAGAAGTTATCTAGGGAAGTGAGCTCAATTCCGGGATCCATAAAATGTGCAAACAAACAAAAAACTCCCAAGCCGCAGAGCTCGGAATGTAATAGCACTGATCAATGCCTGAAGAGCCTCGCCTTAATTGTAGTAAGATCACAAGTACGATACTTTTTGGAATAACCTCTCCAGTAGGAAGTGGCGGGCTACCATAACATTCGCGTATAAAAGTCGACCATAACTTGACAGAGTTCAGGTAACACATTAATTGAAAATGATAAAAAGAGATGAATTGCTACGGAAGTTGTTTCCGTGTTGTAACCGAACCAACCTCCTAATAAGGATAGTTTCTGATGGGCCCTCGTAAATTGTCCGCTCGTGATCCGGGTGGCCCAATTCAAAAAATGGCAGCTTCTTATGAGGTGTGGAAAAGTATGTCAACAGGTGTTGGCACTCGCAGGTAGATGATAAATTTAAAGCAAAGTTACCCCACATTCGTATGTAAGAACTGGTCCTTTACACTAGCAATTACGACTAAAATTAGAACTAAAATTTAAAAAAAAAAACCCCTAGAAAAAATCGTTGATAACCTTAAAAGGGTGAAGGATGAACGTACAATAATCGTCGATGGAAAATCGTATTACATATCAGTCGGAACTTAAAGAAGATACACGTCAAGTAGATTAAATGCAAATGGCGTACTAACCCTGGTCAAGTCTGAGTTTTTCTGACGCTACGGTTCATTTCTTCTTCTTTTTCACTTCTTCCTATGCTTCAGATTCCTCCGATTTTTGAAATTTTGGGGTGTCTTCAGATCCTCTGAAATAGAGAGATTTATAATCGCAGGTTTCGATATTTATCTGCACTACCGGTTTCAAGGAGGAAACTGAATTACGATCGGCGAAATATCATAGAAGCCGGTAAAGGCGTTGGAAAATTAGTGTTTGGATAATCGATAAAACGCCAGAACGTTCTAGAGATGCCTTACAAAGTTAAAACTCTAAAAGGTACTCAAAGGCTTTCCAAAAGAGTTTTCTAGACCTTTCAGATTGATTATTTTCATGAATCTCTCCCCGCGAATTCGTATTATCCAGCTCTTCCTTTGTGTTCTTCGAATTCGGAAATTCGCATTCTTCCTCGAGTCTTTCGAATTCATTATTTTTTTCATTTCTTCAGTCCGTCCAGTCTTCGATTTTGTGATTCATAAATCAGAATCAGTTTTCCTGGTTTCATAAACTAGAGAGACCGCAGTACCTATACTCTTTGTTTATTAAAATACACCGATGACTATGGGGTCACTACTACTACTCTACACATTGTTCGAAAATTTATTTAAAAAACAGGTGTAAGTTTTCAAAGGATCCAAGCTAATAATACAATTTTTTTATGAATTTGGTCAGATGCCTTTCCAAGACCATGCAAAATATGTGGGATTTTCTATCGTTCGTTTTATCCTCTTGCAGGTGTTTTAATGGGCACGTCACGAAAATAAGTTTAGTTCGCTATCAGAAGTCAAAATATCATGAGATTTAGTGAGTCAGTGGCTGCAAGTTAGGATAGGTAGTGCAGCAGGAGGTGGTTGATGGCGTACGGCCAAGCAACAACAGACGCCGCTGGCGTCCCGACGCATTCCTGTTACAGATTTAGCCCAACTTAGTAACGACGCAGGCATCCATTCAATATCGTCTACCATGATTCCTGCCGCACGTGTTTCAGTAAAAGCAATGAACGGAAAATGCGGCGAAAGATTCCTTTTTTATTTGTTTTTCGTGTTGGGCACAAAGTTTATTTTGGTAACGGATCAAAGGGGACGATGCATTGGGATTTTAGATCTGCGGTTTATACGTGGACGGAAATTATCCAAATACTTTCGATGTGTCCTCCATTTTGCGGAAAACTGCAGATCGTATTTATTGTGTTTCGCTGCTCTAAAACAATAACAATGCCATGCCTTAGTCACGAAAACATTCATTTTGAATTTCTGCCAATGGAATGTATCATCGTTTAACAGGTGCGTAAAAAATCTCCTGAGAACTTTGACCTAGAGCGCCTTTTTTTCGGGAAGGTGTCCAACTAAAAATTCGCCTCAATAATTTCGGAAGGTTCAGATTAACAAAAAAAAGTGTAATAATCGTAAACATGTACTCGTAAAACACGTATAAGAAACTAAACACATTTAAAGCTCAGTGCGGGAGGGCCAATGGGAAGAGAGTATTACACGAAAAGGGTCGGAGGGGCCATATTCCCCTACTGCTACAATCTTGGCACGCGTCAAGATTTTGTAAATATAGAACAGCTACCACGTTTCTTAAAGTTAGTTGAACAGTAGCCGTTCTGGCCAGAGCGCAGAACATTAATCAAAATTTTTCTCGAATCTAGAAAGCTCAACGCAAACAATTGACGATGCTGTCATCTGAGTTATAAGAAAACACCTGTTGTCAAATTAAGTGCTTCGCAAATTTAGTGAAAATTATGCCTCGTGCATTCCTCATCACGCATCGCCGCTACAATCCCGAAGAAATGGAGCATAAAGGTAAGAAACTGAATGTTTTCGGCTTTGGTACGCGTGTTTACAAAACGCACCGCTTAAATTGGCACAATCGAATAAATTGCGAATTTCGTGCGCGTGCCAGAATTTGAGTCACCCTCGTATAATTGCCCTCTGGAATTCCGCGCACTGATTCACTTCCTTCTGGATGGAAATCTGCGTTAAAAATAAAGCGCGCGGAGGGTTGCTATTTTAAAATCCGCTTTATATAATAGTTTACATCCCGAAAATCTCAGGCGCGGCTTTAATATCGTAAATACTGTCGTCACCCACTTCGCGAGTGCCGAAAGGCTGCACTTGCAAATTTGGCCCACACGCTAATTAGCTCGGCGTAAACAATACGAAGCAGATGCCTCGGAAGTGATATGGAGAAAAAACACCTGTAGGCTAATATAAACTTTTGGCCGGGATTCGACTGGAGCGAATGAGGTCGATGGTACATTTTCAGGTGCAAATTTAGCATCTTCATTTATCTTCTAATGGCAACTTACCAGAACAATAACCTTTACCGTTTCTTGCAATTTGGCGCGACGCAAAATTAGATTGACTCAGTCGGGGAGACTCCCATCGTTCTATTTTTGTCGGCGATTTTGACGCGTATATACGCGCAATTTGCGAAATTTTAAGGATGGCACACATAAATTTGTGGATCGGCTACTTGTTCGTGCCAATGGCGACTTGTTGCAAACTGGCAAATTGCCGATCACACCTTACGGAGCCTCATGGATTAACAGCTATCGGCGAATTTATCATTTGCAGCGTTTCCTGGTTGGCGTATTCACCTTGAAAATTCGACGCATGTGTCCAGATTTATGGCGATTTTCGACCATTGTGAATACTACACACAATATATGCTTTAATTCAGCCATATTCATCATGACAACCCTCATTCTGGTTTTAAACCATCAAATTTACAGTCATACTTCTAGAATAGGTATACCCATTTCGTAGAGTTTTCATTGGCCCTCCTAATGGGAAATTTTATGCATTTCCAAAATCAGTCTTGAGGTTTGCAATAGTTTTTGCATACATAACTAACTGCTAGCTCCTGTGGTAAGTTTACGGCTATTGGAAATTTTTTTCTTTCCTTGATTTTCCTGAAAATTACCTTCAAACATTTAATTTTCTGAATTGCTTGCCAAAATTTTGAGTATATTGACAACAAAGGCAAATATGAAACAAATCCAATTTACCGCAATAATAAAACACAACGAAGTTTTAATAGTCTCCCGTGGGATATTTTTTCTTTTACGGATTTCACAAAAAACTGTTGTCCACTAAAGGGAATTCTTTCAAATGTTAACTTTCAATGTTAACAATTGCAAACAAGTTATATTTTATTCTCGTGAGAAATTATGATTAACGAGTTTTAAACATTTTTTGCGTAAAAGGAGAAATTTTCCTACATACAAGACACTTTTCTTTTATGGACGTATTTCCAGTACCTCGTTACAAATTCGAAATTAGAAGGTCAATTCCTTTATTGTTATTTTAACATGCGCGCAGGTGTCCGGTCTTCTGAACCGGACTGTAATTTGAAATGGTCCAGATCAGACTGATGCTCGGACCGAAAAAATCAGTGGAGACCAGGTCGTCGGTTCGGTCTGGTCCAAAGACCGGTACAGAAAAACCATCTTCATGTCTGGTGCAAATGTACTGTATGTGTTGTTTTTTTTTGAAAATTGGAATATGTCGATAATACTTCAATATATATATAGGGGTTACTATGAAATAACGAGGTCAAACTTTCTCGAAATGGATATTGTTACAACCTCCCTGATCGGGGTGAAAACTTTTTTTTATTAACAAAACATCTGGCGCCACACAATGCACTTTGCGCTCATGCTACCATGGCCACAGAATTCCCTAGCCGATATCCACGTAGCCGAGTCGGCGCCAATATGGATTAAGAGGTTCATCAATAAGTAGGCGTGAAAGAAATGAAAACACTGTTTTTGTTAATCCGGTTCGAGGTCGAAGGACCGCACCGTATCGAAAGTTTTAGAGACCGCACCTAAAATCGGAACGATAAGTGTAATGTAGGGACCGGACCAAGGTCCTAACCGACATCTCGGCCCGAGACCGCGGCCACACCTAAATAGCCCCAACTTCGAAACTGCACGGTTAATCAATTCCTCCTCGACTGAATACAACTTTATTTATTTCAATAACTAAACCGACATATTTAGTTTACGTTCCCTTCTCCTTTTATACATAAGGGAAATTAGAACGATTTTGCACGAAAGTTGTACATTGTTGTAAACAGTTCGTATCGAAATACGGTTTTCGGCATAGTGTTTGAACAAATCCGAAGAAAAATGTTGTGCAATACTGGTTAAGCCATTTTTTTGAAAATTGCGTGCAAAAAAAATGTAATTACTATTGCATCATTATTGCAAAATCATAAACAGATGGAGAAATCGCTTACAAATCGTTACTTGGGTGTTTTCGGGAGCCCAGACTCCGTATCTGCTCTCGAAAATGAACGGGGATGCCCAAGGGCGACGCTACGGAGTGCAAGGGGTGCAGTGGAGTGAAAAATCAACCGGGTCGAGAATGTGCTCGGGCCAATTGACATTTTTTTCTGAAAAGTCACCCTAGCTTCCCCCGATCGCCTCCCTTGGGCATCCACGGGGAATTTTGAGAGTAGATCTCGCCTCTGCGACCGCGAAATTCCCGGAGTAATTTCTCGATGCGGTGAATTTTTCACCCCACTGTACCCCCCTCTCTCCCGGTACCCCCGTATCTTCATGCCTGTACATTTTCAGGCAATATCGAGGCAAGATCTGCAATCAGCGACCCGAAAACCTCCGAGTAAGGTTTTTGAGCAATTTTCAGGCGCTGTTAATTTTTCGCTTCACTTCCCCTCCGGCAGCTCGTAACGCCGCTCCTGATCATCCCTCAACTTCGGTCCCTCATCCGGTCAATTTCTAAAGCAGCTATGGATTTTGCGCCCCCGAAAACTCCCGAGTAACGATTTCTAAGCACAACATTTTTCATCGTATTCCTCTGAACACTATACTACTTATACCGAAAACCGCATTTCAATAGGAACTGTTTGCAAAAATGTATAAATTTGTTCCTTATTTCCCTCGTCTATTGGCATACATAATTTCTTTACGCTCAAATTTAGATAACCTGTTAAATCTCTAGCCGAAAAAAATCTCCTTTTGGCTAAATTATTGACCAGAAAGTCTTTTTTGAGTCCGATGGTTTTCACACATCTTTAATTGTAAAATTCTTGGAAAACTAGCCAGAAATTGTTATTTCGAAACGATGCCCGAAAAATATGAATTTCCGCTATGGTAAAATCGTAACTTAACGTGGGTGCCCTTTGGAGCTTTTACACCGAGTGCTCTCATAAACTTCCCATACTAACCCCTTCCTGCCCTTATTTAAATAATGACCCCCTCTCCCCCCACAAAATAGGGAATTGTTAACGCAGACGGACTTATTTAATCGTTAATTCGTTGCTTAAATCCCGACCCTACGAATCAAACAAAAACTAAAGTGATAAATCATTTCCACATATTTTTCAAATATGCCAAATTTGCAGCTTCTACGCTGCTGCATGGCATCACGCCGAGTATACATTTGAAACTAATATAATTATTATTATTATAAATTACTGAATGTGATCCCCGTTCCAGACATCTGGTCGCCTAGGTTTCCGAAACAAATTAAGATAACAATACTCCATTCGATTGAAAATACGCAGAAAGGACGATCTTTAATTCCAGTACCAAACTCTCATGGACTGTTTAAATTACACCAATTAAACAGGGTCTGTCCGGAAAGAAATCTCACCGATTTGATTAAAAAAAATTGATTGGACCAGATCCTTCTACAACATTAAAATTTTTCAAAATACTCTCCTCCCGCAGCGCTACCAGCAAGATTTCCAGGCGTCGAAGGGGTCGCGGAAGACCTTCTCAACTGTTCCGAAACGATGACCTTTCAAAGGAGTTTTCAAGCGAGAGAACAGAAAAATGCCCAGGGGAGACAGATCAGGACTGTAGGGTGGCTGGAGAATCGTTGGTGCCTTCTTGGGGCGAGGGGATGCCAAGGTGCACCACCCAGCAGTTTGTCTTTTTGTTTCAGAATGATATTCGAACACTCAAAACTCATCATCTGTTACATTTTCCAAAAAGAGGTGGGGGGGGGGGGTCGTAGTCAGACAAATCCACAAGTTCCTGGGACGTCTCCTTTGCTTCAGCGAGCGCTGCATTTCCACTTGCATGGTATACAAAAACGAGTTCCGCCAAAAAGCGTGTCCTTACTCTCCGGATGGTTGGACAATACTGAACGACAGCTTGTTTTTTAACTCAACAAATCACAAATAAAAAATACGTAATTACAATACAGTGTGTCCACGGATTGAGTGCACATAAGTTGTATATCATAAATTTCTCTTCATGTTCTGAGGATCATTCCTGCTTGATCTCAAACTAAAAATGAGCCAAATCAATTAATATACAGGGTGTTTTTTGCCGAATTCTACAGATTAGTTAAGAGTAAACTGTAAGTTGATTTGTATGAAAATAAATTGAAAGTCTTCCATAACTTTTCTAAATTCGAAACAACTTTTTCAAATACATTTTTGTTATAACTGTTAAAATAAAAACAGTTTACTATAGGTTAATTTTAGAATTCGGCAAAAAAACATCCTGTATATTAATTGATTTAGCTCATTATTTAATAGCTTAGTTTGGAAAGGGATCCTCAGAACAGCCAATTCTAAAAAAATTGGTGCACTCAATTCGTGGACACACTGTATATTAAATTAAAAAATTAAAAACAACTGTGTTGGAATCTGAAGAATAGGTTGAAAAATATGAATATTAAAAAGATCCTA
Source organism: Photinus pyralis (assembly GCF_008802855.1). Taxonomy (NCBI): domain Eukaryota; kingdom Metazoa; phylum Arthropoda; class Insecta; order Coleoptera; family Lampyridae; genus Photinus; species Photinus pyralis. The sequence continues at coordinate 3,342,104 of NW_022170663.1, forward strand.
ACACTTTTTCCAACGAACTCTTTATGTTTGGCTTTTTAGTTCAAATTCTGTGTTCTGTTGACGAAAACGAAAAACTAAATAGAGGAGTTCAGGTGGACAAATTGGTAAGAGGGCTGACCTTACTTATTCATTGATAAAATTCTGTATAACTTTGCCCATTAAGCGACTTTGGGTCTGTAATTCTTTACGAGATCCCAATAGTGAAAATGAAAAAAAACTCACACTGTATACGGATCGTACAAAGCAAGTGGTGACCATTTCAAGAAAATAAATGTAAATGTACAGGGCTATTCTGAATATTTAGACAGCGCGTGGCGCTTTTATGGCGCTCATTCTGATTCCAAAAATAGATTCTATGTTGAAATTTGCAAAATTATTGTCGGTTCTGTAATATAAGCGAACTATTTCTACCTTTTCTTCTTCTGTATAACCCATTTTATGGATGGAGTGGAATAAAACAGTTTTGACAGTGAATTTTTTTACCCACTCCCATCTTGGAGATCGTAAAACGCGATCAATCGGGACTAAAAGCGAGGGGTTCCAACCGCCTTTAGTGCTTAGTTACCTACTTTTGTTTCCAACTCCCAGACCCATCTTCCCTACTCTCCTATCCTTTTCTCCAGGTACGTTTTATCCCCACAACCCTCTAAAAAAAACCACAAAACAAGGCATGCTCGCTGGCATTAGCGATAAAATGTAAACCCGGCAACTAGCTACTTTATTACATGGCAAATTTCTCGAACCCTTCGGGGCGCCCACATTATACGGTGCAGGGGTTCGGTTTGTCCCCAGCATCGGTCGGAAACGAGCCTCATCCGACCGTTCTCTACGACTAGTCGCGGTGAAAAGGATCAGGAGAAAGGATTACGTTCAACTAGACTCAACTACCGGATTTTTACACATTAAGAGTTCAGCCATATATCCCCCCACTAATGAGATGCTTCAAATGTCAACAATATGGACATACAACACTAAGATGTAAAAATATCCAGTGTGACAGATAATATAAACAAATGCTTATACGTTGACGACATCGCGATATTTTGTGGTGGAAAATTTATCGGTAAAATTGCACGCAAATTACAATCTAAAATTAATCAAATAGTTCAGAACGGTTGAAAAAGTAACTCGTCCTGCAAAGGTTCTGGGATGAGATTGTGAACATGAATGTAACTCTACCTACTATACTGGAGATCAGGCCTTTTGAGAAGATTCCGTTAGAAATGACCTGTCGAAATATAAGCAGGAAACCACCCCAAATAGTTTCTACATACATGAATTTCAAAACATCTGTAAGGAATACCCCTTACATAAGATCCATCAGCATACAGATGGGTCTAAAACATACGCAATATGCCTTATGGCAAGCAATACTATTCTGTTCTATCGAGGTGCAATCAAGCCATTTTCTGATTGTCACTGACAGTATAAGTACCATAGATAGACTACTGGGAAATGCAAAATATCCACCTGTCCATGATCAAGCCCCGGGTTGATAGCCTACATGAGCTGAAAGCCGCAACTAAGGAGGATAATGTTATGATCCATCGTGTGCGAATTGGACACACTAAAATTACACATCAACACTTATTTAAAGGCGTAAACCCTCCACTGTGCAATATATGTCATGTCAGTGTACCGATTAAACATATACTAAATAAATGTCCAAATTACGAAACACGGAGAATTAGTCACAAACACGGTGAATAATAATTCACCGTGGTCACAAGCTACAAAACGATTGTGTAATATGAACTTCTCGAACGCGATTAATGAAAAGAAAAGTATAAACGTATGGAACGAAATATGAGGCGTAGGTAAACTGATTATTAATAGCGTTCGAATTTATTTTATCATGGCAACTACGATTTTGTAAAACAGTTTGATGGTATGCAAATAAAGCAATTGCCAAAATTATTTGAAATCGGAAAGGAGAGATCTATTCAATTTTTGAAAAATATACAGGGCGTTCCATTAAAAATTTACCAAATTTGGACTTTTTATTAATTTTGCGATATTTATTTGTTTTGTTATTTTATATTTTCTGGCGATTTATAATAAACCCCACAATTTTTGTAGTTTTTCTATCTCTTGTAATAGACACGCTGTCTAAATATACGGATTTTGTTTGTCCCCAAGGAAGAAAATTACATGCATGCTATTTGACTGATTTCATCTCTAACACCTTAGTTGAGTAAGTTGAGGTTCTAACAGGGTTCTAAAAAAAGGTTTTGAATCATGGAAAATTCTAAGAAAGTCCAAGATGATCCTAAGACCATAACAATAAGACTCCAAGGATACTCTAAGACATAAGACAGATTTAAATTGTAACGCATGTGTCCAAATTTTTACGTTTTTGGGCAAATGTGAACATTCTTCACCACTGAAATGAGAGGGCCTTATGATTTATGCTCCGACTCGACCATATTCATCCCGGGGAGTTGTTCACGAGTTATTTTCGAGGACGAAGATTTCCTTAATTGAAATTTCCTCCTAAAATTTACTAATCCTCCAATTTCGTCACATTTCCCAGATACTTCCTACATGAGGGACAAGAATTTCCATCATGATCAACCCCTCGGGGTTGGTCACTGCTTATTTTAAGGGACAAACGTTTCCTTCATTGTATAAAAATTGCTACCATTTCCCTTAATTTCTCATTCTACCACTGCCTTAAATTTCCCTAAATTTCTTCGAATTAACGTGAAATGAGTAACGTTATTTGCCTATAGAAACCTTTTATTTCCTTAAAATTTGCTCTAGATTGTCTCTCAAAATTTCCTAGAATTTCTTCACTCCTTTGAAATTTCCTCCTCTTTCCCCAAAGTTTAGTAATATTTCCCCGTGATCAACCCCTCGATTCATCCTGACATTCAGAAATTACGAGAATCTTTAGAGTTGGTTGGAATTTTTAGACATTTGGAATGTTCAGAAGTTGCAGAACTTTTAGAACCATCAGAATCTTTAACATATCAGTGGAATCATTCTTACCGAATTTTCTTTAAATTTTCTGAGAACCATCTGCAGTCCGTTACGTAAATAAATTACCCTGACATAAGCCCACGGTAAGCTCACGCAAAGTAAAAGTGGGTCGGGGTGAATAATGGGGTTCTCGTACACTAGTGAAAACGAAGCAAAAAGGAAATGTAGTAATAATAAACCGGATAGGCGTCTGTCTTTAGTAAATTTTAAAAGAGGATACTTACCGAAAGGGGGAACAACGCAGACTAGGAGATCCTTGTGGTCTTGACATGCTAAAGAAATAAAATAATTGAGAGGGATTTTTGTCACAATCGATGGTGATTTCATACGAGAGATTATTTCTCACAACGCAACTAAAAATGTCGACTGCGAATCAATTTTTTCACACTCCGGTTATTGTACGTAGTCGCTCTTTAAGTAAAACAAAAACCTTTCGTTTTTACTTGAAATAAACAAAGAATAATAATTAGCGTACCCAAATTGATGCGTACTCGCTCTTCCACTTCTCTGGCTATTTCACGCTCGCTTTCCCCACTACGTTTCTTCTATTCGTTTGTTATCGCTAGACTTACTTTAGTTCAAGTTTACTATGAACCGGTACATGTGGAAATATCCCTATGTTTAAAAAAATACAAATTCAAAACCAACGACCATATTTTTGTAAACGTTGCGAGTTTTTTACTTAATTCATTTGTGTATCTGTGAGCATTTCTTCTAGAGTTTTTGCATTTTACAGATCAGAGCCCCGAAAGGACGGTGAGTGTGGCAGAAACGACTCCGGCCGATCTGCAAATGTCCGACAGTAGTTCCGAATGTCCAGACGAACTTTACAATCTAACGAAATTAGCCGAAGTAAGTTTAGCAGCGGCGGCCGGCCAGATCTTGGATCATCCACATCTCTCCGCAACTCCGAGCAAGAAAGAAGACGAGTATTCCTACACATACACTCACAAGCTGTTTGACAAATCAACCAAATCACTGCGACCTCACTTGCTTAAGGTGATTACTTGTAGGATCGCCGGCAGTATAATTACAATATTTGTTGACAGAATGAAGACCCACCGAGACAAGTTGAGCCCCAAAATGGTGCGTCAGAGGTGTTTGGGCCGAGTAAAGGGTCAGATCCATACCAGCACGACCATCACGAGCATGAATGCTCTGATTGTGGTAAGCGCTACAGTACATCCAGCAATTTGGCGCGTCATCGCCAGACCCATCGCAGCCCCGCCGATAAAAAGGCGCGAAGATGTCCACATTGTGATAAACTCTACGTCAGTATGCCCGCATTCTCCATGCACGTCCGAACGCACAACCAAGGCTGCAAGTGTCACTTCTGCGGCAAATGCTTCTCCCGCCCCTGGCTGTTACAGGGGCACATCCGGACTCACACCGGCGAAAAACCGTTCAAATGCACGATCTGCGGGAAAGCGTTCGCCGATAAGTCCAACCTCCGCGCCCACGTCCAGACACACTCCAACACCAAGCCGCACATTTGCGGACGGTGCGGCAAGGCGTTCGCGCTCAAGTCCTACCTGTACAAGCACGAGGAGTCGTCCTGCATGCGGATAAACGGGCGACAATCGTCGAGGGAGACCTCGCCCGATAAAAACCTCGCCTCCCCAACCCCGGTGATAGTATCGGCCTCATCCAGACCACCCGAATCCGTAATTAGAAGCCCTGATCGGCCATTCAACAGCCCCGATCGTCCCGTCAGATCGCCAATGCTGTACAGATCAACCGTCATATCTCCAAACCCGGAACGCCTCCTTTACTCCACATTCGAACACCCCTCCGTCATACTGAACGCTAGCCGATTTGGCGCCACTCTCAAAATCAACTCCCTCATGCAGGACCAGCCGATGGACTTCTCCTCGACGGGACGGGATCCTTTCAATCAGGCCAGTGAGCACACGACCGGCTATGCCATTGGTCTGGCAATCACAGTATAAATCTAACCTTTTCGTATTCCAAGGGACCACTCGGGAACCAATTTTGCGTCCAAATGTATTTTCGTGTGCCTTTTGTCTGTGCCATAATTTTAGTCGATTAGATTTTAAGCGCGAGCAGTCGTAATGGTGCTATTCGCCCTCAAAGGCAGCCGTAGAATAATGCGAAATGTAGGATTAGATATGGCTATGGTATCCTAAAAATACTATTAGCCGATAAGACCAGGGTTATTATTTTTAGTTGTCAGCAAATTAATTTAAGTTAGTTTTATTGTTTTGTTTTTAAGCAGAGGTTTGATCAGTGAGTCGATAACGTCCTTTGTTTATTATACTTGACGAGAGTGTAACTAGTCGAAAATACATTTCACAGAACAAGGTTTTTAGTGAAATGTATAAATAGGAAAATTTTCCGTTTTTCTTTTTCTTTTTTTTTACTAACTGCGAGTCACTAACAAATTTAGGTTTTGCTTTCATTTGTTCTCATTAATGTATCGGCTAATGATATAAAGCGTCCTAGTCATTATTTATTGTTAATATTATTTATTTACCTAGTACTTAATACGTTTCGTGTACCTATAAGCAATTAAGGCCGAGAGATGCAATACCTGTAGTTGTAGTTGTGTGGACTTACGTGCTAATTTGTAGTTTATTGTATGTGTACTACATTTGAGTTCATTCCCTATACATAATCGAATTCTTTTAGGCTTATTCATTCCCGTGTATAAATGATCTGTCAGTGTTTAACTAAGTGCCTGTTTCACATTTAATTTTTATATATAGGAATGGTTCATTTATAAATGCAATTAGGTTTATATTCTCAATTTTGTAGAATTTGTGACTTGTACTTTTATATTAAAATGATTACAAACGGATCTTTGTTTATTTGACGAAATTATTTAATGTCTATTTTCCACTCGAAGTTTTTAAACCCCTTACCGGTGGCCAGTTAAGTTTTTTCTTTGTCTCTGTTCGGGCACTCCATCTGCTTGTGTCCAAGTTTTTCGCAAATGTAACACTTAAATTTTTTTTTGTCGCTCTGTTTCACTTTTCCGGCGAATGCGGTCGACTCATTATTAGTACCAAGTAAAACACTACCATGCATACCTAAATATATCTTAATCATTTTTATTAATTAAAAAAATTCCTGTATAGGGAAATCATGTTACATGTTGCACTGTAAATTTAACGTCGCCTCCATTTATTCATTGATCTTCTTCTATAAACGAGGGTGAATCAATTTTAGTCGGACGCCCAAGGAATTATATTACTACTTCTATGCGACGGAGAACTACGTCCTCTGAAATTCTTTGTTGGAGAAGAGAATCTGCAAAGGAAGACCCGGTAACTCCTTTTTCTAAAACCCTCTGTACTTTCATGGTCGTTTTCTGGAAATAACAATGGGACTACCGTATAATGAGTGGTATTTCATACTCCACAGACCCCTCGGTAACACTTTCTCTCTGGAGGATCGGATAATCTACCCAAAAAGTGTTCTGAGAACCATGGAGGCAAAATGTATTTTGAGAGAGTGTTACGGGGGGAGTCTGGGGAGGGGGGATGGCTCCTCAGTATACAGTAGTCTCACAGTTATTTCCAAAAAACGTCCATGATGTTGAAGTACCTAGTTGTTTCCCGCCTTAAGTTAGTTATATTATTAGTTAGTAGTTGGCAATTCTGCAGTCTGTCATTAATGCTGACAATCATCTTTTCTTTTGTACTTTTCGTTGTAAGATTATTTTCCAAATAAATGTATTATTCAACAACATTGCTTTGCTGCTGCGCTTAACTGGAATACATGAAAGGTTCTCTGAAATTCCTTGTTGGAGAAGAGAATCTGATAGTCCCCCCAAAAATTAATATGAGAGCCATGAGGGAAAAAAGTTACTTGAAGGGACGGAATGAAGTAATGATTCCTTATAAAGATAGTGTAATAGAGGAAATGAACAAGACAATAGAATGGAAAAAGAAGAGACGACGTTGTTGCAAAATAGTGATGGGGGACTCGAACGTTAGTATTGGAGAAGGTAGAATGAACAGAGTCGGTGGAGATTATGAATTGGGAGCAAGCAATGAAAGGGGGTGGACGTCTAATAGAATTATGCAAGAAAGGAAGATGGTCAGAGCCAACACTTGGTTCGAACATCATAAAAAATCACCTGGCGGCAGATATCGAAAGCAGATTGATTTCATCATGATTGAAGAGAGATACAGAAATGGTTTAAAAGATGTGTGTAGATTTCCAGGTGCAGATGTCAATAGTGACCAAGGATTAAAGTCGCAAAAAACGTAAAGGAATGGGGTCTTGTAAAATTAAAGGAGACGGATAAAAATATATAGGAAAGACACTAATGGAAATTGAAATGAGATGGGAGGTTGCAATGAAGAGTCATGAAACTACAGAAGACAAATGGAAGAGCATGAAGAATGCGATGGAAGAAAAATATCAAAGAACACATGCATAACATTTGAAATGACTGAAAAGATGGAAGAAAGAAGGAAGTATAAGAGGCAAGATACGACAGAGGGAAAATGAAATACCGACAACTGAATATTGAATTAAAAGGAGAAACTAAAAGGGTCGAGAAGCCTTGAATAACATTGAAATGATTGAAAATATGGAAGAAAGGAGAAAGTATAAGCGGCAAGGTATGACAGGGGGGAAAATGAAATATCGAAAATGAATATTGAATTAAAAGGAGAAACTAAAAGGGTCAAGAAGCCATGGATATCATTTGAAATGATTGAAAAGATGGAAAAAAGGAAGAAGTATAAGCTGCAAGAGACGACAGAGGGAAAAATGAATTACCGACAACTGAATATTGAAAAGAGAAACTAAAAGGATAAAGAAGACATGCGGATAACATTAGAAATGATTGAAAAGATGGAATAAAGGAAGAAGTATAAGCGGCAAGATCCGATAAAGGGAAAAATGAAACACCGGCAACTGAATATTGAATTAAAAAGAAAAACTAAAAGGGCGAGGAAGCCATCAGGTCTGCTAAATGAATGCAAGGAGAAGATCTCGATCATCAAATAGGACGGCACGTCATCGTGTTCAACAAAGTAATAAATATGGTGTACCTATAAATATAGAGGAACTATCATAGGAAGAAAATGGTGGGAATATTTTGAGGTCAGAAATAAAGGCGATTCAAAGAAGGAACTGGGGTATTTGTGTTATGAGATTTGCGAGAGTAGTGTGTGGTCTGAAGATTTTCTTTGAAAAAAAAAGAAGGGAACCACGAAATGCGAGGAAACCAGAATCGTCAGTGTTATAGTTCGTGCTGCTAAAATGTGGTTGCGGGTTTGGATAGGAGGCTGAGAAGGATAACGTAGGGGATGAGCAATTGGAATCCCGAAGGGGTTTGGGAACCAGAGATACAATCGCACTATTCTACGCACCAAAATTAATAAGAAAAGGTGTTTTCCCGAGAAATTTTGGTGCAGTGGATTTTTGGTAAAAAAGGAAGGTATAACACTGCCTTTTTTTGGGGCCCGAAAAAAAAATTGTCTCAGATCGAACCGGAAAAAAATTTTCTTTTAGAATGTGGCCTGTAGAATCCATAATTTCAAACAGTTCCAAGATTGGGCTACTAGTTCAAAAGTTACAGCCCTTTGAATTTTCTTTCGAAATTGGTTTCTAGTCTATAACTTTTGATTGAGAAGTCTGATCGAAAAAGTACGAATTGTTTTGGATTCTACGCACCAAAATTAATAAGAAAAAGTGTTTTCCCGAGAAATTTTGGTGTAGTCGATTTTTGGTAAAAAAGGAAGGTTATACACTGCCTTTTTTTGAGGCCCGAAAAAAAAATTGTCTCAGATCGACCCGGAAAAAAATTTTCTTATAGAATGTGGCCTGTAGAATCCATAATTTCAAACAGTTCCAAGATTGGGCTACTAGTTCAAAAGTTACAGCCCTTTGAATTTTCTTTCGAAATTGGTTTCTAGTCTATAACTTTTGATTGAGAAGTCTGATCGAAAAAGTACGAATTGTTTTGGATTCTACGCACCAAAATTAATAAGAAAAAGTGTTTTCCCGAGAAATTTTGGTGCAGTCGATTTTTGGTAAAAAAGGAAGGTTATACACTGCCTTTTTTTGAGCCCCGAAAAAAAAATTGTCTCAGATCGACCCGGAAAAAAAATTTTCTTATAGAATGTGGCCTGTAGAATCCATAATTTCAAACAGTTCCAAGATTGGGCTACTAGTTCAAAAGTTACAGCCCTTTGAATTTTCTTTCGAAATTGGTTTCTAGTCTATAACTTTTGATTGAGAAGTCTGATCGAAAAAGTACGAATTGTTTTGGATTCTACGCACCAAAATTAATAAGAAAAAGTGTTTTCCCGAGAAATTTTGGTGTAGTCGATTTTTGGTAAAAAAGGAAGGTTATACACTGCCTTTTTTTGAGGCTCGAAAAAAAAATTGTCTCAGATCGACCCGGAAAAAAATTTTCTTATAGAATGTGGCCTGTAGAATCCATAATTTCAAACAGTTCCAAGATTGGGCTACTAGTTCACAAGTTACAGCCCTTTGAATTTTTTTTCGAAATTGGTTTCTAGTCTATAACTTTTGATTGAGAAGTCTGATCGAAAAAGTACGAATTGTTTTGGATTCTACGCACCAAATTTAATAAGAAAGTGTTTTCCCGAGAAATTTTGGTGTAGTCGATTTTTGGTAAAAAAGGAAGGTTATACACTGCCTTTTTTTGAGGCTCGAAAAAAAATTGTCTCAGATCGACCCGGAAAAAAAATTTTCTTATAGAATGTGGCCTGTAGAATCCATAATTTCAAACAGTTCCAAGATTGGCTACTAGTTCAAAAGTTACAGCCCTTTAAATTTTCTTTCGAAATTGGTTTCTAGTCTATAACTTTTGATTGAGAAGTCTGATCGAAAAAGTACGAAGAATCCATAATTTCAAACAGTTTCAAGATTGGGCTACTAGTTCCAAAGTTACAGAACTTCGAATTTTCTTTCGAAATTGGTTTCTAGTCTATAACTTTTGATTGAGAAGTCTGATCGAAAAAGTACGAATTGTTTTGGATTCTATTATCGCAGATGTATAGAACGAGAAAGACTTTCGATAGTGTGAAATACGAAAAACTGTTGGAAATGTTAAGGGATAAGGGTGTGAATTGGAAAGAAAGAAGATTGTACACGCAGCAGGAAGTGGCACTGAAGGTCGGTGGTAAAATGAACGGTTTGGAATAGGAAGAGGAGTTAGGCGGAGATGTTTTATCTATCTCTAACTTTATTTAATATTTACATGGAGTATGTAGTGTTGGAAGTGCTGGATAAGGAATAAGGGAGTGGCAGAAACGTAAGGTCAGTCAGGCGGTCAGTTAGGCATAATAATATCACAGATTTAGAGTGTTTAAATCTGTGGTAATATCACACGATTGGTTGAGTGAAAAGGAGATAATGCTAAAACTTGGAATGGTCAAGACAGCGTATATGAGAAAGAGAGTGGGACTTAACAGTAAGATGCATTTAAAATTGAGAAAATGACCGGTGAAATATTTAGTTTGGAGTTACAACAGTAAGTAATATTAAAAAGATAAAGAGACACTGGGTGAGCTACATATTGAGGGGTAATGGAATGATGAGAGACGTATTGGAGGAATCGGTGTAGACTGGAGGTGGAGGGAAGCAAGGAAAAAGAAAAAGAATAGGGATTGATGATTTGAAGAATGTGGGGATACAGAGAGAGGCAATGAACCGGGGGTTGTGGTGGACAACTCAAAAAAACTCATTAAAGGGAACAAGGAAATTTTACTTGTTTCGGAATTTTTCACCCCAATTCAAAACAAGACACCATGAATGAGTGATTTATCCTCGACGACTGATGGCCGTTTCTCGTAGTTTTCCCAGTATGGAAAGAATTTCAATTTTCCGAATAACGTTCCTACGTATTTGACTTTGATAGCTCTCCTTCAGAATATTTCTTTCCTACGTTTAATTACTGGAGTGAATTAGTAAAAAATTTTTGCCAATGCGAAAGAAACGGACTGACTACGTACATGACGTTAAAAATATATAAAACTTCAAAGATGATAAAATTTTGAAATTGCAAAATTCAATTAATAAGTCATCAATGCTAAATGTGGCATGTCCGATGCCCCTACGATACACATTTATGCAATTTACGCAATTAATTTAAACATAAAATACAGAGTGTTATACATTTAAAAGTATTACAGTGTCAACCAGCATAGGACGGATTGGTAATACAGCCTGTGTATAATATCATTGCCGGAAATTGTTCAACGCTTTAATCTGGTTAATCTGGCGCTAAAACTAAAGATGAGTGGGGAACATTTTTTTGCTCCATGTAAAATAGGACAAGTATTTAACAGTAGCAATATCTTCTGGCAGAGGATAACTCGAATCAGAGGTCAAGAAAAGAAATTCGTTTCGTGGATATTTGTAGATAGGCCGCTGGGCGGTTAATTTCCGAAGATGGAGAGAAAAATGCTATATTTTCTCACATTTTTTGCGCTTTTTAGTCATGGTGAATTTCGACAAACGGCCGTAAGTATTTTTAGATTTTTACGTTTAAAGTAGCTTTCTGAATGGATAATTGAATGTAGATAATCGGCTCATTCACAAAATTCGTTATGGTTCAAAGGTGCGGTCAAAAGGCATTGGAACCGCACCAGATTATCCGTTAATAACAATCTTTCCTAGCTTAATTTTGTCAATTTTTTCAATTTATTCCGCTGTTCTACTTAGCTAAAATGTAAACGTAAAATTCTCGTTTTATGCTTCATTTAGAAACATATTTAGTTCACATTGATAACGTTTTTAAATTTCATAAATAAACACTGATAACATTGCAATCCAGTCTAACGATTTTTGAAACTTTCAGATTTCAAATGCAGAGCCAGAGCCAATTGAAGAAAAGCGAACAGAGGTGCTTGCCAAAAGTGACATAGAGAAAGCTAAAACGTTTTATGATTACCAAACGGTGAGTGATCTTTCAATCTGAAATCGAAATGAACTCAATTTTAGCACGTGGTTGCCTACAAGGATCTAATTGGATCAAAATGTTTCATAGAGAGGATGCAATTAAATTCAAATGCACAAAAGCAGGCCCAAATAAAAGCAAATCCAAAAATACTCTATATGTACGATTCTAAGCTAACAAAACGAAAGGTGAGCCCGTCTTCATCTAATATCCTTTTGAAAAAGCCGCAAATTCAATTATTTTATTTCATTTTTAGGTGTACGCCATAGCAGGTTCCAGAATTGTGGAGTTCTGTCGAGGTTTTCCCACATATCTCCTCCAAGAATTTTTTCCAAAGCCGACCGACCTAAACGATGAAGATTCGGCAAACGATATATTTGCAAACGACGTCAACGTGCGAAAGAAACGCTCACCTCAAAATTATTACCCCGGAAGAGTACGCGGGCAAACCCAGTCACAGTATTTGAACTATGGGAATGGGGGAAGTATTCCCGGTCGAGCAGAAGCCGAGGCATCTTATGGTTTATCAAAGGCGGTAGTCAGTAAGTAACTGGTTAATTGTCGTGCATTATCTGCTCACGATTTATTTTAGCGGGAAGTAGCGGAATGGGACAGGCGCAAAGTCAATCGAGCCCTTTTGGTTGCGACGGATGTTACGGGCAAGATCAAACAATGCAATTTGGAGGCAGACCAGGTGTGCCAGAAAATCAGGGTGAACGGCCTGGAGGTAAACCAGGCGGTAACGGTCGGCCACCCTATTTACCGGGTGGAAATGGTGGTCCATCATATGGACCTGATGGAAAACCGGTTGGGCCACCTTATGGCAACGGAAAACCGGGAGGCAACGGTGGTCCCCCATATGGACCAAGTGGAAAACCAGGCGATCATAGACCGGGCACTTATCCGGGACAAAATGGTGGACCACCATATGGTCCAGATGGTGGGCCTCCTTATGGCCCTAGTGGAAAACCAGGAGGAAACGGTGGTCTTCCATACGGACCAAGTGGAAAACCAGGCGATCATAGACCGGGACAAAACGGTGGACCACCATATGGGCCAGACGGTAGACCGGGAGAAAACGGCGGCCCTCCATATGGACCAAGTGGAAAACCAGGCGATCACGATCCAGGCACATATCCAGGCCAAAACGGTGGACCACCACATGGTCCAGATGGTGGGCCTCCTTATGGCCCTAGTGGAAAACCAGGAGGAAACGGTGGCCCATATCCCGATGGAAAACCGGGAGGAAACGGTGGTCCTCCATACGGACCAAGTGGAAAACCAGGCGATCATAGACCGGGACAAAACGGTGGACCACCATATGGGCCAGACGGTAGACCGGGGCAAAACGGCGGCCGTCCATATGGACCAAGTGGAAAACCAGGCGATCACGGCCCAGGCCAAAACGGCAGACCACCATACGGTCCAGATGGAAAACCGGACGGCAACGGTGGCCCCCCATATAGACCAAGTGGTCCTGACACTTATCCAGGACAAAACGGAGGACAGCCGCACAGACCAGGCGGTAATGGTGGTCCAGCTTACGGCCCCGACGGAAAACCAGGTACTTGGCATGGTGGAAAATTCAGTGGCGAATTCTCTGGAGTTTATGGACATACAACCAATCAAAACGGACAGTTTTCTGGTACTTTCGGGGGACAGTATGATGTTAACGGATACGGTCCACCACAACCAGGTTACCCAGGAGGCCCAGGTGCCGGTGGAAATGGCCCGGGAGGCTATCCAGGAGATCCGCATAAACCAGGTTACCCAGGAGGAAACGGAAATGGAGGTCCAGGTGGTTATCCAGGACATCCACATCAACTAGGCTACCCTGGAGGGGGCGGACCGGGCGGCTATCCAGGAGAACCGCATAAACCAGGTTACCCAGGAGGAAATGGAAGTCCGGGTGGTTATCCAGGACAACCACATCAACCAGGCTACCCAGGAGGTGGTGGACCTGGCGGCTATCCAGGAGAACCGCATAAACCAGGTTACCCAGAAGGAAATGGAGGTTCGGGTGGTTATCCAGGACAACCACATCAACCAGGCTACCCAGGAGGTGGCAGGCCGGGCGGTTATCCAGGAGGACCCCATAAACCAGGTTACCCGGGAGGAAATGGTGGCCCGGAAGGCTACCCAGGACAACCGCAACATCCAGGTTATCCAGGAGGAAATGGAGGTACGGGAGGGTACCCAGGACAACCGCTACATCCAGGTTACCCAGGAGGAACCGGAGGTCCAGGTACAGGAGGGAATGGAGGCCCGGGGGGTTATCCAGGACAACCGCAAAGGCCAGGCTACCCAGGAGGCCCAGGGGTTGGAGGCAATGGTGGTGTAGGAGGTTATCCGGGGCCGGGTTATCCAGGAGGTGGTAGACCGGGTGGATATCCAGGCCAACCAGATGTAAACGGAGGTTCTCCAGAAAGTCAAGCAACTCGACCTGGTGGCGCTTGGCCTGGTGGAAAATTCAGTGGCGAATTTGCCGGAGTCTATGGTCAATCGAATAACCAAAACGGTCAATTTTCCGGCACTTTTGGCGGAAAGTACGATAGCAATGGTAAACCTACAGGTTATCCTGTTGGACCTTCAAGTTCTGGTGGCCATGGTTCCGATGGAAAATTTCAAGGTTCCTTTGCTGGAAATTATAACTTCGAACAGTATGGGGGTGGAAAGCTGGGCGGAAGTGGGTGGCCAGGGCCCGGTCATCACGGTGGTGGAGGGCCGGGTGTAGGTGGATTTCCAGGACATGGAGGGTGGTCAGGGCAACCTGGGGGAGGTTCAGGAGTAGGGGGAGGGTCAGGAGCGAGAGAACCCGGTCACGGAGGATGGTCAGGGCAACATGGGGAACAGCCAGGAGTAGGTGGAGGGTCAGGATCGAGAGAACCCGGACACGGAGGTGTAGGTGGACAGCCGGGTTCTGGAGGATGGAGCGCCGGTGGAGAGCCTGGAGTAGGTGGTTGGCCAGGAACGGGCCAAACTGAAGGCGGTGGGCCAGGTGCTGTTGGATGGCCTGGGCAACATCACGAAAGTGGGGGATCTGGAAACGGCGGATGGTCTGGAACAGGACAACCGGGTGGAAGGCGACCTGGAATTGGAAATGGCGGACCATCACCTTCTGGATGGCCCGGAGCAGGAGAGCCAGGAAATGGAGGATGGCCGGGAGGAAGCCAACCCGGAGGTGGTGGGCCAGGGGGTGGATGGCCAGGCGTAGACCACCCTGGCGGCGGGGGTTCAGGACCTGGTGGGTGGACAGAAACAGGTCAACCTGGAAGTGGAGGTTGGCCTGGTAGTGGAACAGCAGGGGGAGGGTCATCAACGGATGGTTGGCCTGGAAGTACAGGAGCTGGAGGATGGCCTACTGGAGGATATCCAGGTTCAGGCGAACAAGGCTCGGGACAATGGGGAACAGGTGGGGGTGTTCCTGATAATTACGAACGCCCTGCAGAAGATGATGCTAATTCCCAAGCTCAAACTTCTGTTCAGCAAGTGAACAATGAAACTCAAGCTAGTGCGTCTGCGCAAGGATATTATGCAGGGGGAAACGCTCAATCGCAGGTATCTGGTGTCTACAGTGGATCTGGATCGTTTAGCGCATCTGCGGGAACTAATGACGGAAAAAGAGGGGCCCTTAGCCAAGTATCAGGTGGGAAAGACGGAGCTACGAGTAGCGCTCAAGGGACGGGTGGAGTAGGGCAGTCGCAAGCTCAGGTTGAATTAGCATCAGCAACTGGTCAGACGTCGTCAAGCGCGCAGTCTAGTGGATTGAATCATGGCACAAATACACAAGTACAAGGTGGAATGAAAGGAGGAATGGCCGATGCTCAAGCAAATGGACCGGGAAGTACATCATCACAGGCTCAAATAGGATTTCTACCACATGATGAAACAGATGAAGGAGGTAATCATTCTCCATTTAGAGGAGGTGGCACAGCTGCTGCGCAGAGTGGGTCGCATTCGGGTCAAAGTCAAGTACAATTGCAAGGAAAATTCTACCAAGGAATTAAATATGTTGGTTCTGCACAAGCTGGATCTGGGTCAGTGGAACAGTTGAGAAATCAAAGTCAATTCGGAAAGGTAATCTTCCCAGAGATCAAACCGTTGAATATAACTGTTCTGCCGGAGGAGATACAAATCAGTAATCAAAATGTGTCCACTGATTCGCTTACTCATAGTGAAAATCGGAAGCATAAAAATCCCACAACTATCTCTCCTAGTTCTGATGACTATTCTGTAGAATATGACGTTGGAGATGAAGACGAAGATGAGGAAGTACACCCAAAAATGCACACTATTAGTCAAACCACTCGCTCACAAAAGCAGCACGTAGTTCTCGACCCATTGGAAGATATAGACGCAGTTGTTATGCAAGTGCACGGTCAACCATCTCTACCCGAGGGTACGGTACTACAACCTGGGCAAGAAGTACCTGGAACGAGCGGATATCAGATACCTAAAGGATTCCGGGGAGTGGTAAAGTCGGTAGCTGGCGAGCCCCACACACAAGCAACGGGGTACAACTCGCAGGCGCAAACAGTGTCGCTTGTACCCGGTAGAGGTGAAATTATTTACAGAAACCCCACGTATTCGATTACTTCAAGAACAGGCACGCGAAACGGCCACTACAGCTACGGCTCTGGCTACACGTACCAGCCACGACAATATCAGTGGAGAACAGGTGAAAGTGTACCTGGATTCGTCTCCACGACAACCTCGGAAACCGGTGTACAGAACGTTCTGACAGGAAAACGAATTCCTTCAGTTTATTATAGCCAGTCTTCTACGTGCGGATATTTCACTAACACCTGCGTTTACAATGGAAATACAAAAATATGCATGCCGAAGCCAAAATTGAACGCGGATGGTTCTCCTGTTATATGCTAGTTTAGAAATTTAAGAAAATAGCTTTAAAATGCTGCATTATTTGTGCAATAGATATTTATTTGATTTTTTGGTTTTCTTGGATATGCTTCACTTTTTTTAAGCGGCCAAATAGGTTCCCTCTCCCTTCTAGATTTAATACAGCAGATTTTTTAAAATATATTCAACATCCATTTGCAAAATACTGGGCACCTACCACCCTCGGTAAATTTACAATTGTTTTTGCAATGTTGTTGTACAGGGTGATTCAATATTACTTTTCAGACTTTGGGTGTACCTTTTTTTGGTCAGTACGAGTATTTCGACTAATTTAGAGGCAAGAGTATTAACACTCTTTTCTATTTCATGACCAGAATTTTGAAGATTGAACAACCACATCGAAAGTCATAGGCCAAAGTGTAGCCTTTGCTTTTTCTCTATACTCGTATAGGCATTTTTGCCTATAAATTTTGGTGTAGTAGTCGAATTTCGTAAATTGTGGTCGTTTTGGGTTCCACAGGTCAAAACCTATCACATTTTTCGTTGTATTCGGCAACCCCTAAAATTCTAGTCGCATTCTACAAGCGAAGATAAGGAAAGTTTACCATGGTGTCGTAAAGTCCCTCAATTTTATGACAACTTTATTAAGTAGGTACCTAACCTGCTAGGTATACTTCTATACTCCTGGTCAAAAGTCGAATTGCTTTTTTTCGTTTCTAAGAAATAACCAGCATTATTTAACGAAATCTAATTCTGAGGATAGTATTAGGGGAGCCACTTACTTTAATTACATGTAAAAAATAAAAAAAGGGATAGTCTTTTGTGGTGTTCAATTTCTGAGTGCTTAACAACCATAAAATGGACTCTAGAACAAATCCCACTAGGTATCCTGACATGACCCTAGGCACTGTTACTGCAATATATTAGTTACTACCCCTTCAAATACATTTCTCATTAGTCGATGGGTGTATTGATACACCACCATAGATAAAGCCAAAGAGCTTTGACTTCTCTGCAGAAGCAGTGATAATTGGAAGGTGGTTTGATAACGTGGATTAGCCGAAGGTGAAGGAACAACGCAATAAATAAACCCAATAATTTTACATGCAGATAAACGTCTTACAACTGGCGCGCCTACCTAAAAAATGTGGCACCCAATTATATATGCTTCAAACCGGTTCGGAAAAACACTGATTAAATCACATAATTATAAACATTCAATGTCCCCCAAATAACCAATCGAGAGATAGTTAACAATTAATCTAGTCATAGATAAACTTTGAACGTGGAGTATTCGTGACTTAAAAACCATGAGTGAAAAACATCTACAAAAAGGTATGTAAAAATCGAAATATGAAACCGGCATTTAAAATTGTAGGTAGTGCATTTCCTGCAAAGAGCGACGATGGGAAATGGCGACTGTATTCGATGCAATACTGCCCGTATGCCCAACGAGCTCGCATAATATTGGCATTAAAAAATGTACCACATGAAATTGTGAATGTAAACACTACAAATAAGCCCGAGTGGTTTCTCGAATTAAATTCGTTAGGTAAGGCTTTCGCTTCATTCAAGTAGGTAAATTAGAAATCATTTTTTAAAGGCAAAGTGCCCGTCTTGGATACAGGGTCGTCTATCATACCGGAAAGTTTAGTCATATGTGACTATTTAGATGAAATTTTTCCTGAACCACCATTACATTCGAAAGACGAACAGCGGCGTGAAAGGGATGCTGCGCTTTTGAAAGAGTTTGACGAGTTTCTGACAATCTATCACGGTGGAATTCGGTCACAGGATGAGGCGAGTTATCCTGCGTGCGTTCAGGAATTGACAACGCGTGTTGCCAAGTTTGACGAGGAGTTGAGGAAGAGAGGTAAATGGAACCAAATTCAAAGATGAGCAATTTTCATTGCAGGTACCTACTTCGGGGGTGAAAAACCCCAAATGATCGACTTTATGCTTTGGCCGTGGGCCGAAAGGGCACCCATCGCAAGTCAAATATTCAAGGAGAATTTTCCAGATGCAACTGTTTTTCCCAGTTTGTACAGCTGGTGTGCAAAGATGCGCGTGAACCCTGTTTTGCAGGATACAAAGACTGATTTTAGAAAACAACTGAAGTTCTACGAACTTTACCGATGTGGAGGTTTCATTGATTACGATATGCCTATATAAACTTAAAGTGTGCCTATATGCAATATAACAATTATGTACTGTTTAACTTCATTTACCAAGCATTCTAAACGAATCACACACATACAAAAATTATTATAATCGATCGTCCTAGAAATCTTGTTTTGTTTAGCAAACATTATGCTATAGGTTCGCCATATTGGAATAATCACAGTTTCGTAAATGTGGATTGTTGAGTATGCTTCCGATGCTTCACGCAGGGTAACTAGCATGGTGATTGTTGGCGCCTAGAGTTGTTCACACTCCTTCGCGAACACTTACCCAGAGATCAAAGATTTTGAAACTCTTTCCAACCTAAAAGTTTAAAAAAATGGCTGAAATGCTCTAAGTAGTGATGAGGATTCGCATTTGGTATGCGTAAAGTACACTTTTTGCACGGAAAGATTTAGAACATTCCGCAATGTTAACTCAGCGGTCATTTCAAAATGGTGAACCGAACGCAACATTTCTAAAACTTTCTTTAAATGTTTAACCTAATACAACATTTTGTATACTAGTAAACTTATAGATAAATAAACGACCATTTCATTATTTTCAAGGGCTGTATATTGTAAAGAATATGTCAAAGAGAATCAATCCAACCCATCCTTTGAGGCCTCACCTCACCCAATTCTAAATGTTTTTGGAGATTTGGAGATTAAGAATTTCATTCTTTCTATATTTCTTTTTCCTCTGAAATTTATCTTTTGGCTTGTATAGGAATATTTGTAATGTTTAAAGACCTTCATAGAAACCTCCTTAGAAATCTGTTTCGTTTTTTAGTCATTTTTTTACAGAATATTTTGCCTGCAGTCTGTAAAGCATGTTGCCTCCCTAAGTCTACTCAGTAAATTATAGTCAAAACTTGAAAATTAATTCACTTTCTCAAAAATCGTCTTGGAGCAATTCTTAAAAACCTTAACGTTATTTTTGAAATCACTAAAAACTTAAATTAATTTTAGACACTGCCCTACGAGAGTTCTTAAAAATATTCTTATAGTCTCAGAAATGAGAATGTAGTGGTTTCCTTAGAAATATTTCTAGAGCCATCTAGAGAGTGACTACAGGGAACTTCTCAGGAATCTGTGCAAGAATCATCTTATTTTATTGGAAGTCCTTCTGGTAAAGGGATTTATGGAAACCCTGCTAAAAATTACAAAAGCTATTTCAAAATCTTAAAAGACTACACGGTGTCCATTTTTCGAGTGCCACTATGGGGATCTCGCATATCTTAAGAGATAGACATTTGGTTAAACGAGGGCAAAGTTGCGAATTTTCGTGTTGAATAATAATCTGAAAAGAAATTTAAAATATCTTCAATAGTTTTGAAAATATTGCAAAAAAAAGAAAATTTCTGATTTTCGTTTTTAATTTTTTCATAGTTAACTAATCGTTCTAGACATTTCTAATTAACACATTATTCAGACACTTTTTAATGGAGATTTCGAATATGGCATCCCGTTTTCAATAACTTTAAAGACGGCGGAGAAAAACAAGTGGCAACTTTAATTTTTCTTATGGGCGTCGTTTTGGATTTTGACATTTTGAGATTACGTCTTTTTTTCTCTTTACAACGATATATCACACATGGTATGGTTCAGTAACACATTTTTCTGCGAAGAGTGCTTTGGAAAAATAAAACGTTCTTTTGTTGTGAACAAAAGGTTGACTTATTTCAAGTAGTGTCATTTACGTTTGTGCTAGAATTATTGCGAATTGCGTATTTTGTTCTAATTTGAATTATAATTTTCTTGCAAAACGAAGGTTCAATTCTATTCAGATGAAAATCTCAACACAACTAGTTCCCTGCCAACGCTCCAACCAGACAGATGGATTAAACTGTCAAACTTTTGTTCACGATAAAAGAACGTTTTGTTTTTCCAAAGCACTCTTCCCGAAAAATTAAAAAGTGTCTAAATAATGTGTTTTTGCGATATTTTCAAAACTATTAAAGATATTTTTCATTTCTTTTCAGATTATTATGCAGCACGAAAATTCGCAACTTTGCCTCCATTAACCAACCCTCTATCTCTTTAGGTAAACGAGATCCCCATAGTGGCACTCGAAAAATGGACACCGTGTATAATCATTGAATAAATATAATCTAGTGGCGGCGCCAGAGGGTGGCTCGACCTTTACAAAATGGCCAGCGCTGCCATGAACACTTGGCGAATTGCGCCGAGAATGCGGTCCACGGATCGTTTCACTTTCTTCCTATTTCTACAAATATTCAATTAAATTCACTTTCTTCTGGTTATATATATTCAGGGTGACACAACGAAAATGAAACAGACTGAATAACTCGCAAGGAAATAGTTTTTGGAAAAAAACGCAACAATATTTCATGGTTCAAAATTTGAATATTCATTTCAATTATTTGTGATTTGACACCCTGTATCCTAGAAGCGACTCGCCCCTTTCCAATGATATGTCAGTCGACCCAACGTTCAATTTAAAATTATTGAAGGGGTGGAAACTAGGCCTAGGGGGTCCCCCTTCCAATTCAAATCGACGTGTTTTTGCATTTTTCGTTACGAGTTAAGTCTGTTTTCGAGTTTCGTTTAGCCATCCTGTATATTCACAGTTTATAAATATGTTGGTACATGAGCGCTTTGAATATAGAGCAAAGGTATAGAGTAAGATGGGTAAAAGTACGCACTTGATTTTTGCATCCGATCGATTATATTGAACCTATCAAAAGCTTAAATTTTCTATTTATGTGTTGTTCTTACTGAAATTTTAACAGGATCGCCTTTTAGTGGAACGAGTACTTACATTAAACACATCAAAATCTGCATGCGCGAATATGAAAAATTTTTGGTGGACTAGATAATTCGCTTAATAAAAAGCGAATCGATGCGTGAGAAGTAAATATTATACCTAAAGGGAAGGTACTGGGCCCCAACAAAATTCTTCCGTGTGAAAAAGTTAAATTTTGAAGAAACTCATTTTTATTTAGCATTCTGTAGGATAGGGCCTGGTATTTCTAGTATTATATTATTATTATTACGAGCCATTTCAGCAACTTTCTGAGCTTTTTAAGCCATGTCAGAAATCGCTAAGCACGTAACTGAGGAAATAAGTGTTCAAAAGGCAGTCAAAGTGACATAAGAGTGCTCGTAGAGGGGTTTAAGAGGGTGTGGAACGTGCTAAAAGGCATTCGAAAACCTTTCAAACGCTTTTCAAGTGTTCAAAGGCTTACTAAGTCCTGTTTGGCACTTTACATCGTTTGTTCGGGCCGTACTCTACCTTTTCAAGTTTTTAGATCCTTCTATAGCTTTTTTAAAGCCCTGAGCGAAACTATCGTCTCAACGCAACGTAAGGAAATTCTCATCAAGCTACTTTCCTCGTCAACTCCTCTGAGAAAAAGAAATAATTTATTAGGAAAACTACTATTCATAATTAAAGGTAATGCAGATTTTATTGTAAATAAATGGATTGTATGATATTTATTTAAAATAACTGTTTTCTATTTTGAATTTTCTCAACTTACATTTTAAATGCGTTTTTTCAATTCTAATAAAAATTGGCTTATCACTTTGGCTTGTGGAGGAATTATTCTTTGCTAAATTCGCAATCTGGCAACGCTGCGTGTATTGAATTGACAGGCTGTGGCTGAATATACGCGTTGTGTATTTTCTAACCTCAATATTTCATATTTGTAAAGGTTAATTTCAAACTTCTTTTAAATATTTCAAATGGATAATTACGATAATTACATGAGGCCTCCTTGTGCCCAACAGTCTCAAAATAATGTACAATACACGTCCTTTTCGATGTCTCAAACGAACAACGTTAATACCTACAATATGCATTACGAGTACAACTATTCCACCCATATCACCCGAAACCCAACGTATTCGTTTTCAAACTGCTCCGCAGACCAACTCGATTCGACGACTTGGATACCGGATCCTCGAGCCGTCGCCGACATTGAAAGAGGCCTGCATTTCTCAGATAAAATGGAAACGATCGAAATCACAAGCAAGGATCTAAGTCCCGTTAGCTGCTGTAGTAATATTGATTCGCTCATACCTGACTTTTACAAGAAGCCCAACGACACACAAACCCAGTGGTCTTCAAACACTCAAAAATTCGACTATCCGTCCTGCTCGCAGATTTTGGATCATGGGGGCAACTTTATGGCTTTAGACGAACGCACGAAATATCCTCACAACTACCCATTTATTGATGGAGAAGCTGACTACGGTTACGGAAACGATTTATTTAATTTGGATATCAACCAAGAAGCCTTCTATGGTGGGGCATTTCTCGATTTAAACAACCTAAATCAACAGCAAGCCGAGGGATCCAACGACGAAAGTGATATAATTGTTGAAGAATCTGATGACGAAGTTACTGACTGTAGTGAAGATAATGAAAAAACGTACGGGTACTCGACCCATTGCATCATATGCAATGCCTTGTATACGCCTGTTGGGAGTCAATTTTACATTTTAAATACAGAGACACCTCTAACGATGTCGTCTCAACAGCCAGTGATTAATAAACTCCTACAGTTCGTTGGAATGCTGTACTACAAACGAAACTATCTGTGCTGTCACTGCCTGAATCTAATCAACACAATTGATAATCTTCAACTAAAACTGGAGGCGAGTAAGTTGGAGTTGTGCAGTAAGTACGAGAAGACGTGTAAGGATCACAATCTGACCGCGACCAGTTCAGAATCGCCGAAGACTGAGGATTACAAGAAGAGGAAGAAATTTAAGCACTTCTGCGGGTTGCACAGTTTCAAATGTAAATTCTGCAAGAAAATATTTTCGTTCAAAAAGCTCTACGCATCGCACATGTCGAGTCACAAACTCAGAAACCGCTTTCTATGCGAATCATGCGGCTGCAGATTCACTAGGTATCTCAGCTTTAAGCTTCACTTACGGCTGCACGTGAAACCCAAGCCCAAAACTATATCCGCCTTCGACTGTAAAACGTGCAAAAAGCTCTTTCGTACCAAAACCAACTTGAAGGAGCACGAGAACTACTGCTCGGGTAACTTACCGTACGCCTGCTCACACGGGAATTGCGACAAGAAATTTGCATCGAGCACCAAGCTCAAAAATCACGTCAAACTCAAGCACGAGAAAAAGTTCGTCGCGATCTGCTCCATTTGCAACATTGGCTTTGTCAAGATTTCCGATTATAAATCGCATAAAAACACTCACACCACCGAGAAGAAATATCAGTGCACCAAGTGCGAGAAAAGCTACAAAACCGTCAGTAACTTAAATTACCACATGAAATTTCACAACGATAAACTGCCATTCATCTGCACCATTTGCAATAAGGGCTTCATGCGAAAGGAGTATTTGGAATCGCACGTTAACAATCACAACGGCGTCAAAAACTTCGCCTGTCAGTATTGCGATAAGAAGTTTGTGTCTCAGAAGAATTTGGATGCGCATTTGAAGTATCACGAGGGGGGTGTTAAGAAGAAAGCTTGCGATATTTGTAATAAGGTCATTACGACGGGGTATGAGGAACATTTGCGTACGCATAATAATTTGAAGGAGTTCGAATGTAACTTATGTTTAATGAAGTTTAATACGAAAGGAACGTTGGCTAAGCATAGAAAACGTAAACATGCAAATGAAGTGTAGCTAATTTTATGTAGATACAATGAATAAATGCTTATAATTCGTAGACCTTTTTTTGTGTTCAATAGGGGATGTTTCTGCAGTAGGTGACTAGGACGCCAAACTTAGATGGTTGTTAAAAACGCAATTATAGTATTTAAATATGAGTACACTTGCATACGGTATAACTGAGAATAAATATAAGGTGCTCTTTTCAGAGCCAGGATGCTCCCTGAAGGGGTAACCACCACCAAACCCGCTACCGCCATATTCACGTTAATTTTGTCAAAAAATTTAAAACTACCCTGTCGTAATTTATCCCTGTCAAACGCTTAATCTGAATTCTTCACACATTATAAAACCACCGCGCGCAAACGTACGCGTGGTTGACGTAAACGTTTTTAACCGCTCGACGCGAACGCTATTGTGACTTAACGCGTATTACCACACGACTCTCTATCAACAACCTAATTCCCACTACCCAACTCTGACGCTGTAAACAAGAAGCTGTACCTTAGGGACGCCGCACTCTCTTAGATACCCAGACAATAAGTGCTGGACGCTAAACGGGGACAGAAACCGCACCCTAACGTTGCTCTAATTACCGAAAAGCGACCCAGTTTGGAAAACCTACAAGCGACAGTATCTAAAATCTTTACTTTGGCCAATGACCGTAACTGTCCCATAATAGAAATAAAATAATGTAAAATTTTTGAAATTTTTTATTCAAAGGAGAGTTAGATGTATTTCAAGCACGACGGGTCTTCTGGTTTATGTCGGAGTGTACATGCCAAGAATGGCATTACAATTAGGACAGTGGTGCGTTACATTCTTGCACGAATCTATAAAGTACGGTATGAAACAACAGGGCCAACATCCAAACATGCAAAAGACCGCTGCAACGATATGAGTAAAGGTGGAAATTCTCGTGCGTACTAAAGACAGTACCACCTGCTCGCACATGTGACAAACGACGGGAGTTGGATGCGCACCCCAAACGAAATCGCCGACTACAAGATGAAAGGTGCTAAGTTGGGGAATTAACGGCGTGTTTGTTATTACTACTTATGTTTGATGGTGCGTATAATTCCAGTCCTCGCGACGCCGTCGTCGTGATTCCCAGCGATTCGGTGTAAGATGGGGGAGGCCTGGGCGCAATGAACGGTGCCGATGGTTGCATTGTGATACCGCTTCTGGTAGTTTCGTGCAATCGTCTCTCATCCATTCTCATTATAGCTGAATACGACGGTGGGGCGCCAGTTATTGGAGGTGCGATATAAAAAAACGAAGACACCTGCGATGGTGAATTATTCGAATTAGCGCCGGTCACTAGTGATCGATAATATCGACCCAGCACGCCGCCCACTTCTGAATCCTGCGCATCATCTTCATGGGTCTGCGACGCTGCGGCGGACACAGGACCATTACTTAGTTGTATATTTTCGTGACATGGAGGCCTTATTCCAACAAGTCTTTGCGACCACGAAGCATTTATTCGCTGCCGATCTTGAACTTGCTCAGCTAAATTTCCCTCAGATTTCGCTTTAATGAATCGAAATATACCGGATTTCCGTCTTGAATGGCGAGTACATTCTGTTGTTTGCGTCGTAGTACTCACAGGGGCGATGGTGGCACTGCTACTGGATGAACTTTCGTTTTCCAAAGAATCGACAGTTATTATAACACTAGTTTGCGTTGTGAAATTTAAACCTGATGGTCCAGGTTCATTGGGTGATGTTTCGGTTTCTTGATTTGCATCGTCTACTGGAGGCAATATTGCAGGTTCATAATTTGTGTCTTCACTCATGTCTAATAAGCTTTAGTGTCATTTTGGCATTTCACATAAAATTCCAATTGCCAGAGTTGACAATTACAACCAGGAAGTAGTTTTCGACGGCGTAGAAATTGGACTCCATCAAGTTAGCCCCCGCAAATTAAAAAAAAATGTGTAATGACCATTTTTATATAGTGCTAAATTGTGCTGATTCGATTTTAATTTGTGCTGATCTGGCAAATCAATTTTTTTTTTATTGAAACGCGGGGGCCAATTTGACTCCCAGCCCCCCGGTTTTTGTAACGTATACAAATTCCATTACTACTTGAACCAGTTGTGCTCGATGCATATTGGATTGTGCCGGTCAAATATTTGAAAATAGTCTTCCGCTACATGGTAGTTCCTGCACTCAAATCTCGGGGGCCAACTGGACTCCTAGCCCCCCACGCTTTTTACAGATATGGAATAAGCAATAATGGCAATCATTTGTGCTCGATGCTTACTGAATTGTGCCGTTCAAACTTTTGAAAATCCAGCTCCTGCACACAAATGTTGGTGGTCATCTTGACTCTCACCCTCCACGTTGTGTATTCCCGAACTGTGCGCTCTAGAGGTACCCGTAGATTCTCCTCTACGTCTACGGCCACGAACGAAATAAAATGAATGTATGTTTGATGATATCAAATTCCTTTTGTGACCGATTCTTGATTCTGGATTACGATAGGAAGGTAGACAGGGTCCACGCGTACCTACGCCTCAAATTCGGGCCCTTTGTACTACCCATCTGATTAGAGTCGTTCGACCCCTCAACGTCACTCAAGCCATCCCACACCTGAGATGAACCTAAGGATGCTGGAAGGGGAGGCGGCTCTAATCGTAGCCATGTCCGGTCAGGATACCCTTAACATGGATCGTCTGAGTTGGACTAGAGCGAGGCATTCAACAAAGTATCTGGTGTGCCGTTTCATCGTCCGTGTAACTTCCTCTACAAGATGGTGATTCTATCAAACCCATGCGGTGCATGTGTTTGTTTTGTTTGCAGTGCCCAGAAAGTACTCCCACGAGGTTCTTTCTTGATAGCCCTGTGAAAAAGCGCCCCAGGTTACGAGATGGTCCTTTGCAGGCTTCTCTCGCATCGCGACAATCTAACATCATGTTCCATCTAGCCCTGTGCTGGGTTTAAGTGTCCTGAGTTATTAAGTTGTTTACAGTTGCAGCTGTAAGTGGAAGAGCCGGCTCCGGACCATAAAACACCTGTTTTGGGGTCAGTCGGGATAACCCATCGGATTTCTCATTACCTTCCATTCCAGCATGCCCTTTGACCCATGCAAGCTGCTTGCTACACAGGAGATTCTGATAGTTTTGTGCATAAGAACTTTTCTTGCACTAAGGGTTACCAACTCTGATTGAGTGATTGGAATACAGTAATGGCCGTTTGCACCGACAAATTTAAGTGTAACTTAGCTTAAGTGTAGTTTAAAATCCATGGCAACCATTGTCTCAATAATCGCTGCCATGGATTTTAAGCTACGCTTAAGCTAAGCTCCATTTGTCGGTGCAAACGGTCATAAGAAGCTTGCCTAGTGGTTGGGTGATATGGAAGTTCAGTTCGTTGGAGTAAATACCAGTGCCTGTTCCTTCTATTGTTTTAGATCCATATGTGAAGATGAATATGTCGGGTTGGGATGCCACATCCTCATCAAGGAAAATGTGGTAGTTTTCCCCTAATATGAATTGAGGAGTATGCCCAGTTGTACCATCAAAGTTAAGCCTTGCTTGTAAAGTTAAGTCGAGCTTAAAATCTATGGCAACGATTATATTAAGACAATCGTTGCTATGACATTTAAGTTAATATGCTTAACTTTAAGTGATACTTAATTTTGACGGTGCAATTTAGTCCATTGAAATGTTACATTTTTTTGGGCTTAGCGTGCGTTTGTCAGAGGACGCAATTTTATTTTTTAGATATCAAGGAGGGGTTAGTCTATAGTTAAATCCAAGTTTGTGGGGTTGCAGCCCTGGTCCCGCGGCCCCCATCTTGAAAAAAGGGGTGCAAATGGTTTTTATGGTTTATCTGACAAACTATTGGTCTCACAAAAAATGTGTTCAGACATTTTTGAATAAGAATAAAATTCTCTACAACTTTGGTTCAGTAACTTTTAGTCGTATAGGTAACCAAAAGTAACAAAGTTATAAACGAAAATTGATGAACATTTTGTAAAAAATTTTCAATTGGCCGTTACAACTTTTTTTGTGGTCATTTTACAAAAAAATGACATCAGGCCATTTTTATAGAGGAGTTTTCAAGGAATAATTTTCATTACAAACTTTTTCGATTTTTCTCATTCATTAAGATTTTATAGCGCTCCAGTGTTAAACTATACATAAATATTAATGATTTTAACGTACCTTTCTAATGTTCTAAATGACATAATTACTGTTAGCCCAGGCATTTTAGATCAGAAATGGGGTCAACCCTACGAAAAATAACGTAAATCTGAAAGTTGGCACAGTTGTTCTATTTGATGCCCTGAACAACATATAAAAAGTCCCAAGAATTCCCATGTCGGCTTCCTTGAAGTTCGGGCTTTCGAAAGTCCGAACTCTTGAAATCTGCACGACGCCACTATAATTATAGCCTAGCGGACGAACGGAACAAGTCCCAGAGTCGCGGGAGGGCTTAAATTAAAGGTTAGTAACCAGGCTATCTTTTGATATTTTGCAAGTGCCAGTGACAACTTCCGGCCAGACAGGAAGTGGGAAAAGACCGCGAAACTTGACGAAAAAATCGGTTTTTGTTTTTTGTTTGGACATAGGTGCGATTTAGCGTCCGATATCGGAAAAATGACCAAAACAAATGTTGTAGAGCGTAGTTTTAACTTTAAAACCGTACCCTTTGCGTTGAAATCCGACCAATAGGAGGGGAGCTAGAAACCGTTAAGTGCGATCCCACGCGCCGCTCGCCGTTGCGCGACTTGCCTGAGAGGTGCACCAGATCGACCAGATACGGTTGGCTTAATAGCGGCGCATCTCAGACTTATTTGTATTTTGACTGTGAGCGTTTTAGACTTTTGGAATGTGTTTAGTGCGTAAATTTTGAGGGAAACTGTACTGTATTTTTTTCTAAACAAAACAATCCAAATTAAAAATTTTTGAGTAAACTTCGTCGTAAAACAAAGGGGGTTCGGGAACATTATTATATATAACATTATAACAGCTCCTGCCTCTACAATGCGCGCACATTAAAGTGCAGTGTAGGTTGGCAGAGCGGCACGAACAGCGGTTAAAACAACCTTGCTGGCAAGCGCAAGAAATCAAATGTAGATGTTCGTCTGGTGCTGGTGGCAGATTTGTCGGATTTGGAACAAGTGTGGGCCCCATTTTTTTCCAGCCCCAATCCGTTGGCAAGAGACTGTTCGATGGCCATTCGTGAACCTAAAGTAAGGAAAATAAGAAATAGAATTAACTAAATCTTTCTAAAAACTACTGTACAATCAGATTCCATATCTCACTTGCAAGTACGTCCGCAAACTGTGTTGCTCGGCAGCGGCGGTTGTTGGCGGCAATGTAGCTAGATCAAACGTAGCTTTGCTTTGCTTTGCTACTGCGCGAGCATAGAGGTGAATTTGGAGATCGTCCAGGTTTTGATTGTCTTCTTTACTGCCGTAGAGATGGACAATACATTTTTCACCAGCTGATACGATGGATTCTTTTGGTGTGCCCGGTTTGTTGAACGTGAATGCAAGATTTTGTAGGTGTGGGTTTTCTAAAAGCTTCCATGCCTTCTTTTTTCCTTGGTTGTACAGCGCCGATGTAGTATCGCAACCCTTTATCGCATGAAGGAATAGTAGGCAGTCTGTCTTCGCGCCTATTCCTTCGTGCGATAACGGGCTGCGATAATACATCGGCGCTGTACAACCAAGGAAAAAAGAAGTCATGGAAGCTTTTAGAAAACCCACACCTACAAAATATTGCGTTCACGTTCAACAAACCGGGCACATCAAAAGAATCGATCGTATCAGCTGGTGAAAAATTTATTGTTCATCTCTACGGCAGTAAAGAAGACTCTCGCCAGGAAAGATTGCCGGTCACAGCGCACCTTGTGTCAAATTACAATCTATGTTTTTTTTAAGATGCGAGCGACTTCCGGAATAGGATCGTGCCACTTTTCGTTCAAGATTGGCACGATCCCATCCTGGAAGTCGCTCACATCTTTAGAAAAAGACAGGTTGTAGACCGGGATCAGGTCTTCTGTGACCGGCAATCTTTCCTGGCGAGATGTTTATATTGAATCTGATTGTACAGTAGTTTTTAGAATGATTTAATTAATTCTATTTCCTATTTTCCTTATTTTAGGTTCAAGAATGGCTATCGAACTGTCTTTTGCCAACGGATTGGGGCTAAAAAAAATGGGGCCCACACTTGTTCCAAATCCGACAAGTCTGCCACCAGCACCAGACGAACATCCACATTTGATTTCTTGCGCTTGCCAGCAAGGTTGTTTTAACCGCTGTTCGTGCGGCTCTGCCAACCTACATGCGCCCATTGTAGAGGCAGGAGCTGTAATAATGTTCCCGAACCCCAGTCCGAAGACGAAGAATCCGATGGAGAAGGAACGTCGAATTAAAACAGCGAACCTGTCCTTGTTTTACGACGAAGTTTACTCAACAATTTTTAATTTGGATTGTTTTGTTTAGAAAAAAATACAGTACAGTTTCCCTCAAAATTTACGCACTAAACACATCCCAAAAGTCTAAAACGCTCACAGTCAAAATACGAATAAGTCAGAGATGCGCCGCTATTAAGCCAACCGTATCTGGTCGATCTGGTGCACCTCTCAGGCAAGTCGCGCAACGGCGAGCGGGGCGTGGGATCGCACTTAACGGTTTGTAGCTCCCCTCCTATTGGTCGGATTTCAACGCAAAGGGTACGGTTTTAAAGTTAAAACTACGCTCTACAACATTTGTTTTAGTCATTTTTCCGATATCGGACGCTAAATCGCACCTATGTCCAAACAAAAAACAAAAACCGATTTTTTTGTCAAGTTTCGCGGTCTTTTTCCACTTCCTGTCTGGCCGGAAGTTGTCACTGGCACTTGCAAAAAATATCAAAAGATAGCCTGGTTACTAACCTTTAATTTAAGCCCTCCCGCGACTCTGGGACTTTTTCCGTTCGTTCGCTAGGCTATAATTATAGTGGCGTCGTGCAGATTTCAAGAGTTCGGACTTTCGAAAGCCCGAACTTCAAGGAAGCCGACATGGGAACTCTTGGGACTTTTTATATGTTGTTCAGAGCATCAAATAGAACAACTGTGCCAACTTTCAGATTTACGTTATTTTTCGTAGGGTCAAAACCTAAAATGCCTGGGCTATGTTTCCTTAGTCTTTTTGATGGACCAGGCTGCATTGGAATTGAAAACAAGATAAATGTACCTACTCTTTGTCACTGATTTGTCGATTCGTTTGTATCTAATGCTGTTAAAAGAATCATCATCTTCATTGCCACCATATAAAGAGATGAAACAATGTTCACCAATGACAGTGAGCAAAGCAGGACCGAGGAACAACGCTATTCCACTTGCTAACTCTGGATGTTTCTACAGTGTTATGAGAAATTTTAGTTTGCCAGTGTTGTGAGCTGATGATGTTGTGTTACGTTCTGAAAAAGCACGGAGAAACAGCAAATTATCGTTTTCGTGCATAAAACCTGACGGAGAATACAATTGCTCGGCTGTACGTCCTTTTCGCGGTTTAAAAAAATAGATTTCTTTGCTCCAAAAGTCGTGAGCAACACAAGTATGTCGATATCTTCAACTACAATAGTAACGGAGTCAAACGATTGGGATGCAACAAAAGCAGAACGAACGATGAGGGGGTCTGCATCTGATTGTGCTTGGTCGACAGTGAAACCCACCTCTGAGAATGAATTTTTGAGAAGTACAATGAAATTAGCCTTGTTCTTCTCATTGCCAAGAAATTTCTCTTGTGATAACGTCGGTACGGCGTTCTTATCGAATTGTACTTCTGTCGACTGATGTTTCTTCGTACGACGCAAACGGTGCCAAGACTTAGTTCCTGCGACATCGGGGTCTTCTGAGCAGCCGTCTCGCAAAGGCAACACTAATACGTAGATGTTCTTTTATCCCCACACGGTTATTATCTTTTTTATTATACCTGAATCACAATCTCCGTTTTAAACACTCAAATGCGTGCGAAAAAGGGCCTTTAAAACACACGTGCTTTAAAGTTGCTAAGTAACGATACTTCAAGTATGACTTTTTAAACTGCGTCATCTGGATGAAATAAAAAATCCTCTTAGGTCGCTTTCTGTAAATGCAGAACATTTCTTTGACTTTTGTACCTATCCTTTGGTTGAAGCTTTCACAAACGCGCGTAATTTAGGGTATGCTTCCAAATCTGTTCCACTTTTTAATCGCAGCATTGCTTTAAAGTTTTGAATGAATGCACCAAAATATAGAAGATTTAATACCTTTGACATTTCCTTCATATATGCCAGCATTATGGATGCATTTAATACTGTATTCGTAAGTAACTTCCTATTCATCCATGGAAACAACTTTTCATATTCTTTATAATAGGCTTTACTGGAGTTGGATTTTACACCTACCAACGTTTGTTTAGATTTTACAACAAGCGATTTAATGGACGGTGTATTATCTTTTTCAACGGAAATCGTTTAATTCACAAAGACGATGATTTTTATAAGCAAACGTCAAGCGACATTTCCATGGCAATCGTGAAATTACGAACACCCAGCCCACTTAATTAGACATGTATTCGAGTATAACGTCAATATGATTTCATTGAATTTCCTATTTTTAAATTATACTGCAGGTATAATAAAAAATACTATAAGATACACGTGTATAATGGGTCTTTAAAGCACTTGCAACGTTAAAGGCACTCCGCTTTGCGTCGTGCCCTTAAACTCGTTGCGCGTGCTTTAAAGACTTGATTATACACTTGTATCTTAATATACTATTATCCCTGCACAGTATTCTCGAAAATGAACACTCTGATTTTATGAATCTAGAGAATTAGTATTCGTTTCGTAGCGCTGTAAAATCTTAATTAATGAATAAAATTGAAAAACTTTGTAATAAAAAATATTCCTTGAAAACCCCTCTATAAAAATGATCTGAGGTTATTTTTTTGTAAAATGACCAGAAAAAAAGTTATAACGACCAGTTGAAATTTTTTTACAAAATGTTCATCAATTTTCATTTATAACTTTGTTACTTTTGGATATACGACTAAAAGTTACCGGACCAAAGTTGTAGAGAATTTTATTCTTATTCAAATATATGTCTGAATAAATTTTTTGTGAGACCAATAGTTTGTCAGATAAACCATAAAAACCATTTGCACCCCTTTTTTCAAGATGGCGGCCGCGGAACAAGGGCTGCGACCCCACAAACTTGGATTTAACTTTAAACTAACCCCCCCTTGATATCTAAAAAATAAAATTGTGTCCTCTGACAAACGCAATCCCAAATGTAACTTTTCAATGGACTAATTGGCCATTAGAGTCCGATTGCTCTTCTAGGGCAGGTAATCGCTTAATCGCCTCGCCCGGAATTCAAGAATGTAGAATATTACTATGTATTACATATTATATTATATATTACACCTTATTCCATATTTGTAAAAAAACGCGGAGGCTGAATCAAGAAAGAACCTGAGGTTACTCGTGGGAATACTTTTTGGGCACTGCAAACAAAACCATCTTGTAGAGGAAGTTACACGGACGATGAGACGGCACACCACATACTTTGTTGAATGCCTCGCTGTAGTCCAACTCAGACGATCCATGTTAAGGGTGTCCTGACCGGACATGGCTACGATGATTAGAGCCGCCTCCCCTTCCAGCATCCTTAGGTTCATCTCAGGTGTGGGATGACGTTGAGGGGTCGAACGACTCTAGCCAGATAGGTAGTACAAAGGGCCCGAATTTGAGGCGTAGGTACGCGTGGACCCTGTCTACCTTCCTATATCATCGTAATCCAGAATCAAGAATGGGTCACAAGAACTTGATATCATCAAACATACATTCATTTTATTTCGTTCGTGGCCGTAGACGTAGAGGAGAATCTACCTCTAGAGCGCACAGTCCGTGAATACACAACGTGGAGGCTGAGAGTCAAGATGACCACCAACATTTGTGTACGCGAGCTATGGGGTACCGTAAGACTATTTTCAAAAGTTTGAACGGCACAATTCAGTAAGCATCGAGCACAAATGATTGCCATTATTGCTTATCCCATATCTGTAAAAAACGTGGGGGCTAGGAGTCAAGTTGGCCCCCGAGATTTGAGTACAGGAACTACCATGTACCGGAAGACTATTTTCAAATATTTGACCGGCACAATCCAATATGCATCGAGCACAACTCGTTAAAGTATTATTGGAATTTGTACGTTAAAAACACCGGGGGGTTGAGAGTCAAATTGGCCCCCGAGAATTAAACGCAGGAACTACCCGTGTACCGTAAAACTATTGTCGAATATTTCAACGGCACAATCCAATATGCAGTGAGCACAATTGATTGGCCTTATTTAGATTTCCATATTTGTAAAAAACGTGGGGGCTGAGAGTCAAGTTGGCCGCCGAGATTTGAGTGCAGGAACTACCGTGTACCGGAAGACTATTTTCGAATATTTGGCCGGCACAATCCAATATGCGTCGAGCACAACTCGTTAAAGTAGCAATGGAATTTGTACGTTAAAAAAACCGGGGGGACTATATAAAAATGGTCATTACACATTTTTTTTTAATTGCGGGGGCTAACTTGATGGAGCTTAGAAATTGTACAATAATAAAATAGTTGACTACCTACTATACGCAGGGTGGTGACTTGCGTAACGCATCATAAAATTCATAACATGCGATTATTGGCTCCCCAAATTATTTTAGAGCAAAAATGTATTAAGGTTTTTTGTAGAAAAAATTTTTTTACGTCAATAAACCGTATTTGTTTTTAATTTTTTACATAATAAAGACGGAAAATTGGAAAAATAAAACCCGCATCTTTTTCAATAATCTGTGATGCCATGGAATGTCTGCTATAAAACAAATTAAATTCTATCAAAAAGTATCATGTTTAGAACAGCGAATTCAACATAATGAAAGACCAAATTACTAAAAAGGGTTTCCTAATACAATAATTTACAATAAATGTTCGAATAAGTCACCATTAACTGCAAGACGGTAACCAAGTCGATCATAAAATCCATTTCGAACTGCTGCTAATTGATAACTATATCTTTTTGTTTTAGAAAATACCATGGCATCGCAGATTATTGAAAAAGATGCAGGTTTTATTTTTTTGCTCTAAAATAATTTGGGGAGCCAATAATCGCATGTTATGAATTTTACATTGAAATCCCTATGATGCGTTACGCAAGTCGCCACCCTGTATATGCATCATAATATTCAGAATAAATGACGAATAGGTATTCTGTTAAGTTTATTCTCAGATAATCTGGGGTATTCTCATTTGCATATCCCTATATAGTATATCTGGCAAGGTATTATATTATAATGCATGTTCTATACCTTTTTTTTGCTTCCTATATGAATTGACTAAAAGCGAGTATACGACGGTAGTTTTAATGTACCCCCTCGTTAATTAATCACTGCCTCGCCTAATCACAATATTTTTGCATCCACGCCAATCAATTTCCCCAGCGTTCCACAGAAGCCCGGAATTATGACAGTTTCCCAATAAACTCAAATAAAACAACTCATAAAAACAGGCCTTCACAAGTTCAAGTTCAGGTTACAAATCACCTATTCCGTTTCCAATTCTCTAGTAAGTAAATTTTTAAGTTCATATACGAGGGAAGGCATTTGAATTTACTGCTACAATTTCATGCTCTCACACAAATTTAGTACTAAATAATACTATTCCCACATGGAAGTGTATCGTTCCAAGGGGCGCGAGGATACCAGGGAAAACGAATAAGCACCCTTTCCAAATTTTTTTAATACACAAACTTTACATATGGAACAGGAAATATGTCACCTTCAGGCTGAAAACAATACACCCTTTGTTCTCAAACTCGTATTGCCATTAGGCAATATTTAGATGTAACACGTTTGACCTTGAGAACGAAAAGGTCACCTTCAAATCTCTCTATTGCACCTTCAATTGTGTTCTATATTTCACCTTCAATTTTGCCCTCTATTTCACTTTCAATTTATTGTGCTACCTATTTCACCTTCAATTATGCCCCCTCTGAAAGCAGCGCACCGAACTCGCGCCTGTTTGACCTTCAGGGATTTTGAATGGACTTTACTATACGATTGAGAAATGCCTTCGACCTTGAAGTCAGCGAACAGAATTCGCGTTTACGTTTGACCTTTGTGACAGTGACCTTAACGCATGCGCATAAAAGTAGGTCAAAGTGTCCTGATACCGGTTTCGTTGGTTAGCGACCTTTGTTTCTATTGGCTAATGATCTATGTCAAATACGAAAAACGTTGCCAAGTTTTTTCAAAACAGAAGTGTAGCCCATACGGGACTGTAATAATTGTTTTAGTTTGGGGATTGATTTAGGCCACAAAAATGCACAGATCTCAGAATACAAGTATGCATTTCCACAAATTAATTACCTACTTACCCTAAAGTGCACTATTCTGGCAGTAATGCCGCTTAACAAGTCCAATTTTAAAATTACCACCCACAAAAAATCATTACACACCCTGTAAAGATATAAATTGTTAATCAATCATTAATTAATCTTGCTCTATAAACCAAAACTTCAGATCATAAGAGCCTGGTATATCCAGAGTCTGATCAACTCATCTGTTGACTTTTAAGTAGTAGAATTCTGAACAAAGAGCCACCAACACCAAGTAAATGTTTATTAAACGATACATAAAAAAACAATACAATACAATTCCACAAAATAATATCCACCAGCTTCCAGTGCAATTTCCCTCAGTATAATGGATTTGCAATGAGAGCTAGCTTTCGGAATGTACAAGTCAAACAAACCACTAGTTACAAACATTGAAATGAAACATTGTTCTAAATAAAACATAACATAATCCATATTGAAAACAAGTAATGAATAGTAAAATAATAAGTGTAGTGATGTGTCTTAATCCAAAGCCAGAAATTGAAAGAAAATGAACCAAAGTTAGAGAAACGATTCACCCATGCAAAAAATACCCTGTAAGATAATCACGAAAAAATAAAATAAATGGCGATAACTAAGATTAGTGTAGAGGTAACGATCAACCAGTACTTTTGGAAAAATGACTTCTCCTCCTTTTCGCTAACAACCTTCCTATCTTTTACCTTTTTCTTACCGTGGAATAACTTTTCGTATTTCTCCAACTCCCGCCGATTTTCCACTTCCTCCAACCTCCGCTTGTGCTCGGCTTCCAAATCTCTCAGTCTTTTCTCCTCCTTCTGTTTTAAAAAGCACGCGTCGTCGCAACTAACGACGGCCTTATTTGCGCGAACGAGTTCGCACGAGAATTCCCTTTTAATTCGTTTACAGTTACAGTAAATTTTAACTTTCTTCTGACAGAGTTCTGGATTAAGACATTCACCCGCATGGCAGTTAGCGCGGCACCGATGTCCGCACGGATACTAAAGACGACGTATAGGAAACAAATGACCGCAAAGTCTCACAAGCAGAAACTTACATTTTTCGGGCACTGATTTCCGCAACTTTCCAGCCCGGTTTTGTCGGTGGCCGATGTCCACTCGCTGCATACGACGTACGGTTGGTTTAGCCCACACAGGCACTTGACGCGAAGCATTTGTTTACACGGCGGGCAGTCTTCGGAGTGGCAGGGGTTGGGGCACTTATGTGTACAGCCTTCGGGTCTCTCCTTTTGGCATTCGTTTTCGCATGACAGACAATTGCTTCCCGCCTGCAACAGACGATCAGTTATGGTTTCGAGCAAGTGCCACTTGCCGATAAACCGTCACTCGCATTCTCCACAAGGTGACACGGTAAAAAGCACTTGTGATTGCTGCACTTTAAGACTCGTCCACAACTTCTTCCGCAACCACCCCCTCGGGCGGCGTAACACGGCCAATCGCTCGTTTCGTGCTCACCTAGAAATTTGCGTATTTACGGGGAAGGATAATAAAAACGCACCTGGGCAGGTAACCGAGACGGGCACAACGCAATCGGGACACGGCAGTGATTTACGCATCAAATGTGGGTTGGTCTGTTCCCAAGGCATCGCCCCTCTTTGGCCTTCCACCATAACCAGAACGCCGGAGTGGCACGGCGAAGGGCACTTGTGTGAGCAGAGCAGTGTTTTGTTACATATTTGCTCGCATGGCGGGCAGGAGTCGAAATGGCAGTTGTGTTTTTCGCGCTTTTCGTGGTGGCAGTTGGGCCGAATTCTAAGAGAAA
This sequence comes from Photinus pyralis, assembly GCF_008802855.1. Taxonomy (NCBI): domain Eukaryota; kingdom Metazoa; phylum Arthropoda; class Insecta; order Coleoptera; family Lampyridae; genus Photinus; species Photinus pyralis. The sequence continues at coordinate 3,380,791 of NW_022170663.1, forward strand.
TAGACGATTGCAATCGAATTCGGAAACAATGGAACACAAAATACTCTTCTTGATATTCCTCTTTGAAAATGATTAACAACAGACATTGAAAGGAAAACTGCCGATTTCATATCATGTCAATCTCCTGACAATTTTTAAAGAACTCAATGTGAGTGATTTTACATTTTACTTCGCTTCATTTGAATTTGTATTTCGGTGTTTGTTTTTCCTTTTAGAATTGTTTGTATTTGCGTAATTCTTGTTTAAATATTATCGATTTTTAAATTATTCAATTTAAATAAGGTACATCTGGTCGCTTGCGATAAGGATTATCAGGCGAAAATTAATTAACGCACTGTTATATCGCTGTTAAGAGATGCAGTGTTTCAGTGTTGGAAAAAATTATATGGTATTATAAAATTGGCAAATTTTTATGTTTGTTTATAACTCACTGTCTCTATGGCATTGAATACATTTACCTACCTACCTTCATCGTTTCATTTGGTAAGATAAAACTAACATAAAAAATGACAAATAAACAAACACAAGAAAGGAGAAGAAAGCAGTGTTAACACTAGTACATACTTGCATGGTAGTGAGCACTTCGGAGGCCTTGTTCTTTTCTTCCTACCACACGGCACTGTCACAGAAGTGCCACGACAGCGACAGTACACAACATCAGTCAAATTGCAAGGGTAACATTCGCCCCTGTGACATACGGAAGAGCACTTGTGATTACCACACTTCAGTGTACGTCCGCAAGGCTTCTCGCACGGTGGGCAATTACCTTCGCAGCACTAAACAGAAAGTGGTAAAGTACTGTTAATTGTGGCGTCGTAAAATTACCGACCTTACGGTTACAGGGGTGTTTAAGGCAGTCTTTTAAATTTTTACATTTGGTTTCGCAGGTAAATACTTTCCGGCATTGAACTTCTTTGGCTTGTAGACCACAGCGACAGAATTTTTTCACGAACTCCAAGCACTGCGAATTGCCTCGGGTAAAACTGGCAGCGAAAGTTCGCAACTTACCATTCCGCATTTATCCTTGTGGCAGCGTTGGAAGCAAATGTGTATTCCGCATTCTAAAACTTTGCCACACGTATCACCGCATGTGGGAGTTTCCTTGGTACACTCGAGTACAAACGAGGACTTCCCACATGGGCACGTGCGGGTTTTGGACAGTGAGCAAGGTTCACATTTACCAATGTGGCACGCCTCCTCGCAGTTGTGATGGCCACATTCCAAGGGCTTGCCACAAACCTAGAAATTTGTTGCAATCACCCTGTACATTCCTAACGATGGGCGTTTCCCACTCGGAAAAGTGTACAACGTCTAAGAAAATGTTAGGAAATTTTTTTCTATATCTAACAGCATTCTGCAGGAAGCACTGGAACCCCTGTTGCCGTTGTAGTAAATGACAACTTTTGTGAATCAAAATTCATAATAAATTTTATGAATTTTAGAACGTATTAAAAAACGATTTGAAATTATTGGGTTATTTTCTAGAAATTAAAGAAAATAACTGAGATATTTTTGGAAAAAAACAAAATAGGCCCCGACTAGGGAAAATTTTATTTAAGATTTCGCGGGTATTAAATACGTTTCTTCAAAGATATCTCACTTATTTTTCAAAATATCGAAAAAACACAACAATAGGTTCTCAAAATTTGCGCTTCTTTATTTTTTTTCAGAACCCTAACAGAATAGAACTTACTACTTTACCTAGGTTCCTGGATATATTCTTTCTGATTTTTGTAGAAACATTTTCAAAATTTCTACTACAAGATGGTGTACCCCTAACCGGGTTCCGAAAAAAACTGAAATCGAATATATTTGGGTTAGTATCTGCAGATTTTTCAAAATGAAAATAATGAATCCAAAATTAATTTTTTGAAAATGCAAAAAAACCAACTGTAATTCTTGACTGGAAACACCGAAATCTCTGTTACTGTTGAAGTAAATGACAATTTTTGTGAACCAAAATTCATAATAAATTTTATGAATTTTAGAACGTATTAAAAAACGATTTGAAATTATTGGGAATTTTCTAGAAATTAAAAAAAATAAGCGGGATATTTTTGGAAAAAAACAAAATAGGCCCCGACTAGGGAAAATTTTGTTTAACATTTCGCGGGTAGCAAATACGTTTCTTCAAAGACATCTCACATATTTTTCAAAATATCGAAAACACAACAATAGATTCTCAAAATTTGCGCTTCTTTTTTTTTTCAGAACCCTAACAGAGTAGAACTTGCTACTTTACCTAGGTTCCTGGATATACTCTTTCTGATTTTTGTAGAAACATTTTCAAAATTTCTACTACAAGATGGTGTACCCCTAAATGGAGGTTCCGAAAAAAACTTAAATCGAATGTATTTGGGTTAGTATGTCCAGATTTTTCAAAATGAAAATAAGGAATCCAAAATCAATTTTTTTAAAATGCAAAAAATCCCAACTGTAATTCTTGACTGGAAACACTGAAAACTCTGTTACCGTTGAAGTAAATGACAATTTTTGTAAACCAAAATTCATAATAAATTTTATGAATTTTAGAACGTATTAAAAAACGATTTGAAATTATTGGGAATTTTCTAGAAATTAAAAAAAATAAGCGAGATATTTTTGGAAAAAAACAAAAGGCCCTGAATTTTGTTTAACATTTCGCGGATATCAAATACGTTTCTTCAAAGATATCTCACTTATTTTTCAAAATATCGAAAAAACAACAATAGATTCTCAAAATTTGCACTTCTTTTTTTTTCAGAACCCTAAAACAGAATAGAACTTGCTACTTTACCTAGGTTCCTGGATATACTCTTTGTGATTTTTGTAGAAACATTTTCAAAACTTCTACTACAAGATGCTGTACCCCTAAATGGGGGTTCCGAAAAAAACTGAAATCGACTGTATTTCAAAATGAAAATATTGAATCCAAAATTAATGTTTTGAAAATGCAAAAAATCCCAACTGTAATTCTTGACTGGAAACACCGAAAACTCTGTTACCGTTGAAGTAAATGACAATTTTTGTGAACCAAAATTCATAATAAATTTTATGAATTTTAGAACGTATTAAAAAACGATTTGAAATTATTGAGAATTTTCTAGAAATTAAAAAAAATAAGCGAGATATTTTCGGAAAAAAACAAAATAGGCCTCGCCTAGGGAAAATTTTGTTTAACATTTCGCGGGTATCAAATACGTTTCTTCAAAGATATCTCACTTATTTTTCAAAATATCGAAAAAACTACAATAGATTCTCAAAATTTGCGCTTCTTTTTTTTTTTTCAGAACCCTAACAGAATAGAACTTGCTACTTTACCTAGGTTCCTGGATATACTCTTTGTGATTTTTGTAGAAACATTTTCAAAACTTCTACTACAAGATGGTGTACCCCTAGATGGGGGTTCCGAAAAAAACTGAAATCGACTGTATTTGGGTAAGTATCTCCAAATTTTTCAAAATGAAAATATTGAATCCAAAATTAATTTTTTGAAAATGCAAAAAATCCCAACTGTAATTCTTGACTGGAAACACTGAAACCTCTGTTACCGTTGAAGTAAATGACAATAATTTGTGAACCAAAATTCTTAATAAATTTTATGAATTTTAAGGGTATCAAAAAACGATTTGAAATTCTAAGAAATTTTGAAAAATTATTGGAAATTTTCTAGAAATTAAAAAAAATAATTTCCAAAAAAGGAGGTTGTACACAGTTCCAAGAGGGGAGACACACCCCAAGTTATGACTTACAACATCACACTGCCACACAGGTGAGGCGCATTCGCGCAGCCTCGTTTTGGCACCACAAACACACTTCTGCAGGCTTTTCTTGGGACACGGTTGGCAGTCACCCTTATGACACATATCCCCGCATTTATGAATTTTACATTCGAGCAACTTATCGCAAACCGCCTTGCACGACCATTCCTTATTGTTACAGCGCCGAGTCTGGGGAGTCTGCCGGCCGCATAAGCAGCTCACCTTAACGTTCTGCGGGCACGGCATGCAAGGTCCGCGATGACAAAGCATGAGACATTTGTGACCGCATAACGGCTTCAAATCCCTGTGACAGACGTCCCCGCATGAATGCGGAATGAGCAAAGGCTGAAAGGGTGGGTTCTCCGCCTTTTGGCAGAAGCACAAATACTTCATCGGAATCTGGGACGGATCGTACTCGTACCGGCACTTCGGGCAATCCCAGATGATCTTCACGGTTTTTTTCATGAGGGCAGCATCCTCGAAGGATTGCTTCAGTTCGAACACCTTATTCTTCGACCACAGCTGAATGCAATTCAAGTGAAACTGGGAGAAGCAACCCTTGCAGTTCCAAACCTGCAAATTTGACTTCAGTTGTAATAAACGAGCACGTTAACTTACCGGATCAGAGCGTTTCACGGACGAAATGCAGATAGCGCATATAACGCCGCTCACATCAGTCACAAAACTGTGAGCCTCTAAATTTTCGGTTAGGCCACCACTCAATTTGTATTTTTCGAAAAGCTTGCCTGAAAGAATACGTTAGCTTAGGCGATTGGGGCGGATACTAACTTATAATGGAATTCGTTTGAAGCTCTTCTTCTTCTTCCGACGAAGAATCCCATTCTTTCACATGTTTTTGTACAGCCTGTTGCATTTTTGCCTGCACCTCTTTGAATTTCTGCTCAGATTTGTTCACATTTTTACCGTTAGTATCGAGGCTTGGGGGTTGATTTTTCCCCCAAGGATTCTGGGATTTCGCACCTTTCTTTCCACTCATTTTATCTCTAAAACCATGGATTTAGTAGGTAATTAATTTATAAAATATTTGCATTACATCTTACCATATTTCAACTTTTACCGTATGCACTTAACCTTACTTGTTGTGACCTTGAAATCCTCGGCTGTGTTACACGTAGCGCCTACGTGTCTGGAGACCACTGTTGCCAAGTTTAGAATTTCCAAGTGGTATGTTTCTTAAGATGTGAATGATATCCTATGGACCTTTAGTAAATCTAAAATCGGCGTTGCGAAGGTGTTATGAGTTTGTTACTCAATCGTTGATTGGAGAAATGAGTGATCTTTTTGCTCAAACAACAAACTGCTTTGCCATAAATCATATAAATCAAGTTTCTATATCGCCTATTCGTATATTCGTACCATAAATCAACGAGGGAACGAAGTTTTCGGATCGAATTTTAATCTACAGAGTAAAAAAAATTAAAAAATACGGTTGAACATTAGATCATATATTGTTAATAAGTATGATCAAAGGGTCGAACGAATATTTTAAACCGGAGCCCCAGTTTTAAAAAAAGCAAACTGCGGAGAATTGCCTTTAGAGAACCTACCTCAGGTCGATGTGAAAACGAATTTTCCTATTCGGATTTTAACCTGTAGAGTACAAAACAGATTACCCTCTGACAGGTATACAGTGTGTCAATTTTAAGTTTCAATGCGAATATGAATATCTCGCGAAAGAGAAGAATTGGAACAAGGCGGTTTGGAATAACTGTCATAGGAGTTGGGCTTGGGGGAAGTCTACGCACCTCTCACCCTAACTCACAAATTTGAAATAGCACCATCCCCTTTGTCATATCTCTCATTGATTAGTATCCATCTGGGCCGTCTAGCATATGAATCCAACATCTACGCTATATGTATGATGCAAGCTTAGAGAAATCCCCCGAAATATTGCATTTTTCCTTTGAATGTATTGTACATACCTTCCCCAAAATGCTTGAAATTTTCACAAATAAGTTTTCACATCACCAGTAGATATCTCTCTTCCAGACATTTCACTTGCCCTTTATGAGTACCTTCTTCCGACACCTCGTTTTCAAGGTATTCGCTTCGACTTCACCAATAGATATGCATTGTCCACACGAATCATATTGCCTTCAAATGTTGCCTCACACATGGAAATATTTCTTCCATACGTCTCAATGACGCTTTAATTGTAAGTACATCCACTCACGATAAGGAGTCGAGGAGGAGACGTATGGTTGGAAGAAATTAAATCATTTCATCGAAACCACTTTCATTAGAGTACCTACCATGAAAAATAAAACCAATATTAGGATCGCATGCGTTCATAAAAAATACAGCCGACAGTCGATTTTTAACCCGGCATTGGTCGCGCCTTGAAAAGTGACGCCGTTAGTGGCGCATAGAGACTTTATCTCATGCTCAATAAATGGAGTAAAAGGTGGTACTGTATTAAAAGAAACATTTACAATTTACAATTACATTTAGAATACAAAATAAAGTAAGTAACAAATAAAAAAGATTTCTATATGTCTTCTTCAGGAACTTCGACTGTTGGGCACCGAAGACATTGATGAGCAGTATGTTCAGGACAAATTGCTCTCTGGCATAAAATGCAATTTTTCTTTACTTTTCTATTTTTCCTCCTGGGGCAATAGTGACAATACTGAATCCCCTCAATTTTCTTGCACAACTCATTATTATAACACTAAATGGTTTCACTCCAACATGCAAATAAGTACTAACGTGATTAGTCGCACAATGAGAGAACCTCTCACAGGGCGCGCAAGCGCTAACACTAATGGCCCTTATAAACCAATTAAGCAATATTTTTAAATAATGAAGGTGCTTTCTTACTTTACAAAGATTGATTGAGGATATGAATAATGGGTATGAGTTTACCTGTGACATTAACAAATTTATTACAAGTTTTCTACATCTGTGAGAGAAAATCTCATAGCGCGACCAACCGCGGGTTAAGAATATCATAGTCTCTTCCTCTAAAATCCATTGAAAAAACATCCAACAAATTTTTCTAATCGGATTTTAGCTTGTAGAATGCAAAACGGATTACAGTCTGACGGGTATACAGAAAATACACATTTTTCTTACAGATTTTGGATCGGATTACGCGTATTGAAACCCCATCTAAAAAAGGAATGAACCTACCTCAAACTCTATGAGATAACGTTTTTTTCTGATCGGATTTTGGCCTGTGTATTACCTCTAACGTCGAGCAAAGAACGACGTACAGTAAATCAATGAGGAAGCGAATATTTCTGGTCGGATTTTGGCCTGTGGAGTACAAAACGGATTAAAAAATACGGGTATATAAAAAATACGGGCGAAAAAACAGACTTAAAAAAATGCAACATATTCCAAATCGATCGAGTAACAAATTTTCTGATAGATTTTGGGTATAGGAGTCAAAATAGATAAACAATTAATTACGGTACGGTTACATCAAAAGATACGATATAAAACCCGATTTAAAAAAACAGAGGGTGTACTGTTGGCTCTAAAATCGATCGCAAAACGAATTTATCTCAAAAATTATTTCTGATAGAGTTCAAAACTGATTCGATTTTGACTTACAGAGTTCAAAACAAAACGAAAAATTACGGTGGGTTAGTATTTATAGTAAAATATATCTCGAAAACCAACTTTAAGGAAAAGCACCAAAGCGATCAGGATCAGGTCTGATGGAATTTTGAGCTACAAAGAGATAAAAAATTATGGCCGAACAAACAAGAAAATCGACCGAAAACCCGATTTAAAAAAAAAGCAAATTGTTTGCACTCTAAAATCTATTGAAAAACTACCTACCCTAAAGGGACGAGAAAACAAACCTTTCTGAGTTTTCGTGCATTTGTTACAATAATAATACAATGTTATGCAAAACCGATTAAAAAAATTGAACATGTTCGAAGTCGATGTCGTAACAAATTTTTTCTATTTCGGTGTCACAATGATGATTTTCTGGATAGATTTTGACTAGCAGGGTTTATTACAGCTAAAAAATTACGAGCGGAGATTGATTTAAAAAAAGCAATAGTTGACACTAAATTCGATCGAAAAACAACCTAACTTAAATCAGTAAGAAAATAATGAATTTTTTATCGGATTTTGGTCTATGCCGTGCAAAAGATACAAAAATTACAATCAGAAAGCTACATAAAAATATAGAGGCAAAAAGGAGATTTTAAAAGAATGCGACATGTTCCAAGTCGATCGAGAACAAATTTTTTGTTATGGGTTTTGGCTAGCAGGGTTGCGGAAACTGATTACGATCGGATTACACAAAAAAAGATAAATCAGGAATTTCTATAAGCGGATAATTATTTTACATACATATTATATTTCTTTTTCTTGTTATATATTACCTACTAACTACTTTGTTCTGTACCTTATTGTTTTTTGTTGTTGCATTAAAGTGTAGAAAATATATTTCCGGAAGTTCTAGCCCTCTGCTTTACTTAATAACGTTATTAATTGGGATGATAGGATTTTATTATTCAGAATATGATTGACACTTATTAATATATTAAAAAAAATACAGAAGAAAAACAGATTTCAAAAAGCAACGCATATTCGACGTTGGTCTATATTAAGTCTATAGTAGTGATGTGGATTGTAAAATAACGATTTGTAAGTTACATAAAAAACGGTTATATTACGCGTAACAAGAGGTCGGTTTTTTTATGTAATTTATGTCTTTTATGAAACTTACGTAACTTACGTTTTTTATTTAAAAAACCGTAATTTTTGTAAATTTACGTAAATGTAATACCTATTTGATACATTTTGATCGGTACTACCACAGACCATCAACGGTACTACCAACGTAAACGATTCACCGTTGAATTTAGTTTGGTTTAATGAAGATGATACAGCCTCTAATTCGCGATCTGGAACTTCTTCCTCCAAACGACGCGTGATGGCGAAATACCTACTGCTTGGGTATTATATTTAATACACCAAAATATATAATTTAACAAGTGTTTTTATTTTCAAACACTCACAAAATTCAAAAAGGTTTATAGAATATTAAAAAAAAACATAAAAAACATAAATGACAGGTAATTTCACAAAAATATTTGTAAATTACGTAAAAAACATAAATTATTGGTAATTTTACACGTAATATTACGGTTTTTTTAAAAAAATGGTAAGTTACATAAATTACATAAAATACATAAAAAACATAAACAATTGGTAATTTTACACGTAATATTACGCACTTTAAAAAAAACATGTAATTTAACATCACTAAATTATTAACCAATTTTCCTGATAGATTTTGGTTAGTAGGGTTCAAAATGGGTAAAAAATTACTATGGGGTTACATAAAAGGATTCAATCGAAATCCAAAACCCAAACCCAAAAGCAGCGTATGTGCTGTTAGCTTTAAAATAGATCGGAAAACGAATTATGGCCCAAAACATTAGAAAGATTATAATCGGCAGCCTACATTATAAATACAGACGAAAAACATTTTGAAAAAAGCACGCCTTTAGCCAGGTTTCAGAACTAGCACTATAGATGAGTAAAATAGAAGAATCAAGGTACCTACATAATAAAAAAAAAAGTAGATAGATAATGAATATAGTGCTGAAAATTGTTGTAGTATCCACCTGTAATGAAGAAGTTAACACATACAGCATTGCTAAACCTTAAACATTTTATTTGAAAGTCTTAAATATGATATATTATTAAATACAGTAATGATACAGTACGTATTTTAATAAATTCCACATACACATCAAGTTTAAAAGTAAAAAACGTGTCAAAATATCAAACCTAACACAAACATTATGTTTAATAATTAATTAATGTATTTCCTTTTCTTTGCACATTTATATAAATCATTAATAGGTAATTATGCTATTATACAATCCTACAACGAACATCTATACATAAAACGAATTTGCACCACCACAGGTTGATCATTTCTTCAATAACCTACCGCATGAATGTTTCTTCATTTTTTTTAGATGAAATGAGAAGGGTGTTTCAACGATTTTATGTATTTGAAGACGGCTGCGAAATGAGAACAGGAAGAGGGGGATGATTTTAACGATGATTAAAGATGCTATTAATATGACGGAGTACTAAATGCAATAATAATTAAAAACTAACCATTTCTAATTCATTGTTTTGATTCCCCTTATTGGCGATTGCGGCGCGTAGCTGAAACACAATCATTGCACATTTATCATTTTAATTAACGCCAGAAATTATAATTTCATTAATATTATGTTACGTAATGGAATAATAATATACAATAATGGCAGTAATGCAGAACATTAATTAAGCTTCAAGCTAGAATAAGCGATTCTCTTTTTATTTTCTCCCTAAATGAATCCCTGTTGAGCACTATTCGCAAACGTTAATTAAAGCACAGAAACGTAATTAAGAGTACATGCAACTGGGCGAAAAGGCTTTCCAATTCGCAACATGCAGATATTTAAATTACAATAAAAAAGGGGTTGGCAGGTGCAAATGTAAGACTAAAGGCAAAGTGCGACGGGTAAATGTCAAAGTAAGGGTGCAACAATAAAAAGTTGTAATGCAAAAGCACTATTCTGTCGTTGCTACTATGCTCTGAAATAAAAAGTGTGGTCGGGAGGTCCACAAATACTCATGAACAAAACTAATCGATAAAACTTGGAGGGTGGAGTCATGATGTTAAACTGTCAGTTACCTTTGTACGACCGCAAAGTTAAAAATTGCGAGAGTTTGCTCATAAAAAAGTGAGGAAGTGAGTAATGTTGAAACCCCCTACAAAAATCTATCTTTCGAAACAAAAATAGTACAAAACTTAGGGGTAGGAATACAAACTAGTATAAAACTATGATGTGATCCGAAGAAAAAGGATGCGGCGTAAAGTTCAATTTCGACTAATAATATTCTGAGTACAGAGGGTGTTACGCTGGAACCCTCCAGAAGAATTTTTGAATTTCGTACAAAGCTTATTATATGAGGATACAGATTTTAACCCAAATCGAGTCATTTATACAAAAAAAAAACCCTCATTTAGCGACTGGATTTTCATAATCGGAGATTTTATTTGGGAAACATGAACCGGAATCACTTTAAAAGTCTTGACCTACATCACCACCTAAATCGGTCGAGGTTCTAGGGAACAGGTACCACAAAATTTAGCTGTAAAGATGGAGATTAGAAAAAGGAGATGCACAGCGAATGATAAATAGTTTGAAACTTGCTATTTAATATTTAAATTTGTATTTTGTATTCACGGGCCTTATCGTGTTCTGCGGGCCCATACCCGAATGTATACCAGCTACATTATGAACCCCCGATACCAAATAATAAAAAAAATAATAAACTTGCTTTGCTTGGTCTCAGCACCTACAGTAATGTTGGGTCATTTTAATTATTTTTAAAGCTTATCGTTAGTTTTTAGATTAAACGCAAATCTGATCACATTATTTGAATTCGAGATCAATTTTTGTTGTATCGAAGTTATTTAATGTTGTTAATTTTGTTTAAGTAATCGGTTTGTTTTAATTTGTTGTAAAGTTTGATTTACGTGTTAAAAGATTAAGTTTATTGTTTTTGTAAAAGTGATTAGTTTTAAGAGAAGCACGTTGTTGCAGAACAGTCAGTTTTGCCGGCTAGTTTTTTTGTAAAATAGTTCTGTCAGTTATTTGCGCGAAAGCCTGTTGAGGGCCCAGAACAAGATAAATTAAATAAATAATAAACAAAACATTATAATAATCATATAAACAAACAATATTTCATAAAAAAAAGGCAAACTGGTTAGGAATGGGGACAAAAAAATGTACTTTTTAAGAGAATTAAAGATGCACTACAAAAAAGAAATTTGTGTGCAATGCGTATACAAAACTAAAATAAGTAAGAGATGGATCAGAGGTAGAGATATAAACTAAAGAAGAAAAGCTGGGAAACAAAGAATAAAAAAAGTGAAACAAATTGGACGACATATGAACACGTTATTATATTGTGTAAACTAAATGGGAGTACCGTTTCTTTAGATTGAAACAACGCCGAAGATGAAAGAGAGACACCTTGTAGTGTAAAAATACGTGTTGTTAACGTAATCTGGAGATTTTGTAGCATTTATTTTTCTGTCAGATTTTTCTAATTTCCTTTGACCCGAAAGTTATTTCCGATTTTATATAAAATTTGAGTATTGATTTCATTGCGATTTACGGAATTTGATTGAGGCGTTCGAGTCTTTCAAGTTTATAAATAAGAGTTATAAGTTAGGATTTTCTGTTTGGGCCCTGAGAGAAAATTTTAAAAGAAAAAAAAACTAAATTGTGTAATTTGAGCTAGCTAGGTAAGTCTCTGTTGGGTGGTATACAATTGCACACAGCATTATTTATTTGGCGCCCAACGTGGGGCCACAGCAATATAAAAAATGTAAGAGAAAGAAAGAGAAAGACGAAAAATAATTATGATATTCAGCAGCTCTAAATCACTTTAGATTACATCATATGGCTGACACGTAAGCGTCGAAGAAAGACCGCAGATTGGGCATCTTTGGTGATGGGTCCATGTACAACGTTTACATAGCAACTGAATTTTGAGATTAAGCGGAATGGCTTATAGTTTTGCGGCGGATTGTCCACCTTTATCTAGGAAATCAGACACACGCACATACCGTCGTTCTAACTTATCCATGCGTTAACTGTTTTAAGCAAAGTTTGTTGGAAACATGCGGATTTCGTCAGAGAGGCATAAGCATGAACGTGCACGCTAATTGATCATTGATTTAGAACTAAAGGAGTAGTCCATGAAAGTAAAGAACCGCTATAAGAAAGCTCTCCAAAAGGTATCAAATACCTTAAAGTTGCCACATATTTCTTTAAGCACTCAGGAACTAAATGGCACCCCGCTTTAAAAGGACTCATTTACACTTGAATATATGGAAGTAAGCCATTTTCTCGACAGCTAACATTTTAAAGCAAAGAACAAATCTATAAGCGCTTTCAAGCCATGCCATGCAATAACAAATAGTATTTACCTTTTGTCGGTTTCACACCCTTGGGTTTACACTTTTTCGTAATCTGTCTATTTTGTTCGCAGGAGGGATCGCTGTTAGTCTTCAGCTTGTCGTTTCGCGTCATCTGGCTTTGGGCGTTACATTCTCCCCATGTTCCCTTTTCGTATCGACATGCTAAGGAAAATGAAGAACAAATTATTACGTTACGTGTACGGCAAGCTGCGTATTCCTTAATCTACATCCGCACTCCCTTTCTAATCGATTCCGAATTATCAACGGGTCAATTCGCGAGAACGTTACCGGTATAAATCCCGAAAATGTCGATTTTAAGTGCCGAAATGTGATTACGAAAAGAAAGCGCTCCGGTAAAACAAAACTTTTAGGTTTTAAATGTGAGGCATTTCGAAAAATGATAATTAGCCGCAATTTGAAGTGAATCATTAGACTAATCTGGAAGCATTTACGCCACATAACGACGCGCTAATCTGCGTTTACGGTCTGTTAATCGTCTTCTTAACTGAAATTATATATTTGGTACTTTATGTAATGACTCTGTTCGTCTTAATTTGACGATTTGAATTGAGTTTAAATTGATTGGGCCCAAGAGCGATTAAGTGCTCCGATTTTACACGAAATCATTAAATGCATCAGTAAAGACCTAATGAGCAAGAAAGTTTGATGCAAAATTAAGCACACAAAATACAAGAGTGGTAAAAGGTTACAGTGAAATTTCTTGAATTTATCCGTTATTCTTTAATAAAATAATTATAATCAGGAGTAATGTTTTAAATCAGGAATTCTGTAGCATACGTGAACGTTATTATAATGGAAATATAGAAAAATGTGCGTTTACTGGTTAGCTTCATATCCATTGAGAGTTTTCTTATACATTTTCCCAAAAAAGTTACTATCAAAAAGGTTAAAGATACAGTAGAAAAACTGAAAAAAAGGAAAGTGCATAAAACTCTTGCCTTTAAAATCGATCTAAAAACGAGACAAAAATATTTTCTAATGTATTGTCCCTTTGAACAGGAATCTAACATTCGACTGGGATGTGGAAAACTGGTAAAACAGAGATTTTGTGATCAACAACAGCGACGAAAATGGTGTGTGTTTCAAACGAAAAAAAGAAGAAAGGAAAGTTTACGTGCAGCGTTCTTAGAAGGATTAGTGGCCTTAAAGTGAGGGAAAGGACTGAACTTGAAATTTTAATCATTTCCTCATTTCCGCTTTTATGCATTTCATTAAATAAGAAAAACGCAATCTACACTACTGGAAATCTTTGACCGCGAATCTTAGCAATTCGAATTGCAGAAGGATGAAGCTTCGTAAGTGGGTGCACATGCATTGCTTTAGTCAAGCGAGAAAAGGAAAGTTTTTTTGCTGAAGTTGCAGAACGTAGTTAGCTTTTGGTGGTATGCGTTTGAATCGCAAATATAGGCAAATGTGTCCTTTATTTTTTCCTTTGTATTTACTGTAATTAGCATTACTTTCTTGTCAATTTGTTAAGAGTGTTTGAGTTACAAATTTGAATTTGCAAGTTCGTAAAATAAGTCAACAGTTGGACCGTATTTAGGGGTAGTTTTCTCATGTACGTTGAAGATTCATTGAGAATGTCACTTCAAGGATGTTTATAGGAATTCAGTTGCGGGTTAGGAAAATTTCTATACTTAGCTTAATTAATAAGTATATATCCTGTTGTAACGTCAGGGTTAGATTTATCATGTGTTACGGGAAGGTGGAATATTAGTACAGGGTGCTAATTCAATTTAGAGCATATTATAGTTTTTGATAGGTAGGTAGTTAAAGTGCAACTTTTCCACAAGTACCTATAGGTCACACCTCATTTAAGATTCTTGTACAGGGTGTTGATATGTTTTGGAGTATCTTGTAGATGTCGATTGGAAAAGTTCCACGTGGTAGCATTTTACATTTAACTTATAGAAGGGCGAGTTTGGATTCAAATACAATGTTGTTTTCGGTTTGTACGACAGCTTGGGCGTTTTGTTTGTCTAACGTGGGGTGTAAACTGCTTATTAAATTTGTTCTTGTGTTGCCATACTCTTTTATTAACTTGTAATTGATGATACCTTTGGTTGAAATGTAGCATAATTGGTTTTCGCGCCAAAATAAAAGGTCATCTTACCTCCCTGGTGTACCTGCCACTGCTGCGATTTAAAGAAATGGACAGAGTATATGTGAATGAGAATCATTCCTCCTGAGCTGTAGAAGCGTCTAAGTAAGTTTCTTGAATAGTTTTTCTCAAACCTGACCCCTCTGTTCGAAGAGCTTCAAATGGTCCTGATTGAGATCCATAAAATTAACCTTCGAGACTGCTTTGTTTCCTGCGATTCTCTATTTCAAACACTTAGATCAGGTCCGGCTCAACGAGTATTGCTCGAGCAAAATTCCTGTGTACTTTCCCCGTGGTGCTCCGTGTCACGATCCTCAGGAGGTTGACCAAACTGCAAGGAGGCTGGCAGAGTGGGTCCGTCATACGAGTCAAGTATGCCTTCAAAGGAGAATCCACAAGTATATTGCTCGAGCTGATGTAACACCCTGGTGGTGTGAAAGACTGGATGGGCTGAAAAGGTAGTGCGCACATTGAGGCGCCACTTTCAAAGAACTCCACCGAAGTCAGAGGCACAGTGGTGTGAGTACTATAAGTCAGCTTGCAAACGATACAATCTTAAAAGCAAGCTCCCATCGATCCTTGTTCCAATGTCCAGACGGTGATTGATACAATGTTTCCGAACAGCAATAGACGCGATTTTGAGTATCCTCTTTCCTGACGACACGACGATCCGGCAGAGGAAACTTCTCCACGCCGAAATGCCTTCCCGACCATTCACCTTGGAACCAGACAAGACTGTGCAGACTAGGCAAGATATCATTGCACAAGTGCCAAGAATCCCTAAAAACAAAGCTCCTGGATTAGACGAATTTCACGGAAAAGTACTAAGAACGTTGTTGGAGACTCTTTCAGTTTGATTTTCAAACTGTTACGGTAACTCCTATTACAATGTGTACCAAATTTGCTTCCAGTCGGTTCATTTGTTTGGCCGGAAATGAGAGTACAGACTGTGACCGACATCATCGAGATTTTGTTTGATTCGGATTCCTGGTGCTTCGAAGCTGTGTTTCCGGTGAAAAAATGGGGAGTCATTTATACCCCAATGCAATACCTCCTTACTAACGTGCGACCAGGGCTGGGTACTGCTCGCGAGCGTTCCGCCCGAAAAAACGCTCCAAGCGGAAAAAGCGTTTGCGGAGCGGCCGTTTGGTGCTCGATTCTGGAGCGTTTACTTAAAATGCTGATGGTTTTTCAGCTTATGAGCGATTTTTTCACTGGCGAGCTCTTTTTCCGATCGCGAGCTCTTTTTTCGTTCGCGAGTTTTTTTCGCTCCCGAGCGCTTTTTCCGCACCTGAGGGTTTTTTTCGCTCGTGAGCGCTTTTAACTGCTCTCAACCGCTGAAGGATTAAGCGCCGCCTGTTTTTTCGGCTCACGAGCACTTTTCCCGAGCGCTCGTGATAAACCGTGGAGTGCACGGAACTCGCAAGCGGTTTCGCTTTGAAAAACAACTCGATGCTCGCGAGCATTTTGAGAAAATTCGAGCGCTCGTCGTTCGAGCGGTTTTTTAGAACGCTTGACCCAGTTCTGCGTGCGACTGGTGAAAATCTCGGGGAAATTCAATATACAAGATTGAAGAGTCGACATTCAGAACTGAAGATTCAAAATACAAAATAAAAGTGGAAGGTAAGAACAAGACGGAGTGTCTATCGGATGGAGGAAATTATGAATATTTGGTGAATCCACAATACCGTATACCTTTGTGTAAACTACGTCATGTAGCCGTTTTTTATTGGCATCAGCACCTATAGTAATGATGGGTTACCCGGTATGAGTTAAATTTCAATTTATGAATGTGGTTGTAAATTTATATTAGATTGAACACAAATTCGATAATATTTGAATTGGAAGGCAATGTTGATTGGCTTAAGTTTGATTAAATCATTGCCTTGTATTTTGATTCCAGTTAGCTTACGTTAAGAAAGATTAGGGGCATTTAGAAGTAATTGTGTTAAGTGTTTTTTTAAAAGTTTATCTCACTTAAATCCGGTCTTGCGATAAGGGGTTCGTTATCGCTCCGTAATTTGAACGTGTTAATTTACCGAAGACGCGCAGTAACTTGGTACGAGTGAACGAAGGGGGGGGGGGCGCAGGCGGCCCTTTCGAAGTTTTGCTGGTAGCTGCAGGGAATTTGATGGGTGAACGTTGACAAAATGATAAAGTAGTATTAGTAGGATTAGTAGGGAATAATGTTTTCAAAACGAGACTTTTTGGTGAAAGACAGTCAGTCTTAGTGTTTGTAAAGTTTTCGTCGAAGAAAGTGTTCTAAGAAAACTGTTCTAGTTCGTGTTAAGCTCAAGCGTTGTACCTATCGAGCAGTAATCGCTTAAGTGAGGCCGTTCTTTAAGGATTTTTCAAAGACCCGATAATTAATTAATATTGGCTCTTTCATGGTGGAAAAACTCCTTTGGACTGATACTTGAAGACCTTAAAGAAAGCCTTCACATAAAAGATACCTGTTCAATAAGCAAAACACTCAGACTAATAAATTTCTTCTTAAACATCACTTTTTTTTACTTAAAACATTCTCTTTAGTCGGTGTCTCTTCGAGCACTCACCCAACATTATTTTACAAAACTTTACAACTGACAAGGCGGACTGTCTTGCAATAATACACTCAAATGTGGCAAAACTGCATCGTCGAATCACTAATATTTGTGTTTATGTGGGCGAAAAACAAGGCGATCATTTAAACAAAATTACTGAATGAAGCTGAACTGAAGTGAGATATTTTTTTTGTTTCAAACGTATATTAGAAAGCCCTACAATCTCACAGTGATTCAAATATCCCCACTAGCAAGGGTTGAAAGTTGAATTATTATGCATCCCCTTTGGTAAGGGTGCAGCGTAGGGGGATTTATACCACGATAAGTTCAAGATATTTTCTCATAAAACTCTTAATTATAGACATAAAATATACAATTTGGTTAAAACATCTACATACAAATTTTAGAATTATTAAAAATACAAGCAACTCTGATGCTTTATATCGTTTTTAATAAACATTTCACAAAAAAGTAGTGTAGAATTTTATAGTCTACAATTTCTGATAAGTAACAATATTTTTTTGTAAAATGAACCTATAAAAAGATATGATTGAAAAACTAAAAAACCAACCAAATTTCTTTGGTTTTAAGGGTGGTACGGGGGAAGCACAAGGGGTGGGAGGTCGAAAACTTGGATTCTTAACCGCAAGATATTCTTTCATGACATGCAAAAAAATATTGGAACTACTTCTCGTTTTGTAGGAAATGGTCCATTTTCAGTCTCTATTTCCTGGACTAATAATCCGAATATCCGAAGATTGCACGGAATTTCCGAGAGTCGCACAAGTATTCAAGAATTTGCGAAGTTATTCCTAAAGAGGATCTCTTATACCCCAAGGGAAACAGAAACAGTATATTATTATATACCAAGGGAGTAAAGTGTGTGTTTTAATCCCGAGGATGCCGATTATTGTCCGAAATGTTTAGTCCTTTCGTTCTGTGGTACATGCGCTATTTTTTGTACTCCTGCAATCAGACACAGCAATTGGAATGTTAAAGTCCAACTTTGAAAGAAAAAAATTTGTTTGTAGAATCAATATACCTTGTCATAAATAATAAATGTCAGTTTAATTTAAAGGTTCTTGTTCAAAAACTACGGCGCAGAAATGATCGTTTAAAACACTGCAGAACAAGCTATGAGGAAACCACTGCCTTCCAAATTCAAAAAGATATAAGGAAAACGGTATAATAAGTATAAAATATGGTGCAAGAACCAAAATGTGCAAATAATGGTAACCATTAAGCATTAAATTGGACTTGACATTTCACTGTGTCCTGTCACTGTTTGCCCCTCGTGGCGTTTTTTCCCCTCCGGGAGAAAAAGTGACACTTTACTGCCTTAGATGAAACCTTGATTTAGTCCACGGAGTACAAAAATCACGCATTTTTACAATTTTCTTTTCAATAATAATAATAATGATAATTTATTTTATATTATTACCAACCGAAAAATGAATAGAATTATAGTAGCCTGGAAAGCTAGTAAAAGTGGGAAAAATTACGCTACATTGATTACATTAAAAGGGACAGCGGACAAACTAAAAAAATATAGAAAAAGGCTATAGTCTAAAGGAATATAATAGAGAATTGGCGTCAAAATCAGAGCAACATGCCAAATCAATGTCAATTTCGGGCACATTGTAAAATATATCAGTGGAAATTGCAAAAGACGTACACACTGCGAAGATAATGAGCAAGAGGCCGAAATAATTCAAGTTATGAGAGGGATTAAGAGATTGGCAGAACCTCCCGCGTATCTGCGTAAAAATTCTATTCCACAACGAATATTTATTTACAGCGTTTTGTTAAATTCGAGCAAACCCGAAATCTGGGTTAAAGGGATAAAGGATTTATCTCCGCTTTTATATTTCTTGTAAGGTATTGCGTTTTTCCCCCGTCTTTAGAAAAAAAAATGTTGACCGTACTTATGTCGGTATAACAAATCCACCCCCAAAAAATACATTTCGCTTACCTATACCCAAACTTCGTCACACGCTGCAGCCATGTAAAGCCACTTCGGCAAATGTTGCCGAAACTAATTTAATAAAACTTCGGCTACCTAAAATAAAAGTTAATTTGCTTTGCATACTTGATGTTTTTTTTTTGTAAACATGGAAGCAAGAGGCGCTTGGGGATTTGAGTTTTTGTACGGTTGTGCAGTAGCCGAATCTAATCGCATTTACCCGCTTTCAAATGTATTCATCAACAAAGACTTAACGGTAAAGATACCCAAAAAGAAAAATAACGATCGTTGTAAATCTGAATTACCAATTAAAATTTTATTGGTGCAGTTATCGATGTAAGGCAATTTTTGAATTATTGCCCCCGAGGGAAGTGCAAAACAATGAGTAAAGTCAAATTGAAAATTTACTCGCTCACGTATCGGCTAATAAATTATTTCCAGCTCAAATAAACTTTGAAACGTACATTTTAATAACAAAAGGAGAAAGTTCCCGTGCGAAGGGTTAACGATCGACTCGACGTTGATGCGAGCACTAAAAACCTCGACCTTCCCTTTTTCACTTTGCAAACTTTCCTCAAATATATATTTTTAAACAAGTCGAACTTCGAGTTTTTTGACAACAAAAAAACAGCTCTCAATGTCTGAATGTAAATTTTAATTTTCCAAAAGATTCCTTTAAATCGAATTTCATTGTAAATATTTTCACTGCCGAATATTCCATTAGAGTAAAACATACATTTTATCACGTGCTTTTCTTGCGATTTCTTGTACAGCTCCCTTGGGATGTCAGAGGGGGAGAATGAGATGTTGGTGTAATACGAAATTTATCTATATGAGAAGCATTTTGATTTGCTTTTAGATATTTTGAATTTTAAATCTCGAAATGGTTAGCATTTCTGGAATAGCTACGCAATAATCGTAATCACGAGTTAATCCGTGGCCTAGTAGGTCACGGTTAATCCCATAAAAGACAAGTGGCGATGTACACTGTACAGTTTATCATTCACCCTTAGAACCCCCTTGAAGGCGCCATCGAGAATCGCTCATTTCCGGCCGTTTAGGCTACAGAAAATTAAAACAAAATTTGACATTTTCAGTTTTTCGTTGACATCTCAGCTATTTTCAAAGATTTTTCAAAAATTTCAAATGCGTCACAAAAATACGCTGTATCTGTATCTGCAGTATCTCTCACCGTTACGGAGGTCCAAATGGTGAGCCACGAATTTGAACCACCCTGTACATTAAAAAAAAGTGGTCAATAAAGTTATCTACCTTGAAAATTGAAATCAAGTTGGGAAATGAATACGAAAAACAGAAACATCTTACAATCATTAATCTATCATTGCGAACCCCATCCTAAACCTGAATTTTTAGCGCATTCTAGCAAATTTGGAAAAAGGTAGCTTTGCTCACTTTGGCCGGCCGGCTGGCAGGCAGGAAATAAGAACCAGTAGAAGAACTTTTGCAGAAAGACGAGGAGAGTACCGTCAGGTTTTCAGGATTTTTCTATCTTCTTCTATAAATTCGGTCCAATTGCTTTCAAACTGGTGTCGTCAGAAAGATCTCACAACTCCTGCGTGACGGAATTTTGTTTTTTTCCTAGGATCTAATTAACCAACTTTTGCAAGGTGCGCACCTTCGAGGGGTACCTAGTCGACTTTGGGCGCCCAAAAGTTCCATAACACTCGAATCGCGGTCTCTCTTTCTCATGTCGCCAATCCAGCCATGAAAAGTGCCAGAAAGGTTGAGTACTGTTATGTGAAGTTTTTAGCGAAATCCACCAAAATGTCAATTTATTGCGGGTGAACGTTGGAAGTGGGTACCGACAAAGGGAACGCTTGAACTGTGAACCTAAACGTTACAAAAAATAAAGCAAAATTAATTCCTTTCGTTGAGACCTTTCCTTAGAGTACCATGAAGGATAGAATCAGTTAGGTACCCCTTTCTTGATAAGAGGTCAGAAAGAAGCGCGGTAGTTGGTAGAAAACGGTTCCTTTCGTTGAGAGCTTTAATTAGAATACCATGAAAGATTCGGACAGACAGGCGGACGAACGGACAAAACGCAAACAATAGCACTTTTTTTTATTCTTAAAAAAATCCGCTAAAAAAGAAATACATTCCGACGCATAGGCTTTCCCCGATTATGGACAGACAACGACCCCTAAGGTTTAAATGAAATTTTAAAGAAATTGAAAATCTTGTATACCGCATGAGTGAGTGACAAAAGTTACAATTAAAAAGTAAGAAAAAGCACAACATCAACACAAACAACAGAAGAAAAGAGAAAACGAAAAAAAATGGCCAAGGGTAACATGAAAATGATAATCTAGAATGTATCGGGGGTAGCTGGTAAAATCGCCCAATTCTGGGAGTCTGTAAGAGGATACGATGTCGTGGGGATGGATAGAAGAAAAGAATTCCGAATGAATTTGCAGGGTGTTAATTAATTGAGTACCGATGATGAATCCTCGGGTGATTTTAAGGAGAAAAGTTTATATCAACATACGTCCTAAACCTCTTAGTTTTTGAGCTACAGAGTGCTAAAATTTTAAGAACAAAGTGAGGATTTTATCATAATTTTTTATCACTTACAAATTTTTATGAAATTTTGTACACCCATTTTCATCATTAAGGGGCATTTTTTGACGTAAAAGATTTTTTTAAATTTTCACCAGTGACGTCCGTACGGGGTTTGAACTGACAATTTTATTTATTAAGTTTATGACATATTATGTCAATACAAACTTTTTTTTAATCACCCGAGGATTTTCACCCTGTATTATCGGCACTCAATTAATTAACACCCTGTATATGGAAGAATCAATTTACGAAGAGGGAAGCGCCAAATGAGGTTTCTTAACGAGGGTTAAAAAAAAGGGGATAAACGGAATGGGGAGATGAAACGAAAAACGAGGAATTCTTTTATTGGGAGAGATTTTAATGCCAAAACAGGAATTAAAAGAAAATGGGTAGATATGTGAAGAGGAACACGGGTAGATATGTGAAGAGGAACACGAGATAGAAGGGTGAGGTGTACTGGAATTATCATAAAAGAGAGGTTGAAGCATTTTAAACGGAAATTAAATTAAAAAATTAAATTAAATTATAGAGGAACAATGAGTAAAAATAGAAGAGAATACAGAGGGGTGGAATAATATAACGGAGATATAACGTAGAAACAAATGATTGAAGGGGAGGGGAGAGACAAAAGAAAGAAGTGGTGAGACAAAGAGTGCACAGAAGAAAGACGATAGAAAGAAAAGAGAAAAAAAGTATAAAAAAAAGGATAGAGAAACAGAAAGGATACGAAGAGCAAATCAAGGAAATAAAAACAGAAAATGATTTTTGGAAAATGATAAATAGAAGAAAAAAGAAAAATAGAATATGTGGGAAGGGGGAGGGGGAGGGGAGACGAATTATACGAATAGAAACAACCTTTTATCAAATTAGTACAAGGAAAGCACGAAAAAGAGGGCTATAGAAGAAAGGAGCGTCAAGGCGATGAGATAACAAGGGAAAAGATCGACTAGCAATTGAAGAAACTGAAGAAAGGGGAAGTGGTACGGAGAGACGAGATAAGTAACGAGGAATGGATTTTCAGCAAAGAAATAGTGTTAATGAAAGGATCAGAAATCTAGTGAACAATGTATGTAAAGGAGTGGGTTGATCCGAAGAATGAAAGGTGAAAGAGGAAACAAAGATTGTGGGGGAAAGTATAGGGGAACTACTATAATGACTACGGCGCGGCGTATAGAATGTATGTAATGATACTGAACAAAAGATTGGAAAGGGAAATGGAAGAACGTTGGAGGAGGAAACATGAATGCTGCATATGGTGGTAGTGGTAAATAAATTGGAAGAAAAGCGCGGAGAGGTGTTCGCGTTTTTCATGAACTTCAAATTAGTTTTCGACAGAGTGGGAAGACAAAAAAGTATAGAGATGGAGTATGGAGAGACAAGATTGAGGGTAAGAATAATAAGCATGAAAGAAAGAAGTTTGAAGTTTTTTTGTACATGTAAAAGTAAGACAGGAATACCCACTTAGCCTAACCTTATTTAATCTCTACTGAAAAGACATGGCAAAAATATTAAAACAGGACCAAGGTAGAGGAATAGTAGTGCGAACTGGGGAATGAGGTAGAACAGATGAAGGAAATGATGGGAAGAATGGAAAGGTATTGGGAAAGGAAAGGAATGGAGATAAATGTAGAAGAGATGTAGATGATAATTTAGGAAGGGGGGGGGGGGGGAAAATAAAAAGGAGATAGAATGGTTATTCAGAGAGGAAACTGGAACAAGTGCAATGCAAAAGATAGGGATAGTGTCGGGGAGCAGGGCGGTAAGATTCGAGAAAAGGGGCGATAGAGCAAGCTAATTGATGAAATGGTTGACAACGAGAATGAACAAAGAGGAAAATATTACGAAAGGAAAGGAGACGGGGGGCTGAGATCGAAAGGAGGAGAGGAGTAGGAGAAAAGAAGGAAAATAAGCTGGCAAAAAGGGACCTGGTGAAGATACAGAGCGCACGCGGAAGCATTAGCTATAAATACATAAGGAAACGGAGGCAAAAATAAGAAAGAAAATGTAGAATATGCAGAGAGCAAGAATAGGACATGGAATACATGTTATGGACCTGTACGCAGGTGGAAGGGACAGGGAGCAGAAAGAGTGTGGTGCTAGATGAAGGGGGAAGAGTGAATGACGTGAATTTTTATTATTCCCTAATAGAGCCCATTGTGTAGAAGGGCAAGTTGATATCTCCTTCTCAATCAAATCCTTCGTGATGCAGTCGTTCTCGATTTTCCGCACGACATTATTTCTTCAACCATCAGCAGATTCGTCGCTTTTTTGCCAGAGCGACTTTATGGTTTTCTTGATAAGTAGTCATAATAATGTACCCCCTTCTCCTAAACTCTTTACATTTCTGATATTGTTCTTCTTCTCTCATACCTGCGTGGTGTGTATGATATTAGTTAGTTGCAGTTCCACTACGCTCTCATTCCAAGTCGTGACTATTTTTCATTACCGTACTCCAAAAGAGAGCCACTCCCGTCTTCTCGCATCGCCTTCCATATTTCTACTAGAATGCCATCCAGCCGTTGGGTTTCCCGTTTACTAATCTCTAAACCTTGGTACTTTACTACCTCGATTTTTTTCGCTGTCACTTCCTTACTTCTCTTGCATTTACCTGTGTGGACCAGTTCATATGATGCTTAGTCCTTGCCCATTGCAACGATACTTGTTTTCCTTTTTCGTACTGCTTTATAGGTTCCGGTATCTCATTGACTGCTTGTTGATCCTTTTCACCCCCCTACCGTACCTCCTGGAGGACCCTTCTGTCTTCTGTCTCTGTCCCACCAGCACCACTCTTTCACTGATTCGTTGTGGCGATACATATCCTTCAACCCAGCAGCCAGAGCTGAGTGTTTCCAACCTCACTACTTGATTCTTTGATCTCCCTTTGCCCTTTGGCCATATTCATTACAGTGCAGAATTAAAGGAAGTGGCGTGTTTTTTTTTTGTTCAAAATTAGGACGCATTGTCAACAATTTGGTTGAAAACAAGCTATAACAATTAGTATCTTGGCTCTCATTTAGCCTAGACCTTTAGGCCTAATCACCCAATGTGATTTTTAGAAAACGATAAATAAATTCTTACTAGCTTATGGTGCAGCTAAAATAAAAATTGCCCAGACGTATTGAGAAAAAATAGATAGATAGCATCATCGAAAAAGACGCTTCATCATAATGAACGTATTTGCAAGAACCCATAAATATTGCCTTTCCCATCGCATTTTTGACAATAATAGATATGGAGAGAGGGCTGCTGTAGCAATTTCATTACGTCGTAACTCAGTTTATTGTTTATTTATTTACGTTTAGAAAAACCTTAGGGAAAAGGGCGTCTTGTCACATTTTGATGGTTCCAACTTCATGCTACCATTCCATAAACATACACAATAATCAGTTAAACGCTCGGATGCGGAAACCGCAGCAATTGGGCCATATTCGAATTATGCACACGCAGAATACGGTATCGATAAATAGCTTCACAAAATTTTCGGCGCAAGCTCGCGAAAATCCGCGAAAATATGACCCACATACAAATCGAAAACTTAGTAGACGTGATCAAAAATTTATATTCCTGAAATGTTTCCCTTTCGATGTAAAATTTTAAGCACCAAACCTGGGCTTATAAATTATTGATCCCCTTTCTCGCTTTTGGCGACAGTTACATTACTTTGCTCTAGTCGCGTCAGAGGTGTAGAAATGAAAGTTTGTTAACGCCTTCACTCTCATTAGATTTAATGTATTCGCAATCCCACTTAAATTATTTCATCTCGCGTCGTTTGTAGATGGGGTAATTGGTACTGCATCTACCTCTCTAAGAATTTGCAATAATAATACCTATATCTTGGATCCTTTAAATCGTTATTTTGATTGAGTACTCTCAAAAGTAAGAGTGGCTTTAGACCTTTGTCAGAAAATTTCAAAATTCTCATTTATAAGAGACATAAAAGGTAAAGTACCTTGAAAATTTGCAAACATTTAAACTAATCTGCATGCGTGGTGGGTATTAATCAAACAAATGCCTTTATTTGTTATGTTGTAAAGGACCAACAAAAATGAAGGTTTTTGTACCAAACCGTAAACTGAGCTAAGTACAATGCATTCCTAAAAAGGGATTTTTAATTATACACTCCCTTTGGAATAAACTAAAAAAAAGGACAAGATCTTTTCACGCCTCAGTTCCGTGAGTTATTTACTGTAATTTAACGAAGCAGAAATTCAAACAAAACACGAAAGAAAGATAGTTTGCATACAATCCCCTCGAATTAAAACAAAAACATCGGGACGAGATCTACGTACATACAACGAACAAAAAACCCGTGGGTGATAAAGGGATGGAAAAACTGAAGCTAAAATGAGCTACGTGCACTTATCTCATTTGCAAGTTAATTAAGAAACGGTAGCAAAATTGATGACAATTCAGTTTAGTTCCAATCCGCAGGAATCTATCGCCTTGATTAATTGAAAAATTAGAGCGCTCGCGTGTTAACGACCTTTAATGGCACGCTAATTTATCATGTCGAATACAGGGATAAGTAATATAAAAAGGGCTTAGACGATTATATTTTGCCGAGCTCGGGAATAATAGATAATAAATTACCTTTTTTGCATTTCTTCTGTATGGTTTTGGTGGACTCGCAGGTTGCCTGATCACCTTTCTTGAGGGTTAACGTTCTCGCGCGCATATTTGTCTTCGAATCGCATTCTGACCACGATCCTTTTACGTATCTGCAAGGTTCTGCAAGCAAAAAGAAATACCGTTTTAGTTTTACATCTAGTTTAAAGCTGATTCATTCTTCCAAAAGAGACAACACTTTTCCAATTAAAATGGGGGCCTAACATCTTTCCTTTGAGAACTTTACGAAAATAATTGAACATATTTACCAACGTGAAGCACTAATATCAAGTTTATTATAATAAATTACTTTTAAATCTAATAATTAAAGGGAGTCATTGGGCTCATGTGAAGGAAATGGGAAGGGTATGAAAAGAGTGTGAAGAACGGGGATGGGACGAAAGGAAATACGAGAGGAAATATGTAGGAGTAAAAGAATCGTGAAGGAAACTGGAAATCTATTCAAAGGTGGGTTCTGAAACGCTGGAAAATGTCAACAGACTTATCAAAATCTTGTTCCGGATATCCATAATACACTATTAAATTTGGCTTATACTAAAAATGACCCGAAACAAGAAAAATTTTCATTGAATAAACAAAAATCAGGATTTTCTTTACTTTTACTTTTACTGGAATTCAAATCGACACAAATTTTCTGACATCACATACAAAATAAATCTTCATTTTAACAAGCACATTATCGCAACACAATGACATACAAAAAGTACAATAAACATTCTCAAAAATCAAACAAGTTATCTGAAGGCTACAGCGCCTTATTGAAACATTTTACCTCGTTACAAACAGTCGAATACAAAAAAGTACTCACTACTTTGTTGTAATTATCCAAATTATTGTCTGATCCCACATGTACAGATGCGATAAACAACGAAAACAAACACTTTTGACAAAATTCCTGACGGTGTAACTTAAGACTTTGAAACACTGGCTGACTACCGGAAAAATGCGTACTTAAAACTTAAACGCACCGGACTGTTACGTACGCTAAGTCAATTCAATCAAGACCGCCTCGTTAGATCGGCTCCCACTAAAATACAAATTCAAAATCAGGTTTTTGAAACAGCAAAGCGGCCACCGGTTATATCGACCGTTGTTTACCGAACTTTCAGGGGAAGATTTTAATTTGTTTATTGTATTGCCATAAAGGGTGGGTTTAACTGTCATTAAATATAGACGGTATCCATTATTGTGTCCGTATGCAAGAGCCGGATGACGAGAAAATTCACTGACGATTAGTAATTATTATCTTAAATCATTGAAAGTTCTAAGAGTAGAAGTGAATATATTTAAATAAACCGAACTTGGTGCAAACTTAATTCAACAAGTAGATATACGTTATGATGGCGAATTTCTCAAACGTAAATGGAAAGGAGAAGCTTTTGCTGCAGTCACGTCAAAATTCAATTGTTTTTAAAACTAAGAAGAACAGTTCGGAAAACACAAACGAAAGCCTTCAATTTTTCCTACTATATTTATAGCGTTGTAAAATTCATACACTTGAAATAGCAACCGGGGGGTTAAATTGCTTAAAGTTTAAAACTCGGAAAGGCTGGGTTCCTCCCGTTGACACCAATTCGCTCTCCATGGAAACATTAATTCTCTACGTACCTAAGATATTTTCACTTTCATCTTTTAAATAATAATGCTAAAGACGACAAGATTCGTAAATTATCACCGTGAGCATTTGAGACCTGTTATCTCGTTTTTCAGTTGGTAATAAATAAACGTGAAAATGGGTCTACGAACTCACTCGAAGACGACGTTCTATCATATCCGTTATACGTATACTGCATAAATTTTATCAGGCGTGATAACAATGTATCCTTCTGATAAATCAATAAGTGCGATTTTGAAAGAAAAAAAACGTACCTATATTTCTATTGCTTAGTGCCTTCTGCGCCGCACTGAAGGGATTTTAAAACATGGATCTGATACCGCCCAATCTTTGGGCGCGATAATATATTGTGTAAGTGCAGTCTACCACTCAAAAATCCCAACGTTTGTCATGCTTATATTATTTTTTCGCACGATCAGCAGGAAAAAATTAAAAATTGGGTGTTTTCACTTTTTTACCCTTAGATCTGATAAATAACTCTGAAAAGCTAAATGTATCATGCGTCACTTTTCTTAACGCTAGAAGCCCCCGGGGGGTCAATTGACCACATTTCAGATTTAAATTTATATATCGTCTTTATTTTTAGCAAAAGAGGTTTGTGGTTTTATGGGTTTTTCTTAATTGGGAACTAGATTAATTAAATGAAAAAGTTTCATTGTAACTCTGGAAAATTTAGAAAATTTTTAATTTTTACCTATCGCACCCGACTAAGGTCAATCACGAATTTCTCAATTTTTTGTATATCAACCATGGATATTTCACGTTGTCGTACAGCAAATGGATTGCTCTTTTCAAAAATCTTAAAAATCAGACATTGCATTTGAAAAACAAAAGTTCCTGCCAAGCCGGAAGTGGCATCGGAAGTGTCAATATGCGATCGGATAGGTCGTAATGTCACATACAAAAGATATTTGTCAAATTCGTATCTTGTCAATTAAAAGAAATATTGAGGTGATCCTCTTATCTCGAACACTGTGTATATGCTAAATAATGACAATGATGTAAGTGAATTAACGAAGTTCAATATAATGTAGCTAAAAACACGAACGGAAACACAACATTCAGTTAAAATACATATAGGGCCAATTGACCCCTCGTGGGGTGTTAAAAAATACTGAATTTTATCACTTATAATTGCACAAGAGGTTTGTATTTTACCGAGTAAATTTGGGTTGTTTAGGTAATGAAAATCTCTTGCCTAGCAATTAGACGAGAAAAACTGTCAACTAATAAAAATGCGACACCGCAGGTGGAGCATTTTTAGGTTGACAGTTTTTCGAGTCCAATTGCTAAAAGGAAACAGATTTGAATTGCCACAACCCAAATTTACTCGGTTTAAATACAAACCTCGAGTGTAATTCGGCAGGACAATTTAACGAACAAGAAATTCACCAAATTAATCAATTATTGACAGACGTCAAACTAGTCATATGGGAAAGGATAATGCGATAATTGGTTCGAAAATGAATAAGTGAAAAAACCACTAGTGCATTTGTCGCTGGAAAAGTTGCAGGTAACTTTTGCCGCTGTCAAAGTGACAATTTCACTGCGGCTTATGCGATTTTTTATACATGAGTTGAATTGTCATATATAATACCATAAGTAGTCGAAGTATTGTCGAATATTTTTGAGGTGCTGTCACGAATGCTAGTTACGCTGATTAATACCACGAGCGCTTGCGCGAGTGGTATTAAAAAGCGTAACTAGCATGAGTGGAGCAGCAGCTCAAAAATAATCTACAAATACTTCGACTACGAATGGTATTCGGAGGACTATTCAATGAATCAAAAGAAAAATTAAGCATAATTACCCACGCGAATGTATTTCCATGACAACAATAAATGTCAAAATAAATTATGGAAGTTGCTTTTCATTTTGCTATTGATTCTATTCGAACTTTTGTGCTCCAAGCTAATTCGTTATGAGTGATTAAATTAAAAGATGTGGTGATAAGTCGGTTGTCGAAATTGATTAACAAACTAAGAAGAATGTTCCGGTTAATACGACAAAATTTCGCGTCATTTCACTGGTGGAAGTTTGACAAATGTCATTGAATAATCGCATTGAATTGTCGCTGAAATACCACACGTGAAATTGTCACTATAATTCGTTCCCATTGGCTCAACAATTTGAAATCTCGACATTTCACTGGTCGAAATGTGACAAATGTTAGATGAATTGAATAGTCTTTAAAATAAAAACTCTAGGCCTTTTGCACAGACAAATTTAAGCAGAGCTTAGCTTATGACAACCAATGTAGCACTAATTGTTATCATAGATTTTAGTTTAGGTAACTTTAGCTTAATTGCTCGGTGGTCATGAGCCATAAAGGCGCATGCGGTATCTCACAGAAGTTAAAGTAGGATTACTGAAACACTATGAAACGCCCTTAAAACTGGGCGCAGAGAAAACAATTACGAAAACAAAAAAGAGATTACTTGCATATTGTTGGACGAATGTTAGGGAGATTGTCCACAATAGTCTCCATTGTGTGGAAAAAAAATTCGGAAAATTTGAAATAACGACTAAAATGACAAAAGTTGACAAAAGATGGAACCACAAATTCTTGACAATCAAAAACACAAAAATCTATTGGGCGGAATATCTATTGCGGTACTCATCGGTATTGGAAACCTACGATCTATTCAGTTTATACGTGGAAAATTATCAAATTATCCGATCATTTTGGATTAAAAATATTACAAATTTGTCTGTTTTTAGTAAATAATTTGAAAATAGCGTACCTACTGTGCTTCCATTTTGGAGAATCTGCCTGTAGGTTTGGGAAGTCTCCATTCTTATGGAAGAGTTCCTTTGTTTATCGTAAATTAATTTTATTTTTGAGTTTATATTATGATTATAGTTGTCAAATTGATATAAACGCGTAATTTTAGCTTGGAATACTCGTATACTGTTGATTTGAATCACTGTTTTTCTCTGTACGAAAAGATAACTCAAGATCAGAAAATGGGGGATGCTGTAAAAACAGAAAAAGGTTTTAAACTCACTCAAGAGTTAAAAACTTGAAATAGTAGCTGTCCCCGCCCACTTTAGGGTTCTTTTCCTCGTTTATACAGGGTGTTATGGTATTTGTGCCCACCGACAATTCTAAGATAAAACTGACGAATGGAGAAAATATAAAAAACGCACCAAGCACGGTAAGGATAAATATAAAGAATTAAAAAAAAAGTAGATAACGAATGTAGGTTAGCAAAAGAACAATGGCTCGAGGGGAAATGCGAAGCAATAGTAGCTAACTTCAAAACAAGTCCAGTCCACTCACGACGTCACGCAGAGCTTAAAATTTGAATTTAAAATGGGATTCTTATGGGATTTGTTTCTTAATTCTTACTAACATTTTTTAATTATAATGACTTAGGAGAAAAACTATATTGGAATTATAAAAGTAAACGCAAAATATCCCAAAAAATATGAAGAAATCGATAAAGATCGCCTTTGAAAATGCTAGAAGCTATAACTAAGCGCATTGTAAAAAGTGGACGCTGTGACATCCAACCTGAAAACACAGCATTTTGTTGAAAACTAGGTAATTCATCAATTGCACCGCGTTCTGGCAAGGTGCAGACGGAGAACTAAGGGCAAGGCAGAGTGATGGAAAGAGTAAGTGGAACAACTATATAAAGCGGAAGAACCGTTAGTAGAGCAACCAAACATTACAGAGGAACAACTAGGGTTTTTCTTTTTGGAAAATGCCCAAAAAAAGTAGGCCGAAGAAAGCAGTCGTAGCAAAATGCGAACATTTCAGGATAATTAGCTGACTGGCGTATGCGTCACAAATACTATGCTGGCGGATGGCCAGTTCAGGTTTAGGAAAAATAGTGGCACGCGCGAAGTTTTTTATCAGTTTGGACCCTCCACCTCCACGCCAAAATATCTCTATCTATTTTTAAGTGCCCCTCTCCCCTCCTCTTAAAACGGGCCAGTCAAAGCAATAATCTTCAAAGTTAAGTGACAATTTTAAACTATTATAGGTACTCATACGTTGTGCAATGATCTAATCTAAAACTATCACAAATACTACAAGCACATTTTAAATAAAACACCCTCATTTTATTGCATTTTTGGAATCTGTATGAATTTGATACCACATTTCCCTATATCGAATATCATACAGGTCTACGCCAGTATCAAAAGTTTTCCTAGTTATTCAAAACTTTTCAAAATTTTTGACGTTTGATCGCTTTTCTTTTGAGCCCTGTGACTATGATTTCGTTGACTTTAAAACTTTAAACCATCTCCCAAAACCCTCAATACTAAATTGATTCTGTATGAGAATAATTTAAATTTTAATCGTCCTTCCACATGTTTTATTTAAAAAAGTCTACTTTTTGACGATGGTTAGTCAAGTATTCCTAAGATTCTTAATCATTTCCTACATGTTTTGTACACTTTTGGTATATTTCCCAAATCTCCTACAAAGTTTCTCGAACATTTTCAATAAGTATGTCTACACGCTTCTGAGACATCACAAATGGATGCAAATTAAAACCATTGTAACATACAAAAATACATGAAAATGGGTTATGCGAAACGATATTCAATGGCTTGTGTCGATATTAGATTTTCCGTCGCAAGTAGCAAACTGTTTCCGTATCTCCGTATGAAATTCCGCAGTGAAAAAATTAATAACTTTCTTTCTGAATTTTCGTGATTTCATTGAATGTGAATGTTTAAAGTGGTAAAGAAGTTATTGATCGATATCGATATAAATTTAATCCACTAGATACAACATCGATGTTTCAATTGGACTCTAGCTTTTCTGTAGCAAGTGAAAAACCGTTATCCTATGGAAATACTCATGAAGAAGTTAATAGCTCTTCTTATTTCTTCATTATAATCGATGAAAACCAAATGATATTGAAGAGTCCAAGGGCTCAGGTATCGATTTTACTGTTTACTGAGGATAATTCCGAAAAGAATGGTGTAGCTTTCTTCTTGTTTCTAATGATTGTTTTGTTAACAATGTTAACGTTTTGAATGAACAGCTCTCAATTTGTCTTAACTGTGATTTAGGAATTGTATCCGGAATTTGACTAATAATTTTCCGAGATATTGATAAAATAGTCATTTACATAAAGGTGGCGAGAAAATATTCAAGTACGAGGACCTTTCGGGGACGAGTACTTTAATTTCCGAGTTAAGTAGTGTCATCTTATTGACGAGTGTTGTATTAAATATTACCCGAAATCGTTCTTTTTAATTATAAAACTTTTCAATTTTCATACAGAACGTTTGATTAATGTCACTCTGTCAGTGAGGACGGGCGTCATTAGACATTACCAATGTGAGAGGTGGGGCCGAAAAAGTCAGGGCGCAGGGAAAGTAGTCAAGACAACGTATTACTGCCATTATCATGGAAACTAAAATTTCCCGACATAAAGTAATCATGAAAATGAAAGTTTCATGCCGATCGCTATCGCTACAAAATCAAGAGCTGAGGGGCTGGGAATGTGATACAGTGTAATTTTAAAGATAGCTTTAAAGTGTCCTTAAGTGATTCAAAATTGTTTAATCAAGTGACCCAGAATGAACCCATAACTCCATCTCCAGAAGTATCTTCCCACACGTTAGGTTTTTGAGGTTGCCCTGCAAACTTATTCGACAATCTCTAGAGCAGGTGTCCCGCACTTATAACATCTTATCCCTTGAAAGCTGAATTCGCAATCATGAACTGGACCCCCTCTAAAAATTACGATAGTAACAAATTACTCGAAATTGAAATGTTCAAAAACCCAAATTTTTTATTGAAGTTCTGGATGCGCCCGTACTAGGTGTATAGTTCGAAATAAATTTGAGAATTATTATTTGTGATTTAGATGCACTTTGTTATTATGTACAATCGCGATCATAACGAATGGACCGAAATTTACATACTACATTCAAATGTCTGTTCTATATAAAGAATTACCTGGGATAGAGGACTAAGTTTTTTTATAAATCAAAGGGTTCAAAGCGTTTCAAAGATTTTTGAGTTTTTTTTAAATAGTGACGATAATAGAAGGATTACTGACCAAACTTGACAATAGGTGCAGAATATCCATAACTAAGAAGCAACACGTTTGGGAGACAAAATAAACATCGACCCACCAGGTAAATTTTAAATGTACCAAATGTTTCAATTCCAAATTAATTAAAAATGTACTCGAATAATGTTAATATTACAAAAATATGTATTTGGTCAAACATGAATTAATGAATTCTATACGTAAAATATAAACAAGTATGCTTGAAAGATCGAGATCCGAGCATGATATGCATATGTGAAATGAGTGCACAAAACACTTACAACTATAGAACGTATCTCCAAGAACAATTCCTTCACAACGTACAGGATTTATATCAAATTACCCATACTACCTTCGCCTTTCGTAGAGCTCTATATGAAAGCGTCGTAATATTACATATCCTGAAAGCTTACATTATCTTGGAAATAAATTAATTAATTAACTTGGCCTCATAAAGTGACGATACCATAAGCAAAACCCCTAAACGAAGATTTCGAGTAAATAATGAAATTAGATATCGTAAATTGACCGAGTTGCTTGATCACAACTACAAATTAACTTTTGATTTATAGAGTTCAAATTTGAATTAAACACTTTGGATTGAATTGCATCAATTTTACGTAGAGAGGTATGTTAGATGAGAGATAGGCCCGAAAGATTTCACCAAATGGCGGCCGGTTGTCATGACGTCACATCTGGTGGTTCAAGAGGTGGCGGCTAATTTTTCATGTTACACGTCTTCCCCAAACCTTACACAATATCCGCTATCCCGATTTATTTAAGTTAGCGGTCCGAATCCAAGCAAAGCAGCTAAAGAAACCACGGCATTACAAGAGAGATAACATCTTCGAAGTAATACACAAAGATTAATTAGAGTTTTTTTTGAGTTGGATCCATCGTTCCTCGAAATGGGGGTTGAAATATATTATGTTATCAAAAATCTCTAAACCTTCCCCATATAGTTCAAGTACTTCAACGAATAAAACTATATGGGGAAGGTTTAGAGATTTTTGATAACATAATATAGAGTTTTTTTGTAATTTTGCTATCCAATATAGCCAAATAGTCGGTTAAATCCGGTGGATGACCGTAATTGAAAAAGACAAAATGAGATATCGTCAACCACATTCTTTTCGTAACACCATCTTGAAACAAAGTGAAAGAAGACAATCAAAGTTCCAGCTCTGATAGGAAAAGAAATTTAATTCGCACTCCCCTCTCTCCTACACAAAAATGCAAATTCTCGAAAATTCAAAAAAATAATTAAACAGTTTTTTCATAGCATTTGGAGCATGACAGATGAAAGACAACGGGTAACGGCTTAGAATATTTTGCGTTTGAGGGCTATTTCCCCAAAGATGTAATTTCTGGCGATTGTGACAATTGTGGGTGTTTGTAGTGTGAATAACTTATTGGAAGGTGGACTACATTTGCAACTGATTGTGTTGCGAATGTCAAAATGTGGCACACAAAAGCGAAAGAGACATTATAATAGTTGTTACGAATTAATTACCACTATAATTAAATTGCCAAAAGAAACTTTGCGCACCTTATAACTTTAGATACCTATAACTGTTCCCTCCCAACGGAAGGTGGGCACATCAACTAGTCTACAACTTCAGTTAACGTCGTTTTCGAACTTCTCGAAAAGTAATCCAATATTTCACGGTTTAATTACCACCCGAATCGATTCACCACCATCAAGATTTTATAAACAAGCTGCAACGTACTAGAAACTATTCAGTATCAATTTCATCGTGCTCAACTATTTAACAGCATCAATTCGCCACTTCCCCTAATTATTATCTAACCGCAAGCTCGCTTGCATCTCCATGCATTAGTGGTAAAAAGCACGCGAACCTGATGGCGCCAATTAATCACTTCCGTCCGAAAAACTTACGCCTTCCAATTTTCCGCGTTAATCGAATTTTATCCCTCCTGAGACGATGTTTCATATCGTCATCGCGTCGTCGGCGAGTTGAGTTTGCTTTGGACGACGTTTTAAGATGTCGTCTTTCGTTCCTTTTATGTTTGTACCAGGACATAAAGTGAAATTCAGATGGTCGTTATAAAAACGATGTTATCAACTGCCCTGTTTTTATTTTTAGTAACTATATATATTGACGTCGAGATAAAATTGTAAACACGACGTTAAAACGGAAGAGATTGGAAAATGTCAGTGGCCATTGTGATATTTCGTGCATTGAATTTTATTATAACATTTATATTTCAAACAAAAACAAGAACAAAATGGAAGATTAAACAAAACGTTTTATTTTTGTCGAGTGAAGTTTAAAAAGCCCTTTTACATGTTTCATTCGATTGGAGAGATTTACATACAGCTTTGCATGCAGACAACCATTCAGCCATTTGCGAGCCAAAAACTCTCGTGATCAAGGATTCAATTGTCGGGAACATCGGTAGGCACAATGTCTGACCTTACAATAGGTATTTTGTTGGAACTATTTCAACTTGCAATTCGTGTACTACTTAAACATGATTTGATTGTTTTTGTAACAGCTACCCATACTAATTTTGTAATTTAATTTACTCTTTCGCACTGGTCTAATATTCAAGATACATTATTACGTTTCCATTAAATATTTCCCCTGGGCTGTCAGAATTTTTAGATCTGAATACATTTCAGGTTCCGAACCATTGCTATATGATAATCTGGTGTGTCTTAATTGTGTACTATCACGTTCAAGAAAATTTATTTATTTATTTATTGATAACCTCAAAACAACAGATACAAGTATCCAATTACAGTTTTGAGTACTTAACCAAAATAATCACATATTTTCAAAAAAAAATTTAAAAATATTTATAAACAATAGGTAGGTATCAAAACGACTTAAATTAACATTAGTTGCTTTTTAAAACTTAATAAAGATACACCAAACAGTTCCAGGTCATGGTCTCGCGTGTTCAAATTGTTAAAGATCGTCATCATGCGAATTATTGGTGCCGTATTACTAAACGATATGGAGTGTGAATGGCCTATCCAGAATACTATTTTTTTAAACCTGGTTCTTTTATCCGGAATATTAAAAGTCAGTAACGACAGCAAATGCGATGAATGTAGGTGATTGTTTATTATCTTGTATAAAAAGATTAATGAATTATTTCGCCTACGATTGTTAAGACTTCTCATATTGTACGTTTTCAAGAGATCATCATAGTGGCCAAAGATAGGATAATTTGAGTCTAAATTGCATACGTTTTATGAACTTTTTTTGAACCATTTCTATTGCCTTTACATATTTTTTTAGGTGTGGTGACCAAATTATATCGGCATATTCAAGGTGTGGTCGCACTAGTGCATTGTAAAGTAGTTTATATGTGTTTACATGTTTCATGTTTTTCGTTATTCTAAAGATAAAACCTATACTTGAATATGCCGATTTGATTTTGCTTTCAATGTGCCCCGCAAATATCAATTTTTTATCAAAAAGTACTCGTCTCGTTGATAGCAAACCGATTCCAGACTGTGACCGGAAAGACTGTATTTATAAGTAATGTCCTGTTTTTTGCGTGAAAAGCTAAGGAACTTACATTTAGTGATATTGAATGCTAAATCATTTCGACTACCCCATTCACCCACCGCGTTTAGATCAGCCTGCAATTGTAAACAATCATTTATCGTTCGGATTTGATGATTTATTTTAAAATCATCTGCAAAAAGCAGGGGGTCGCCAAACTTTACGACATCCGGTAAGTCATTGATAAGCAGCAGGAAAAGCAGCGGACCGAGGTTTGATCCTTGTGGCACTCCAGAACAGACTTCAAGGCTATCAGAAGTAACAGAGTGAAACGCAACATACTGCCGCCGTTGTGATAGGTATGACTTGAAGAAATCAAGCAGATCATCTGAGAAACCAAACTGAAACATTTTAGTAAGCAGAATGTTGTGATTGACACTGTCGAAGGCCTTAGAAAAATTTGTGTAAATTGTATCATATTGACCTCCATTTTCTAACGCCTTCGACACGTTTTGTGTAAATTCCGTTAAATTTGTTATGGTATTTCGCTTTGTAAGGAATCCATGTTGCTTTTCTGAAATCTTTACTTTAACATGATCAGAGTTGGACTGGGTCAAGCATAGAGTGACCCAGTGACCCGGTGACCCAGTTAGTTTACTGACCCAGTGACCCGGTGACCCAGTGACCCGGTGACCCAGTTGACCCGGTGACCCAGCTTGACCCGGTGACCCAGCTTGACCCAGTTTGACCCAGCTTGACCCGGTGACCCAGCTTGACCCGGTGACCCAGCCCTGGTGACCCAGCTTGACCCGGTGACCCAGCTTGACCCAGTGACCCTTCTTGACCCAGCTTTACTCAGTGACCCGTCTTGACCCGGTGGCCCAGTAATTAAATTATTGTTAGGTATCATCCAAAACAATTTCAAGTAACTTTTAATTTAAAAAAAAAAACTTCCTCAATAATATTCGGCAACAAGCACGTAGCCCAATTTCATTCAAGAGAACTAACACCTACAAAAATCAAATGCATTTGTTTATAGTTTGTAGTCAAGTAGTCAATGAAAGTATTTAGAGAAAAGATTTATTTGGATTAAGCTAACTAGTAGAAAAAAATTAAATGTGAATGAACACCTGTAAGCAAACTGGTAAGCCCTGAAGCAAAGAAATAACATTATTTTAGTACAATTCGGGACATGGAAAGTTTTTTACGGCAGTATTAAAGCAAACATCACAGAAATGGCAGTTGTCAAGCAATCGAGAATTATTTTCAACAAACCAGCATTTCATTTATTGCATAATCTGTACACTTGAACCGAGGGCACTGACTTAACTGCGTTATTCGATCAAACTAGGTGACTGGGTCGAATTGGGTCCCCGGGTGAAATTGGGTCGCTGGGTCAAACTGGGTCACTGGGTCAAACTGGGTCACTGGGTCAAACTTGGTCAAGTTGGGTCACTGGGTCAAACTGGGTCACTGGGTCTAACTGAAAAGAGTATGACGTGACCCAGTGACCCAGTTTAATTTAGTGACCCAGGTGACCCAGTTGACCCAGTGACCCAGTCCAACTCTGAACATGATTATATACTTTTTTATGCAATACTTTTTCAAATACCTTTGCTGGTACTGATAACACCGCTATTGGACGGTAGTTCGCAATATTATCTTTTGTTCCTGATTTGTGGATTGGACATACTTTAGTGGTTTTCCACATAGTGGGAAATTTATTTGATTTTAATGAGATATTAAATAATATTTTAAACACAGGGGTAAATATGTGGCAACATGCTTTTATAATGTATGGAGGAATTCCATCCGGGCCTGCTGATTTTTTTGGCTTTAATGCTTTAATTGCGTCCTCTATTTCTATTTCTGTTACCTCAGGAATACACAAGGTGTTTGTTATAAACATCGACACGTTCCGATCTATTTTATACGTGGGGGGCACTTGCTTGTAAACGGAAGCGAAATATTCTGCAAATGCGGAAGAAATATCTGAGGGTTTGTTAAATTTTGAATTGTTCAGATACATGTTCCTCTGATAGGTACAGTTACCTTTAGAGTTTTTTACATATGTCCAAAATGCATTCATATTGGTTTTCATGTCCGCAGCGTTTCCAATTTCTGGACAATTTCACACAATCTCCAAAGAAGTGCATTAATTTTTAACTCGCACATCATTACAAAGGGCAATGGTCTGCACTATTAGTCCAGGAAACGAAAAATTTAATCCTTGTTGTGTTTGGTTATCTTAAACGTCCTTTGGAAATGCTGGAATGTCTCGGATTTGGAACGAACGCGAGTAATAAGAAAAGTTTTGGGGAAATTAAAAAGCGTCGCTCAACGACGTTTTGAATTTTTGTTATAAAATTATAAAAGGATTGGTTAGTTTACATACTAATTCTAATATTGAGTTCAGACATTATCCAACTATATTGTGGACAGTTTGTGAACTAGCCAAATAGTCTGGTTAATTTACACAATTTTCTTGTGGTTTGTACTTTGGCGATAAATGTTGTAAATATACTTCATAGACTAACTGGATAGTAGACAAACTAACCAATATTCGTAGCTATTTTAGTGAAACGATGATTTTCCATTAAAATAACCATACATTTGCATAGTTTACATCGAGGTTTACATACTATCCAGCTAGTCTATAAACTAGCCAAGAAAACACTTTAGCCGTAACATACACACTACAACCAAACCATTTTGTAGGCTTTTGCAAGAGCTACAAGCCTATTTACATCAAATCCCTTTGAAACTCTTAGTTTTAAAATGGTGTGAGCTTAAGGAGCTAAAACAAGGTATACTGCTCGCATATAAATACAGGTCTTAAACATCTATGTCTTACTTAATTTTTGTCGTACAGAAAATTCCTGGCGAGGAAAATGTTCGGAATTAAAAAAGCTACAATTGGATGCTGTAGCATTTTTTACGTATCTCCAGTTGTTTTGCAGAGAAAGACGTTTTTCACAAAATTGCACAAATTCGTTTTTCACTTTTAGCTTCAATGATTTAACTGGTCACATGTATTAATAATACGGTATTAAAGAAAACTGGAAAAGGAGAAGGCCTAATTTTAATTAGGGTGGTAATTAGGGGGTTGCTTGCGCTGATCTTTTC
This sequence comes from Photinus pyralis, assembly GCF_008802855.1. Lineage (NCBI taxonomy): Eukaryota > Metazoa > Arthropoda > Insecta > Coleoptera > Lampyridae > Photinus > Photinus pyralis. The sequence continues at coordinate 3,421,603 of NW_022170663.1, forward strand.
GCTGAAAAAGTACGGATCTACCCTATTTTCATCGTAACTCACTTTACCGTTTATGCTAAAGTTTGTTTTTTAAAAAAAGAAGAAAGCTTTTTTAAATTTTAAAGAATATTCTACAAGTTTCTCTCGAAAAATGCATAGTTTTTTCGTTATTTGACTATGAAACTCTCTAATTTGACGAACAAGAGCTATCCTTCAATAAGCCACAACTTGGTTCGTATTGGTCATACAGCAATTATTAAAAACATTTTGTTTGTTTTTATTTATAAAATGCACACTTTTCGAGTTTTTCGCGAATAACCAATTCAAAACATTGATCTTTTCTATGAAAACTCATACCTTCGGTCGCGAATAACTGGCCAGAAGTATTAACTTTCCAAAAAAATATATAGAACACTTTTTGCTTAGATTAATGTTTCTATCTATTCCAATGTTAAAATTATAATAAAAAATTGCAACCTAAGAGATGGGGTGGCAACCACCCCCAGGGTGAAAGCGCCCTTTATAGTCCAGTCAAATTAGCTTTAAAAGTAGCATAAACTGGATGTTGTAATTTCACTCAACGAAACCAAGCGTACGCTATGTAAAAAATTCGCTGAATCGGAAAATCATAGTCCCCCTGGCCGGAAACGCCCGGAACATATTGTTATTAACAAAAAACGCAGAAAAAATGAGACAATGTCGTGTTTTTTCGCATTTGACTTCGAATATCTAGTTAATTATCGCTATGAGGGAAAAAATGAAAGCGTGAACTTTTTTCATGCTTCTATTTCACCAAAATGAATGATTTTTATTAATTCGAGTGCCAAGAGCCGATTATAGAGTTAACTTTCTTGTTTCGGGTTTGTCGTATTGTTTTGTTATCAAAAGAAGTTACTACTATATACTACTGTTTTGACCTATAGTGTCCGTTACTTATTTTCTCCAACATTTTTGTTCTTGATGAGAGATCGTCGCCCTTTTGTTTTCCTAAGGCCATCCTTTAGTCGTGCGTAAGAAGAGTATTGTAGCGAACATTCCAGAAACTTCGATAGGCATCCAGGGGCCATGAAAGAATATGTCTTAATATCATTAAAGCGGGATAACGTGTTACGCTTCTTTCTTCAGGTGCATGCAGAAACCATAAGTACATAGATACCATTCAAAAAATATCAGGATAATGTCTTTATTTTTTTCTGAGGTAGAGAGGTAAATAAGTAAATTGTCAATTTTTAGATGTAGAGATTTTGAGAACTTATGGGTGAAGGTATTAAAAATATCAACCATAACAAGATATATTTGCAATAACATAAAACACGTTCTCCATCAAAATTATTCTCGAAACTTCACTCTGTTGCCATGGCGCGTTCTCAGTGGTTGCAATTTAAATTTCATGCCGTCACGAACTGAATATGTATAAGTTTTTATGGAACTACCCTCGTACTTTAAATTTATTTACATCAGGAAACAACTTGTACTTAAAATATAATATAAATAAAAAAAGTGGCAGACATACTGAGTGCCCAAGATAAAATTGAACAATGCTGGGGTCTCGAAAATCGTAAAAGTTGCAAGTCCGTGGTTTATTCGTAAATTACCGTTTAAAAATTTACAATAAACTACAAAACTGCAAAACAATTTCTCACCGTTTCCTCCAATTATTACTAAAAAAGGAAAGGCAAGATTTTAATCCTTACCATATTTTCGTTAAAGCGAACACAATTCTTCTAATTGAAGCCCATTAAACTAACGCTAGTCTACAACTCTCAGGATTTGTACTTAAGCAGTTTTTCTCTTTTTTTTTTGTAACTTACTCTTAAAGAATAGCCTTTAAGACGTTACGTTCAACTTTAAATTACATCGCTCCCCTTTCGGATCTGCTCAGGAAACCAAAGTTACACTTTTCTTGGCGTACCTATTAGAAATGCAAACTCTTCCTATTTTATTTGTTTTATCGTACTTTGAAATTTTGTAATATTAATATCCGCGAGAAACATGCTTGACGGATTAAAGTAAACAAAGTCACCCTAATATATATAGTTAAATATTGCGTGAAGGAGGCGAATCAGAGCGAATAACAAAATCGATCCATACTTTGTGGCTTCGAAAAAAACGCGAAAAACACACAAGTGGGATTGTTAGGGGAGCTTCCCTTGATTTTCTAATTTAAATAGGTTTCCAGTCAAAGTTATACATATTGAAGACTCGCGTGATTGCAACCTCTAAACGCGACATGCAATTAATTGGAACGTCTCTAGCAAAGAAATATCGTTCCAGTTACATTTTCAATCAAAAAGAAAGTTCCATCTAGAACCGTGCACAATTATTTATATAGAAATTCTGCCTCGATGTACGAGTCGCTATTTCCATTTTCCTTTTCTGTTTGAAATTTTCATTTTAATTTCTGTTTATAGTTACATCATCAATTAAATATCGACCTTCGCGGATTTCTTACATAACAAAATTGTGGACGCTTCGCATCAAGTTATGCTGCCAACTAGAAGGATTCTATTATAACAGTTGGAGAAGAACTTATAGTCAATTCGAAATTTGACAAAGATAATCTTTTTCATTTTTCCGAAATGAAAATAACCCCTGCCATACCCTTGTAAAAAGTATTCTAAATCAAAAAAACATATCAAATGAATCTAATGAATATGGGAAAATAAATGAATCGGTTGCTATACAAAAACTAGAAGAACTTTTGGAAGTGCGAAGATAGTGCCAATTTGTAGATTTGCACCATTCTTATTTAGGTGTATCTCTCGATGGTTTGTTAAAATCTTTAACAAAATTATCATTACTAAAATTAGTAGTAGTAGTAGGTAGGTATACAAATATTTAATACCACTTGGGCTGTTGTTTTATATAGGTACAAGGACAACTCCATATTGCACGGAGAGATTCATGCTACTTTGTTGTTTTTGTAACAGAATGCCCAGACATAGCTATTTGTGGAAGAAATTAAACGAGACGAAGATTTTTGGAAAGAACATATGGAGTTTAAAGAAAGGTTTTATAAAAAATGTCCGCTTATTGAAATAGTCCGAGAAAACAAACAGTTTTTGAAAAAATACGCTATTATATTCGTTATGGCTGGCTAGCTGGCTGGCTGTCCGGCTGAGATCTCAGCAATGACATTAGCTAGAAACTTCAAATTTCACTAAAAGGTTTGTGCTGTAGTGTAGATGTGTAGGCTCTAGCCTATTTTGAGTTAGATTACTTGTGAGATCGATAATTTTAAACGTTGTAAAGAAAATACTGATCTGTATTACCAAAACAGGAACTAATAGATATGGGATATACTGTAACAAACGTAATGCGTTTGCTTAATAAGTCGAACCGCGCCATTCCCATATGTGCAGTAACCTTAACAGCAAATGAGAAATCAAAACACATTTACGACCTGGAAACGTTATGTTACTGCAAGGTTACCGTAGAACCCCGGCGGAAAACAAGAGAAATTCCACAATGCACGCGTTGTCAACGCTTTTCTCACACAAAAAATTACTGTCATCTAAACCCACGCTGTGTGAAATGCTCTGGCGATCACTTTACCCAAAATTGCATCCAAAACGATGAAGTAAAACCACGATGTGTTAATTGCGGGGGAGAGCATACCGCTAGTTACAGAGGCTGCGAATATTATGAAAAACTTGCAAGCGCAAAAAACTTCACAAGCTACTCTAGCACAACACGAACAAATGCAACACATGTATATAACAATCCCCCCAGTAGGGATAACATAAATTACCCAAAACTACCAGGTACTCAAACACCGGAAACTACCCGAATTACATGGAACATACCCCGCCCAAATCAAGAAACCTCGACAACCCCTGAATCAAAAGGAACAGGTGAACATTTAATCGAACTAATTATAAAAGCGCTCACACCCCACATGGGTAAAATTAAAGATTTCCTTCTAACATTAATCCCTGCATTATTTAATAATGGAGGCAAATAAACACATAATATTAGCTAATTTAAAACTGTGCAATTGGAATGCCAACGGAATTATGCGCCAACGATCAATAGTATCTGCGTTCTTAGAGCGACATAATCTGGATGTGTTATGTGTTACAGAAACACACTTATTGCTTGACCAAAAATTGAAAATCCCGGGATATAATATAATTCGACAAGATCGTAAAGATAACACCGGATATGGTGGTGTAGCTATACTCTTCAAAAAATCGCTGAACGCCTACCCAGCTGAAATCCGTGCAACAAATAGTCTAGACGTCACTAAAATATGCCTGGAACTCCAGAATAAACAAAAACTAAATATTGCCGTAGCATATAAACAGCCATGTCAAAAAATAGCAAACTTCGACATACAAAACATATTTGACAGTAATTATGCCACCCCACTGTTAGGTGATCTAAACTGTAAAAATACGATATGGGGATGCTGAGTAAACAATCCTGATGGGCACCGCTTATTCTCCATGATCTCCGATCAAGGTATTCAAATTTCCCCCCCGTCAGAACCCACATACTTCCCATACCAATCCAATCGTAACCCTGATATACTGGATATAGTTCTTCATAAAAACTTTTCCGGCCCAGTTTTCCAAACAGTACTACCTGAGTTAGATTCTGATCACCTGCCAGTCATAGTAACCCTTGAAATGCAGCCCCAGCTTGTCAGTCCAATCACTAAGCTAATCAATGGAAAAATCAATTGGGAAACCTTTCGAAAAACGCTACAGCAAAATATCACATGTCCGACACAGTTACTAAGCCCTGATGACGTAGACAACGCAATCAATTCCTTGCTTATAACTCTAACTCTATAAACCAAGCAGTGAAGATCTCAACCACTGCCCAAAAACATAATTATATGAAAACTACCACTATACCACAACACATACGACAGCTAATTAAAGAAAAGCATATGACCAGGAGACTATGGCAAATAACCAGAGAACCACATGTAAAGAAAAAGCTAAATAACCTAATGCGGCAAGTAAAACGTGAATTAGACGAACATCGAATAAGTGAGTATAGAAAACACATTCATGACTTGCAACCGCAAGATCCGACAATGTGGCGCACCACTAAACGTATACTAAAGGAACCACATGTTATTCCTGTTATAAAACTAAACAATAAGTTATATCACACAGATAAAGAAAAATGTGAAATATTCGCACAACACTTAACTGAAACCTTTATAACCCCAATAACCTCCATTCCAACTACGACAGTTAATGAAATCGAAAATGAAGCCAATCAAAATTTTCCCCCCGATCCAGGCGAAATACAACCAATAGAACCTATTGAAATAACAACAATAATAGACCAACTACCCAACAGGAAGGCACCAGGACATGACAGAATACCAAATTCTCTACTTAAAAACTTGCCATTAAAATCAGTAATGTACATTGTCGCAATCTTTAATACATGCCTACGTATCGGATACTTTCCCTCCACATGGAAATACGGTCACATACTCCTATTCCACAAACCCGGCAAGAAGACCACCGATGTGAATGGATACCGACCCATCAGCCTATTGCCAACACTCTCAAAAGTATTTGAGAAAACAATACAGAGTCGTCTACTCAAACATGTCTCCGAAACCAAGATCATCCCAAACTTCCAATTTGGTTTCCGCCGCAAATATTCTACCATTCACCAACTAAGCCGCATCACGGAATACATTGAGGGAGGGTTCGAAAGTAAAATGTATACAATGGCAGTGTTTCTTGACGTGCAACAAGCTTTTGACCGAGTCTGGACGCAAGGATTGCTCTACAAACTACTAAAAATAAATACTCCAAATTACCTACTTCATATAATACGATCATTTCTGACTAATCGCACTTTCTCAACAGTTATCAACTCAGAAGTATCAGACATTAAGCGAATCGAAGCGGGAGTTCCTCAAGGGTCGATTCTTGGCCCGATCTTATTTAATATTTTTGTTCACGATATCCCAGAAACCGATAACATCTCAGTAGGTATGTTCGCCGACGACACCGTTATAGCAACACAAAATCACAGTTTAGACACAGCAGTAATTCAACTTCAAAACGGCATTAATGTAATTAGCAGCTGGTTTTCCAAATGGAGGTTACAACTAAATTCAGTTAAGACCGAAGCAAAAATCTTCACATTGAGACGAGTATCTAACCCACCCAATATTGTACTGAACGGTCAACTAATACAGTGGAACAATGCTAACAGCGCCGTAAAATACCTGGGCATATATCTGGACAAAACCCTCAAATGGGGATATCATATTAACAAAAAATTAAACGAGGCCAACACGCGGTTATTAAAACTCTACCCTGTGATAAACAAAAACTCACCACTAAAAATCGAATGTGGCACCCTAATATACAAGGCAATTATAAGACCTGTCCTCACATACGGTTGCCCAATATGGGGTAATGCAAGCGGCACGCAACTGAATAAAATTCAAGTTTTTCAAAACCGAGTGCTTAGAATTATCGTAAACGCTCCATGGTACGTCAGGAATGTGCAAATCCACCGAGAAACCGGGATACCGCTCGTAAATGCTTTTATTAAAACGCTGTATAAACAATACAACACTAAACTACGCATAAGCCCAGCCTGTGAACACTATAATCTAGGAATAAAGAACCTACATACCCGCCTGAAACGAAGATTACCACAGGATATTTACTTATCGGATGGAGATAGTGGATAAACAGTAAATAATTAATAAACAATAACGAATAGTGAATATAAACACATAGTGCTTAAAACAGTGAAAGATTAATACCTGTGCTACAAGCCTTGAAATAGCCAAATTTGGCTGAACGGGCTTAATAGAATTGTGAAAAAAAAACCAAAAATGCGCTTTAACCATGCATATGCTGATTTACAACTTCTTATATATTACTATTTGTATTTTTGGCAGGTGTTATGTAATTGGATAGATGAACAGTCTCTGGGAACTGAACCGTATTGATCTTTTGTTTATTTATTTTCTAAAAGACAATAAAAGCATCTACTATTATTATTCTTATTATTATTATTATGGTCGTCTTTCTCCAAACTCAAGCGTTCAAACGTGGCTAACGGATCGGAATCAATGATTCTAAAACATACCTGCACAAATTATGAAGACTAATGACGTAATATTTATTTTTATTTCGGTCTTTTGATGAAATTTCAGATTTTTACGTACTAATTTGCTTAAACATGCTTTTTCTATTATTGTTCTTCCAAAACCAAACGTTTTAAATCTAATTTTGTCCAAAATTCCAATTTTTATTAATGAAGGGGGTGTCAACAAACGCTGAAAATAGCTAAACAAACCATAAACAAACGATTCTCATCGAGAAATTACACATTTTCAATGTTGTGTCAGGCTGTTGTTAAGTTGACCCGACCCCTGGCCCGGTCTTAATAAAAGGGGAAGGAAGTGTAAACAAACGTTGAAAACAGCTATACACGCGATACACAAACACTTCCAATAGTCATAAACCTGATATTTTCTGTGGGTGCGGCCAACTTTGTGGCGACGAGTTCTTTCTAAATTGTTTAAAGAAATTTTCTAAAGGTATACAGGCTGTCTCACGCAAACCGTTACCGAAAAGTATTCCCATTAATAATTTAAATTTTAAATTTTCATACCAATATAGTTTTTCATGATCTATCGAAAGAAAATATTGTCATAATCATGATCGTTTCACTTCCGGTTTTACCGGATGTGAATAGCAACTTTCTTATTTTAAATAGAACAAATTAGAACACCCTATATTTTATTGTATTTTCGAAATTTGTATGAAAATCTACGTCGTTTGATACCACATTTCCATATACCTAGCATCAAAGGTTTTCAAGTTATTCAAGATGTTCCAAAATTTTTGACTTTTGACTGCTTTTACCGTTGACTTGAATTTCAAAAAGTCTTCCAAAAATACTGACGTGATGCTACATGCGAATGATTTAAATTTTAATCCCCTCGTACAGGGTGTTTTAAATTTAATGGTTAAGTTTAAGTTTTATAACTTCGACCCTCAAAAAGTTCAGTTTTTCAAATGACACCTGCTTTACATTTTTGCACTTTCAAATGTCGAAAAAAATTCTACATCGGTCAATTATTACATTCCCTATACCTATATGTTATGCTTTTCGTTTTATTTAAGATTGTCTAAAATTGTGACCGTGATATAATATGCATAATTTTATTTCTAAAACATAATAGGCAAACAAACCCAAAGACACTTTTTTATACGTGGTCAAACGAAACATTTCAGATCACTCCCATCTTTTTAATCCATAAATAATGAACCCTTGCAATTTTTAGACAAATTTCAGTTGCCGGTTTTCATAACTAAAGCGGTGATCTCTTTACATTCGAAAGTGGCCACGTATATAGCGCTCTGTTCCAAGTAACACAATAAATTATTTTGCTACTTCGAATATCCGGTCATGACATTTACAAAGGGTTTGTTGCCATGAAATAAGATTAATTTACTGAAATGGGAAATGGACAACGTCGTCTTCAGTTTACCCTCCAAACTGAATCGGAATTTTATACGCCATCGAAATCATTTCTGCTTTATCGAGTCGGTTTATTGGGTACATCGTGATATCACAAAAGCATATTCCGTTTTATTTTTTAAAAAACTGCATAATCAAGAAGACGACGAACTAGCTTTTGGTGACCTGGAAAGCTTCCACGCCAAGGTAGACCTGTTTGAAATCGATCTTTCTCCCTAAAATTTCATTCACGATCGCGAAATTACGGCACGTGCTACGGCGGTTTTATACTTTTGCCTACTTACTTTAGAGACCTTATGGAACATTTTCACGATTTGAGCACCTCAGTGGATATGTTTATTGTTGTCCATTTACCTACTCGCGTAAATACTTCGAAATTGTTTTGCTTGAAATAAAAATGAGCTTAATTGGCGATATCGATTTTGAAGTTCGGGCTTAATTAACCATTTCGATGACTGCGTTCTTTCCTACTGTCGCAAACGGTTCCTTAGCGTTGAAGCGCTATTAAATTTAAATCGACAGCTCCAGCAACAAAGGGTGTTAAGATTAATAAGGGTAGCGATCGGTTAATTATGTTTCGGCTTTCATCCTTGATACCTTTGAGAGACTGTAGACGACGCCACTAAAAAATAAAGCGAAGAAAATCTAACCAAGAAGTGTAATTTTTTATTTACTATGCTGTAGTAGAGATGCGTGTTTCTTCTCTTTTACACATAATTTTTTCTGAAACTACAATCAAAATTGAAAAATTATCGTATGCAATAATGAGACTTGACACATAGCAATCTAGATACGGGTATGTTAAAATTTTAAATCACATTATTAAGATTAACGCAGCAATTGTTTTTTACTTTCCTCACTAGAGAGGAAAATCACATTTTCTTCACTCCTTTTAGAGACGAAAGTAGTTGTTTCTAAAGTGTTTCAGAAGAAAGTAATGATCGCTTAATAGGTGAATTCTGAATTATAAGCAACATACATGCGTATCACATTGGCTTTCTTCAAGTAGGAGATACCTGAATTGAATTTACTGGCTCACATTTTCAAGTTGCACAATAATATATTCAAATGTTGGTTGCGTATGCTGCACGATTTACGTATTCCACGATCATTACTTTTGTCAAAGACTGTACAGGGCACCCGTTTTCCGTATCAACTTCACAGCACTTTTGAATGGATCAACGAAATGTTTTGTGCCAATCGTTAGTGCTCGATTGTGCACGAAAAAGTACTCCCAGCATGTCCATCCCTTGTTATAATACAGGTTTCCCCTTTCCGTACTAAAGGTTTATTAATATTTTTCATTACAAAGCAGCCAATATTTACTTATTGAATGATCCTCGTAAGAAGGGGGAAGGGTCCATTCAAAAATTCATATCTCTTAAACCGTTCAGGAAAAGTGAGTGCTCATTTTTATAATCGAATTCTTGAAATTTAAGAAATTTTTTGAGTGACTACTGAAAGTCTTGAAAAGTTGCCAGGACTGCAGCAATTTTTCAAAATTAGGAATCAAAAATGTCAAAAACTTCAGTTTTTCAAATTGCAACTACTATTTTTGATGCCAAAAATGAATGTAGATTTAAATTTAGCGTCACTTTTATTCACATTCTGTGTGCCTCTATCCTGCAGTTTTTTGAGTTAGAGCAGATGAAAACTCTGAAAATCAAAAAATTATGAACTTAGAAATTCAGTACTGGAGAGGAGTGCTAAAAAGAATGATGTCAATAATTCACAATGCTTGGCACGACTGAAAAATGAATTAAACTCAATAACGGACACTTCCTAGAACTGATAGTTTGATCCAGTTATGGAACAACATATCACGAGAGTTCCACACCAGTCTTGGTCTCGGAATGGGAAACACCCACTTAAAACACGTTTGAGTGTCACTGGCTTGACGCTTTTAAGTGGGTGTTTCCCATTTCGAGACCAACATACCTTAACTATTGCTTTCTCTTTTTGCTGCAACAACCTCTATTTTAAACGTCTGTAACGTCCAGTGTAATTCTTAGTTCACCGCCCGCGGTTCGTAAAACTAGATACGCACTTGCCCTCTACCTCAAATGTCATGTTTTAAATAAGGAAAGATGTATAACCTCATGCGCGCTGTGAATATAAGCGCTAATCCGATATGCGAACTTACTCATTTTACTGACTATAGAAACCAATTTCGAAAGAAAATTCAAAAGGCTATAACTTTTGAACTAGTAGCCCAATCTTGGAGCTGTTTGAAATTATGGATTCTACAGACCACATTCTATAAGAAGGGCCTCAAAAAAAGGAAGTGTTTAACCTTCCTTTTTTACCAAACTACGACTGCACCAACATTTCTCGGGAAAACACTTTTTCTTATTAATTTTGGTGCGTAGAATCCAAAACAATTCGTACTTTTTCGATCAGACTTCTCAATCAAAAGTTATAGACTAGAAACCAATTTCGAAAGAAAATTCAAAGGGCTGTAACTTTTGAACTAGTAGCCCAATCTGGGAACTGTTTGAAATTATGGATTCTACAGGCCACATTCTATAAGAAAAATTTTTTTCCGGGTCGATCTGAGACAATTTTTTTTGAGGGCCTCAAAAAAAGGCAGTGTATAACCTTCCTTTTTTTACCAAAAATCGACTGCACCAAAATTTCTCGGGAAAACACTTTTTCTTATTAATTTTGGTGCGTAGAATCCAAAACAAGTCGTACTTTTTCGATCAGACTTCTCAATAAAAAGTTATAAACTAGGAAATGCAATACCGGGATTGCGGGATCCCGAAATACCGGGATCCCGCACATAAATGGAGCGGGATCCCGCGGGATTTGCGGGACTGAGGAATTTGTCGACCAAGGGGACGACTCTGTTTACTTTGTTAATGAAACTGATAACGGCGAATTATTTTTTAAATAATTTAAACTTTTTTCGTTAAAAATGTACTATGATTTTTGAGGCACTTTAGAAGACTTTTTGTGCTTTACAGGTAAGGTTTTTTTGAGTTCTAAGTTAGGCCGAAGGTACTTTTTTGTTAAATATTGTGATAATTAGCGATTCCGGGATCCCGCGGGATTAACATCTAGCAATCCCGCAAATACCGGGATTGAGATTTTGCTGCGGGATTGCATTCCCTAGTCGGTTTCGAAGTAAAGTCTGTAGAAGAAGTTAAGAATGTCCTCTCAAATTTTTTAAAAGGCAAATTTGTACAAAAATGCTCCAGAGTTTTCCGAAGGCACTAACGCGTCTGTTATTTAAAAATATGCGATCCGCACGTTCACACATTAGTGAACCACGCTCGGGGATGGCACCCAGATTTCGTCCACCCTACATTATGTATCCCCGTCTCTAAAATTGTTAATTACACAGTCCCGGTAGGTACATGTACACTCCTTGTCTTTCTATAAGCATTCTTCTAGGGGCCCGTATTTACTGCCAGCCAGTCAGACAGCCAACCAGCCAGCCAGCCAAAGTGAGATTAAAAGCTACCTTTTTACAATGAAATTTGCAAAAATGCGCTCCAAACTACTGAAAAATTGAGTTCATTTTAAAGTTGCCACTTTGAAAATGCAAAAGAAAAACTCCATATGTTGTGATTAAGAACGTTATAATGAATAGTTCTTGTAGAATGTGGAACGAAGCGCCATTGTAACACGAAAACTTTCATTTTATTTTTATTTTGTTCACGAAACTAAAAGAAACATTAAAAAGGTTGCAAAATGTCGCAATTGGCTGTACGGAAATATAATTTCTACATTAACCGAAGGGGTTTTCGAAAATGCCCCATAAACTCTTGACAAACAAAAAATACCACCCCAGGGTAAATAAAATACATATTTAGACTCTCATCTTCATGTCCACATTTTAGAATTTCTAATTGAAATTCTTAACGGCACCCTCCTTACGTAATATTTATTCGCGCAACGTAGGCATTTAGCATACTTCTCCATTTTTCTACGTCAATTTACAATTCCTTTTAGTGAAGTGACGAAAATTATATTAACAAACGGGACACAATTCGGGAATGATTTCGTGCGGAGCGAAGTGTGCAGACGCGATATATTTTAAAACAAAGTACCTCTGTCTCGTTCAGGAAATAACGTGAATATTCATAAAGCGCCGTACTTTATTGTAAGATCTTTTGTTTGATATTAATTACCATTTCGCTGAGAAATTGAATTGCGTGGTAAAAATTTTCCGATTTCAAGAGGAAATAAACGTTTCCTACCTTAAACCCACTTTCTGTAGTGGTCTGTTCTTATTTGTGTAAACTTCGGGAGCTTTCTCGGCATACTAAGTGAGTAGGTGCTTTCTGCCGGAAAACATTTGTTTAACCACAAAAAACTATCAAAGCGCCGCCGCCGGAAACTTTTGTAAACTTAATTAAGCTCGAATAAATTTAAGTTTTGAAACAAATTTCATATTTCATACTCCCACCTGACGTTCACCTAAATTGGCCTGTTCGTTTTTGATTTTCGGAGACGTTCTCCTCTTGAATAATTTAAGCCCCGTCTAATGAACAAAAACCATACTCTAAACTAGTTTTCGTAGGGGGAGATGATAAACTTGTCTTTTGCGCAAATTACTGTTTTTTTAGGTGATAAACAAGCACATGGCGCCCCCCAATTAAATAAGATCGGATTATATCCCACCTCAATCCGTTTCGGGTCCTAAATAAACCCAGAGATTTAAAATTGAATAATTAAGTAAAACTTCACCAATACATCACGCGAAATATAAAGCTCCTACCATTCAAGAATATAAATTGATCTTTTTGGGGCCGTAATTCCGCTAAATTGGAGCAATCGCCGCAAGCTTTGCGCATTGCTTTCATATAAATCGTTAGTTATGTGCGGCTTTCCGAAATACCATTTTTGATTAGGTTGTGTAGCTGACGTAATTTCGCCCGGTTAATTAAATTTATTTCAATGCGAAATTCTGCAATTTCATGACCGTTAGGTATTAATATTAGCAAGAGTCTCACCGGATTAAAATGGAGAGAGTATTACATTAAAAATTCCATTTTCTCCTTTATGAAGGGGGATGGTAATTGCTTGTATAACGCGCAGTGGTTTGTTTAATATCTGTCAAACATCATTCGGTTACATTATTTTTTAAATAATGCGAAACGCACTTAAATCAACATTATTTGAATTTTATCAAAATTTATATTTATTACACTTCTGGCGGTTGTAATATTTAAACTTTATAGGCGTATTATTTACGGCGCTACCGCGATAACCGCGGTGAAAAAATGTGGATGTTGGTTCTTTCATAAACCTCGTTTCATTTATTGTAATCACATGCGCCATTTCGGTTGAGGAGACGGTCTAAATTGTCAATTTGCAGAAATTTAACCCACGAAAGGAGCAGCAATAAATTTTATTCATTCTTCGGCGTAATTTGCCGAGATTATTTATTATTGTTATTTTCTTAAATTTATCCATCATTGGTGTGCTACTGGGACAAATTGTAGATTAGGGAAATTAGACGCTAAAATTGTTAAAATTTATCCTGATATGAAGCTATAAGAAGGTGAGGGCAGTTTAGTATATATAGTATATATCCCAAAAGTTCAAATATTTTTAACAATTTTAAACACAGAGCTTGTTCGTTTCATTTGAATTTGAATGTCAGTGTTGTTTTCCCCTTAGAAATTTTGTAAATGCGTAATTCTTGTTTTTGTGCTGATAGTGAAGAGATCGGGCGTTACGAAGAATTGCGCATTTCATATTGGATAAGTGCTGCTTTCTTAAATATTGGAGACACGACAAAACGACGCTGCTGCTGGTTTCGCGATGGTTGAAGGGCGTGTACATTTGTTTCCGCTAACTTTAGCTAAATTTAGCAAGTAGGCAATTTAACGCGTGTTGTTGACTACGGAAAAAATTTTGTCGAGTTGAAAAAGGAAGCAGTTGTAGTACAGCGAGGCCTTTCGTTAGGTTCTCATTTTCTACCGTCCCAACAGTCACCGAACATTTTTCATCTTAGTCTTCAACTTTCTTATTTACGAAATCATATTAAATGAATAAGTACTTGGAATAAAAGCAAATCTAACACCACTTTCAAAAAACGTAACAAACTTCGACGATAGGCCGCGGTGCATTTGAAAGAGGGCGAGGCAATGATCTCATGTGTACCGGTAATTTTTCACGGCCCCAGCATTAAAACATTACGGAGGGAAATACGCTCTCGTCATTTGTGTTTGCATAATGACTTCTTATTTCTTATGGGCGTCATTTTAGATTCTTACGGAATGCAATAGAGGACAAGAAAGAAATTCATTTGAATGGATCGCCATCATAGCCATGCCGATTCAGCAAGATCTAGTTACCCATGTCTGTTTTGTGGACAAATGAATGTAACACAATTATTTTTTTTAATTTTTCTGGTAATGTAAAAGTATAGTGTCACACGTCATTATTTTTTTTGTCTATCTGTTTCTGTAAAAATCCAATATGGGGTCCATAGGAAATGAGAAGGTAGTAGTACCCTGTACATCTAGCGTGTTATGGAAATGCTGATAATAGATTCAGATTCTTCGAAAAAAGTGCCCATAGAAGGTGCAATTGGGAACCGTTCATTTCTAACCGTTTAAATTAGACAAAGTATGAAACCGAAATTTGACATTTTCGATTTTTCGGAGATATTCCGCGTTTTATAGTAACGGAAAGGGGCAACTTTGTCTCCATTTGCACCACTTTGTACACTGTATCTCCCACCGTTGCGGAGATCCCAATAGTGAGCCAAGAATTTGAACCACTCTCTACATCCCCTCTACAATAACAAGCGTATGCAAGTTTGAAGGGTTTTTGGTAGTAATGGAACTCAATTAATGTTAGATGTCATTATGGAAAGGAATGAGCTTTCAAAAAACACGACCCTAAATGTCATTTAATTTCTGTAAGGCCGGGGCCACATCACCAAAAGCGATGAGGATAAAAGTAATAAGTGAAGTGAAATTTATTTTTTCTTTAGTTGTAAGTGGTCATCGTGTTCTATCTTTTCTTTGTTAATTGTTACCGCGAGCTAGGGGTATCAATTTTCATTGGGGCACTAGATACTAATTTTAGATGTAGCACTTTTTGTAAACTTCAGTTTCGTTCTATTTGTAAATGTCTCTCAGGACCCGACTGGGTCCCGACATAAACAAAAAATTCTTACGTTGACTTGAAACTTTCATAAACTTGAAAGAGCCAATCAAATTCCGTAAATTTCAATGAAATCACTACTCAAACTTTGAAATGAAATTAAAGCTCGGATTAAAAGAAATTAGAAATATCTGACATAGAAAACTTATTCTACCATATATTTTAAGAAAAAAAAAACTAATACAAAAACAAAACATATAAAAACAATTTTAAGGCTAACAGTGCCTTTTTTGAACAGTACACCCCGTTAGCCAAACGGACATGTCGAAAAAACAATTCAAAAGATCCTAAGAAAAATAATTACTAAAGTTACTACAGAGCTGACGACAGATACGATTTAAAACAATGAACTCCATTGATAGACGCAGATGAAAAAAAACTCGCCGTATTACATTAGATAAAAAAATGACATAAGGAACACTTGTTTGGTTGAATGTTCTTGAAACCTTGACTGTTTTTTAATCTTATAAATTGTTCTTCCGCATATTCCAAAGCAAAAAAAAATCGCAAACAATTTACGTAAAATAATCGCTCTCGTTACAGAGACTACTGAAAGGCTTAAGTCTGCCATTCAATGGAAAAAGGCTCAAAAGACCATTGCAGAATGCTCAAAAATTAATAAAGAGACAATGTAACAATTTTTATTTTTATTTTCAAGAGCTGCCCCCAACATCGCCATTAAAAAAGAACAATTATAGAAATCCTCATTTCGCATATGCATTTGTTTTCGTACTACTTCAGTTTTGATTAATGAGGGTGTCAAAAAACTGAAGCTCTTTTTGGATCAAATAGCTAATTGTTTAACAAACGAAGATCAATAATTTTGTCCGCTGATTTGCTTACTCTGATCTTTAAATAAAGACGCGTGAGTCACAAACCGTAGTGATTTTTCTTTAGAATTAGTATCGCAATTTATTTTTTTTCTAGAAACTCGGCGTAGAGTTACAGTACTCAAAAGCACGTCTTCAGTTAAGCAAAGCAATAAACACGTAAAAGGAAGTTCCTATAAAATAACTGGAACGTCGAAAATGACACGTTTTAAATTCCATGCCAACCCTCAAACTTTCCGAAACTGTTCACATTCCGGAACTTGATATAGAAAGTTAGGCGTTAGTTTAGGGCAGATTAAAACAGAAACAAATATCCCTAGCGGATTAGAACGTATAAATCACTAGGAAAAAAATGATTGTGTTCTATACTTACACATGCCCGACACGTGACCGTTACTGAAGGGGAACCCTTACCTGAAATGGGAGAAATAGTGTTAATTTAAAACCAGCAGTTGCACTTGGAAAACAACTCGTCTCCAAATAATGCGATGTAAACTAACTAAATCTAAGAGACGAAAAGTTTAAATATTTTCATTTTCACAAACGAGATTTAATCAGAATGCCTTTGCATGCGTCACGCGATTCGTTCGTTCGTGTCACTTAGATTTAACGAGTGACACTTTTCTTCAAGTGAAAAGTGACATTAGCATACAGCCCTATTTAAATAATAACATCATTAAGCACCTCACGTGTCAAAAATGCTGATTAACTAGAACATTTCACGTTAATGTGATACAACTGTACTGTACAAGAGATTTGTTCATTGAGGAATAAAAGGATGTGTGTCTTGGGAGTATACTCCACGCCTACGTAATTTTCTAAAAGCTTCATCATTAGGAATGATCGCACTTGCAATTTAATGAGCTTTCGCGACATTTGATACTTAATGTAATTGACTCCGTCCATCTGTAATATACATGGAAAGAGTTTTTGGGAAAAAATGTACATCTAGGCCTTCCTCCCTCTCCCCACTTCCCAAGGATGGATAAAATCTGGAAACCTACAGTATTTTAATTTGAATCACTTTCTTTTAAAGCTTTTTCTGACGTAAATCACCCATCACAGATTTTCATACAAAAACTAGGAATATCATTTCGAATTATTTGGAGTGAACTCTTTTCTGGAACACGTTACATTTTTAGACGCTCTTATTATGTCGGCGTGTTCCAGGAAAGAAAACTGTAAGATTTAAGAGTAGAAGCATCATTTTGTTTCTCGAAAATATGTTAATGTGGCAAATTTTGCCTGTGCAAGGCGCATTAAATTATACTTCCTTGGGGGAAAAACAAATATTCTCCAATTGTTTTTTGTTTGATTTATTTTCGTTATTAATCTTCTGTAATATACGTAAATTTTTTTTGTATTTTTACAAAATGTAAAATTTGCCCTTGTTCGTCTTAATACAAGACGTTTCATTTCCCACATTCACATATGCAGTAATTTACCTAGAAACTCAGAGGATAAGTTAATCATACGTGTCGATCACGACGAATTGCAAAAATTTGGGTCAGTATTGTTTTGTGTTTTGTTAAGTGCAGGCGTTTATTTTGGATTAATCCACATTACTAATGCAATTCGGTTCATATATCAATCGTAAAAGGCTAATGGCTTACCCTTTCCTTAGAAATGTTATGCATAGATATCAATTATGTATGAGATTACGAGAGTTATTAGTATTAATTATTGAAGGTACCTTCTTGTCTTAAGTGTTAGGGTATGTTGACTATTAATTAGACTTAGGGGTGTTGAACGCTACGCCCGTGGAATGTGCATTTGTGTGTGTGCGGTTAATTACTACTTGTCATGAATTGGGATAGTGAACCCGACCACGTCGGAAGGTCTCCTATCTCGCTGGGGGTACGTCGGGTACGGGGTCAGTTCCATGCCTATAGCTGGTGGTCTTGGTCCGGCGTTGAGTTGAGTTCTTCACTCGTGGGAGCTAGGTTCGGCACTGCCGACTTTGGAAAGGCTCCTTAACGCATGGAGAATACGTTGGTCTTGTAGAGGCGACTAGTCTTTTGTTTGGGTCGAGATGAGCGTCTGGACACGTGTAAAGGGCCAAATATGATCTCACTTGGAGACACGTTACGACAGTAAGGGTTCTGGGCCAATTTAAATCTGATCGGTGGCAGTGCTCTGTAGCTCAGGTTCGTTCGACTCAGCATATCGGTGGAAGCGCTCATCGCGTGAAGCCTTCTTGTCCACCGCAGTGGATGCTCCGTACTCCACTTTCAAACTTTCAAATTGGAATATTTCGAGTTGTAAGTCAAAATTTTTGTTTAATTCAAATAAAAAATTCTTAGTTTTAGGATACGAAAACTAAAATTAACCTCCTAACTGAAATGTGATCATTATGATTGACACCCCGTACAGGCTATTGTAAATTTAAATAAATTAAACAAATATAGCAAACGAGCTCCTGGGTATGGCTATAGCATGTACAAAACTAAATTTTAAACCTGACGTTAGTTTTGCTTTGATTCAAAGTGTGTATGAAATTTCATTTAATTGATTCCATAAATAAGAATTTTTTGGACTACATTGGCAATTCACGAACTCCGATCTTCAAATGTGATAAAGAATCCATCTACAAAATTTTATCGTAATCGGTCCATTCGTTATCGCGATATCGTGCTAACGGACGTACAGACAAATTAGAAACTCGCTAGGAGATCGTTAATAATGAAATAGTACATTATATATCAAGGTAGAGAAGTCCACTATTATTGCCTGAGCACCAAGATTACATCTCGAGGCGCTTGCGCCGAGGGGTGTAAGGTGCGAAGGCAATAATAGACTTCTCTACCGTGGTATATATACTATTTTTTTCACTACTAGCACTTGAAATCCTCTAAATTAACATATTATATTGATAAGAGAGTTAACGGTTGGACAGAATTGTTTGTTTCTTAATTTAACATGTCAATCAAGTACGTGGAAGTACAAGTCAAACAGGCCGTATTTTGTTCTGTCATTGAGATTTTTCAAAGAGTTGATTCCCGAATTCCAAAAGAACGAATCTAATGACGTAAATTTCGATAGACAGTGTGAAAGCAAAATTTTAGGGCTCTTATGGAATACCGAGAAAGATATTTTAAAATATTCAAATAATTATCAAGTAACGAATAATAAAGTAACAAAGAGAGCAATATTATCTAATATTTCCAAAATTTATGATCCTTTGGGATTAGTGGGTCCAATAATTGTTACCATTAAAATAGTATTACAAACTTTATGGCAATTGCAAATCGGGTGGGATGAGTCAGTACCCTTGAACGTTTTTACTATTTGGCAACAATTTTGCAAAGATTTGCCAACGATCTCCACGTATTCAATACCGAGACGAGTAGTGGGATCACCTAGGTTCTCAACATTTGAGATTCATGGGTTTTGCGATGCTTCTCAAAGGGCATACGGCGCCTGCATTTATATTAAAACCGTTTCCAACAATTCTCTAATAAGTAGCCATTTATTATGCTCAAAATCGAAAGTTGCGCCTATAAAAACGATAAGCATCCCTAGGCTTGAACTATGCGCAGCGCTACTTCTAACACGTTTAATGAATAAAATTATCCCAGTTGTAAATATAAAACCCAATAAAATATCACTTTACTCTGATTCAACTATTGTGTTGGCATGGTTAAAAATGGAACCCTCGAAACTAAAAACCTTTGTTGCAAACCGCGTATCGATTATTCAAACAAATACTGATGCGAATATGTGGAATCACGTTTCGACTAACGAAAACCCGGCAGACATAATTTCACGTGGCACTCTTCCAAGCGAATTGGCGAATCTTGATATGTGGTGGCATGGCCCACAATTCCTAATGACGTTAAAGTATGAAACTCCAGTACAACCTAATACTAATGAAATATCAGAAATACCTGATTTAAAGTCAACGCAAACAAAATGTTTTTTAAGCAACACCTCGTCAATGTTACCAGTCTTCGACAAAATTTCATCATTTAGACGTTTATGTCACATTATTGCATATTGTAAGAGATTTGCTCACAACGTAAATAATAAATCTTCGAAATTAGTAGGAAATTTAACATTTACAGAAAAACGAAATGCGGAAATATGCATAATTCGTATATTACAAGATCATGCCTTCCATGTTGAGATACAAAATTTAAAAAATAATAAGAGCATTTCAACAAAAAGTACAATTTTATCACTTAATCCCTTCCTAGACGAAAATGGTTTGTTAAGAGTGGGGGGACGATTGCGTCATTCGAGTTTATCATTCGACACCAAGCATCAAGTTATTTTGCCAAAACATAAATTAACAGCGGCTTTGATTCGCGATGAACATACTCGATTATTACATTCAGGACAACTAACTACTTTAAATTCCCTTAGACAGAGATATTGGCCTATTGCAGGTAGAGATCAAATCAAAAAAGTTTTGAGACAATGCATAAAATGCTATAAAGTAAATCCCATCGCATCCGAACAAATTATGGGTAATTTACCATTTGACCGCGTTTCTGCTGCTAGACCATTTATTCATTGTGGAGTGGACTATGCTGGTCCCTTATCGTTAAAAGAAGGCAGAGGTCGCGGAAAAAGGTTAATTAAAGGCTACATTTCGCTATTCATTTGTTTAGCCACCAAAGCGGTGCATCTAGAATTAGTTGGAGATATGACTACTGACTCGTTTCTGGGAGCAGTTAAACGTCTCGCAGAGGTCATGTAACTGATTTTTACTCGGATAATGGCACGAACTTTGTTGGAGCTGATCGCGAGTTTCAAAAAACTTATGCGCTCAGAATCATTAAAAAATAAATTGAATGTAACGGCCCAAAATATTAATTGGTATTTTATACCGCCCAGAGCACCTCATCATGGAGGACTTTGGGAAGCTAGTATTAAATTAATCAAACACAATTTAAAACGCGTTGTAGGCAACGCCAATCTTACTTTTGAGGAGATGTACACTGTGTTAACGGGTATCGAAGCGTGTATAAATTCCCGACCTATAACTCCCATAAGTAACGATCCTCACGACCTCACCGCCTTATCCCCCAGTCACTTTCTAATTGGAGACTTACTAGTTGCTCCCATCGAACCTGACATTACGACATTAAAAATTAACACACTCTCCCGTTGGCAATTGGTTGACCAAATCAAGCAACATTACTGGAGACGCTGGCAAGAATATTTACATCACTTACAACAGCGAACGAAATGGAAATGCTCCAAAACAGATATTGTAATAGGAGACATGGTGCTCATAAAAGAAGAAAACCTGCCTCCACTCCAATGGTCATATGGACGCGTCTTAGATATTCACCGTGGTAGTGATGAAAAAGTGTGCGTAGTTACTATCAAAACGAAAGGTGGTGTAATGAAACGTCCTATTACTAAGATATGTGTATTACCAATAGACAATCACTAAAATGTTTGTCCAGTTCAACTTTGTTATTTTTCCATTTTATATTAATTAGTTTTAATGTTACTCGTTTGTTACTCTAGTAGTATTACTCATTTGAATTTGTATTTATCACCATGTTGTATATTTGTGCATTATTTGTATTAGTTAATTTCATCAATGTTTTCTGTATTTCAAATCAGTTATGTGGATATTACTCCACGAATGTTGAAAACCTGGATGTTTTCAATAGGGGGCTGAATGTTGTGTCCCAACAAATTTATGCCATTGATAAGATCAAAGTAATAGGGAAAATTAGTGAGATATTATTCAATTGTTATGTTTAACGTTCGTTATGTCAATATAAAAAATAAATTAGATCGATAAGAGAAAATACACGGGAGTGTTTTAATTAGTAATCCAACTCCAAAACATATATCCCAAAAAGATACTTTTCGACAATTGCACGTCTTAAATTTGGACATGGGAGGTTTCCATCTCATTTGTATAAGATCGGGGTTGTAGATTCGCCAGGGTGTGATTGTGGATTCGAGACTGGTGATTTCAATCACATATTTTTTAACTGCGAACTGAGAAGGCCCTTCATTGATCAGATGAGTGCACGGTTAACAGAAAGTAGTGTTCATTTTCCCATCAACATCGTTGCTCTACTGAGTTCCAACTGTAGACGCATTTATGATATAGTAATTGAATACGTAGCTAATACTGGGTTAAATATTTAAGGGTGTGTGCGTGCATGGATCTGTATGATGTATCCTCTGTATTGAACCTCTGTCTTACCCTCCTATACAAATCAAGGTCGCTACCTGTATTGTTAAATGTCAAATGCCATGATAGACCTCTTGGCGAGAAGAGTGTGTCCTGTGTTATTCCTATAGAGTAAATGAATAAGTTACTGAAAATGTTGCTAAATGGGCATAGATCCCGAAATAGCAAATATAATAAAAAAAAAAAAAAACAACTCAATTACTCAAAACCTTCCCCATGGATTTCGGGTCGTAAAGGCTCGGTGGGCGTTGTAACCCATGGGGAAGGTTTTGAGGAATTGAGTTGTTTATTTCCTGTAGGGTTAGAGGTAGTTTGCAATTTTTTAAAAATTAAAAAAAATGTGCTATTGTTTGCGGTTTGCGCCTCCGTCCGTTTGTCTGTCCGTCTGTCCGTCAGGATCCACTTCTGCGGTTTGAACTATTTTTAGGGGAATGGTCCTAAAGTCGTGCAATTTATTGCCATCCGTAGCCTACACCTTGTAGGTGTGCCAAATGGCCATCAAATTTGAATTATTTTATGAGATGCTGTTTTTGAATGTAAAACGTGCATAACTTTTACATACGACAACCAATTGATCTCAGATTTTGCATACGCATTCCTTTAGTGGTCCAAGTAAAGTTTTTGAAAATGGGGAAGGCGGGGCACACGTTCCACCCTTCATGGTATTTTAATGAAAGGTCTCGCCGAAATGCATTGGTTTTTACAAGAAACACAGAAAGTTGGGGAGAATCATAAGAGGAAGTTTTAGCGGCCGAAGAAGGATCTTTTAAGAAAATAAGAAGGAATCCGAAGGGAATACACGCACAAATGCTAAAGAAATCGAATGCAATTCCCGAGAAATTTTGGAAAACTAAATTAAGCAAGGAAGTTTTATGGTCTAATGTGCAGGGACCTTTTTCGAAATAGATCCAATAGGTCTGTATCTAGGGCATCGGAATTCCTCTCGTGTTTGCCTCAAAATTCGTTCAAATCTCGAAGCTAAATATCTTGAAGCACTCTTGAAAATCTTATAATTTTATTCATGTTCTTTTAAATGCTATCGTGAAATTGTCCACAGTTTATAATACTCGCAATTCCATCAGGATTACGGTTACGATTTCTTTAATGACCCTAACTGTTGATTGCGATTCTGGTCTCGTATGATTTTTGCCCGTACTATGATTGGTTTGCTTTGTCTTTTGGAATTTCCACGATTCGAAATCTTCCCGAAGAAGTAATGGCGATTGTGTAAGTTGCTGATGAAAATTGGTTAAAAATTGGGTTTGCAGAAAGCAGATTGGAGATCGTCTGGATGCCGTTTGACGGACTTGCTTGCAACAAGTCGTGTTTAGCTAATTTAATTTGAGTCATCCGCTTCTTCCTGAAGGTAAGGATTATTCCTGATTATTTCGATGTGAGGTTTATTTGTATCGGTTCTTATTCCGGGAGGTTTCGTCGGAAGGTGTCTTTGTTATACCGTACCGAATGAGGGTTGAAACGTTGCTGAATGAGTAGCCACCCGTGTAAAAGAAAAGTGTTTAATCATATGGAGCCTCGAGGGGTGTCTGGGGAGTAGTTTATATTGCTAAGAAAAAAATCTATAACTTTTTTATTTAGCGATACCTATAGATATTGATGCAAATTTTATCCAGTATAACATTAGAAATACGCTATCTGAAACTGTATTTCAATGGTTTGTGTCCGCGCTAGTTTTTCCGTGACAAGTGAAAGAAAATGTACGCGTTTTAAAGGAGAAAACTTTTTTCTACAACTGTCAAAAAAACCTGTCATTTTTTGACGAATTTCGAAACGCGAAGTACTAGATTTTTAAACGGTTAAGGTTGCTCTTGACAACGTGCGCGAAATCGTCAACAGTGAAAAAAAGTATTTCGCGCACGTGACAAAGTTGAACTTAAACAGCAAATTTAATTAACAATCGGTTCAGTTGTAGAAAAAATATTGTATATAACGCTAGCGCGAAGTTATTTCGCGCATTTGACTGATATTTTAACTCGGCTTCGCCTCGTCAAAATACCTTCAGTCTCAATGCGCGAAATTGAACTTCGCGCTCTTGTTATATAAATAACTATTTTTATTTATTGATCGATGCAAATTTATCAAATATAACAGACCAAAAGCTTAACTTTTTAGGAGTTTCCGCTTAGGTTATACGCACCCCGGTGCCGACGTAAGGTTCGTTACTACCTTATGCGAACTTACATGAACGACGATGAAGGGTAGTTTGCGTTCGGCTTTGGGCGCAATTTCAGCAACTTATAAAAATTGAGATCATGTTTTCTCAAAGTAAGACCAGATAGTAGAACAGAGTAACGAACGAATTTGATTTGGAAAATCATGCACTTACACATGTAATTAAAGTCACGGTATTCTCTAACACCAATCCAAGTCTGTGAAAGCTTCTGCCTGCCGGATTTGCTTTCAATTATTTTACAATCATTAACTTGATCATTCCCCTTGTTACAAGTTTCATCATTTCATGATTACATATTAAGCGAGGTATTATACAACGCGTTATCCTGCAAAGTGCCTTGAAAATATGAAATTGTAATAAAGGCATTTCAGCTATGCGAAAATTCCAGGGCATTAAAAACACAACTTTTATAATTAATGCTGTCGTCAAGTTTTAGCGTACACAATTTAAACGACATCGTTTATTACACCTCGTATGCGAGTAACGTATTATTTGTTAGGCAAACTAATACTAGAAAATAAAAATAGTACGCGATTCGTATATGGGTTCGAGTAGCATATTTTTTCGAGTGATCCAATATTTCAACACACACTTCATCAAAATATATCAACCTTATTGTGAAAAGCTGTATCACGTTTATAGAATGATCTCTCATTTTTTAAAGTACCTTGCCAGTATGTATTGAAGACGCAAGAGGGAGGTCATTACTGAATCATTTTTTATGATTTTTAACAAAAGATTTATTAATTCACAAAGGGACCAATTTGTATAATAAATGTTTGAAATAAAATTGATATTTTTGAAACGACGAACAAGCTACAAAAGTAACATAACTTCCACTGTTGATTTCCTTGCCTTTCTCATAAAATGTCTCAAGTAATCCTCTTATTAAAAGTTGGAAGCACTCGTCACTTAACCATTCATTTGTAATCTAAAAGCTAAGCGGGGAAAATAAAGCATAACTTTGGAGTAATTACGAAGTTGAGGTTAGATAGTAATTCTAAACAATTTTTATTGCAATTTGCTAACTTTTGTTTACACCATCCATACACTTGGCGCGCTGGCAAGCTGGATAGTTGAAATTCTTGTATGGCGCATCAAACTTTCTGAATTATTCAGCGGGCACTTTGCGCACCCCAAGTGTTGACACGGAAAGACACCGAACGCGAAAAAAAAAGGACAATGAATATAAAATTACGGCTCGTTAAACATGTTATTTAAACATAACACTGGTAGTGCACGGAACTTTGATCATTAATTAGAAAAGTTTACAAAGGAAATTAAGTTATACTGTTGAGGCATTCGTTTGCAAGTAATTAAACCTGAACCAAAAGTGTGAACAATACAATTTAATTGCTCCAATATCTTTGTAGTGGAACTGTTCGATATCTTTTCATAATTGTGGGAATGGAAACGTACCCCACTTTCTTTATTAAAAAAAAATCACAGATTTCGCACCGCATGGCAACCGTATAACGCCATATGTAAAACACAAATAACTCTTTTTCAATGGGATCACTTGGTCCACTCGCTCGCAAATTCGCTCGCGTCGCACGTCACTCTTCTGAATAATTAGCCTTGCTTTCATAGACGCGATTATCGCAATTTTTATCATCATATATTTCGCGCGAACATTCGTTTGCGAATATTCGCTATGTCTATAAGCCTCGTAACATGCTCGTAATGTTATTAAAGGAGATGCGCGAGAATTGTAGATTTGAAATTAATAAAACGATTGAGCACTATTAATTATGTATCCGCGACTTTTCCTTTGCTTACCGATAACGGTACAGGACAATCGTTACTTGATGCGACACCGTTGTCTTTTCGCAGCTTGAACGAAACCCATAACTTTGTACACATATACGAAAACTCCCGTGAAGGCATAAACACTTCCAATATGAAAAGTTATAAATGTCCTCGTGTGAAATTAAAGGAACTTTAATGCATTTTTGTGTGGCAGATCAGTATTTTATTAGACAGTTTTAACTCGACCATCAATAAGATCTTTCCTTTGTCGGTACCCACTTCTGACTAGAAATCTCGGGTGTAACTGTAAGGTAAATCGAATAAAAACTAGCCATGGTCTTTCTAATGCCATGTTGTTTAACTGGAATGCCATTCGAACCCCTAACTGTCCTTACTGAAACTATACAACATATAGTCTTTGAATGTTCAGGAACAAAATTCGTCGGCGGGTTTGAAGAAATGAATAAAATATCAAAAAGGGCACTATTTTGGATAAAAAATTTAAAATCCATCAATATAAACATTAATATTGTTTAATTAACTAATTTCTCTTTTTTTTAAATCAATATTTAGCTTCCTAGCTTGAGATAGGTGGTAAAATAACGAACCAGATTTTCGAAGAAAAAATTTTTAGAGTTGAGGCAACGGCATCGAATTTTTTTTTCAACTGGCAACCTAAAATGTTTATGAAGTTATTTGAAAGACCTTATTTTTCTGTGTACAACCTACAAAAATTGTATCAGATTTTATTACAAAAAACTGAAAAAAAATGTCAAAGTTAAAAAACAAACAATTTTTTCGATAAAACGGTTACTATGATTTCGTTAAAATTTTGCGAATGTACATTAAGCATTATAAAGGATGTAAATCTGTCAAAAACTTTTTTAATATCTAAGTTTTTAGCGCCATGACGTCATACAACTTTTTTTTTCAAATAACAAGGCAATATTTTTAGTAAATTATTCGAAAGACTTTCTTTTTTGTGTAGAACAAAATTATGCTACGTTTTATTAGAGAAAAGCGGAGAAAAAAATGTTAAAGTTAAAAAATTATCTAGCAACTTCGTGCGGGGTTAATATTTAGGTTGAGCGATTGCAGAAGTTCGGTCGTTGCATTCTTTTTGGTTTAATGCCCAGAACTTAAAATCAAATATCAATCCCTATGTTAAAATATCAGTGTACATGTAATATACTGCAGTTTTCATAATGATTAATTAATATCACAGATTTAAACACTAAAATCTGAGTTAAAATTAATATTGTAAAGAAAACTGACCCAAACGAATTTTCCTTTTGTTACATTTTAGGGTCATTTAAGTCTTGGAATAATTGAAAAATTCAGCGATCGCGTGATAACTTTAAAACCATGTTTAGGACTTTCCCTTCATTAGACGCCACTGCAGAGAGGATCTTTAATCATTCTCCCCTAAAATATCGGTTCAACTATGCTATTAAGATTCACTTTTTTGATGCGCAGTTTCGCGCATCTGAAAAATCTAATGTCGTTTCATGACTAAGAGATTATAGCCCAATCTATATAATGAAAAATGAAAAATAGGAGGGTAGCTGGAAGGTATTCCGAAGTAAAATGAAATTAAGTTTTCGACCTCGAGGACAGTGTGCTAACTTGGAGGGGGACCAAAAACCCCAAAATTTTCAAACTTTTTTTCAGTTTTGTCAACTACGAATATTTTTTGTATCATAGTGCGTTACAAAGTTGTAGGGCATTAAATCACCCTTATGGTATCAGAGTTGTCGGATGCCCGTTTTTCCGCAATTTTTTTTACATTTCGAGAAAGCTTGTCTAACTTTGATCAGCTGTATTCAGTTAATATTGGGTCTAAAAAATTCATTTCGCCAGCCAAATTTTTGAAAATTAATGTCCTCCCACTTTGTAATGCACTATGATACAAAAATATTCTCAGTTTACGAGATAAAGCAAAAAAGTGAAAAAAGTCCAAAAATGTTGAGCTTTTGGCCCCCTCCAAATTAACACACAATCCTGGAAGTTGAAAACTTACAATGTACCCCCAAACAACTACGACCGGACCTTGTTCTCCCATGTGTTGTCGTATTGGAAATTGCGCCAATGCAGATGCAGGATGATGCCGAATTCTAAAAAATTCTAATTTGGCAGAAACGAGAAAACGGAAAAAGGTCTCTAAAAATACTCATTACCTATTCCTCAAGTGTCATTGGTGAAACAAGAGCAAATTGGCGCTTAGACATGTTTTAATGACTTCATTATTTTTTGAAAAATTTGGTATTCATTTTCTTAGTAGAACTCCCGGTTGAACCCTTTCCTTTAACGTAAAAATGAAAAATAAAAAAAAAACCTTTGGCCTTAAGGCGAAGAACTAGCGCATTTTCCATGAATTGATCAGTACTTCTCGAAAGTTCTTATAATGAACTTATTATATTTTTATAAGTAAGAAACTGAGCGTTACGAAATCTGCGCATGCATTCTCCTGATGCTTAAAATATACGATATGTTTGCCTTTACTACAAGAATCTGTGGTTAAAATTTCAAAAGATATCTCTATAAATAAGAAAGTGGACATTGCGCAGTGCGCACGTCTGATTTTTACAGCATGCGATATGCTTACCTTTACTAGAAGCACCTGTGGTTAAAATTTCAAAGAAATATCTCCACAAATAAGAAAGTTGAAATTACATAGGTTGCGCATACGCACATCTAATTTTTTACAATATGCAATACGCTTGTCCTTACTAAAAGCATTTTTCAAAGCAATTTCAAAGAAATATCTCCATAAATAAGAAAGTTGACATTGCGCAATGCGCATGCACAGATTAATTCTTGGTTGAGGTGCCAGAGTTATTAGCTACCGAATGCAAAATGAACGAACTAAATATCTTAAAAACTGTAGGAGTAGTTAAGGCCTCGGGCGGACAGCGAAAGTGGCCATAATAGCGCCTTCCAACATGAGTTGGAAAATGTGCTCAAAATGTATCGTGTTTCAAATGTACATTTTTACTGAATTCACCAAAAAGTTCCCCATTTCCCTATGATAACTTATAGTCCGGGAGCCAGCTGACATTTGAGGGTCGTTATAGTAAGAAAGCTGGAAATTTTTTTTGGCGTCTATTTAGATGCACTGATTAACGAAATAAACGTCAGCTGGCTAGATAGCGGTGGGGGTAGCCGTAGCAGCCACCCACGCATGTATAATAAAAATAAACTTAAAATCATACTAAGAAAGATGAATCTTTGTAGGCTCGTTTATTAGCCTATGTATAAATGAAAAAAAAATAGTCAGCTGACTGCACCGCGGTGGATTATACGTCAGCTGATTGGATAAACATGTAAAAAAAAACGTTAGATAAAATTAAAGTAAGAAAGCTGAATTTTGGTGAAATAACAGTTTACTACATCAGTTTTGAGAAAAAAATACTCCGCTGCAATTTCCATGGTGGGAAAGTCATCAGCTGGTTCACGAAAGATGATATGCGCCCGTATTTTGTGGCCGTCAGCTGATGGCTTTTCCACCGCGGAAACTCCAGCGGACTATTTTTTTTATAAAAGTGATATAGTAAACTATTGTTGTAACAAATTATAACTTTGTTAATTTGATTCTTTCTTTTTTAGAGCGAGTTGGATGCTGCATTTATGAAAATTAGCTTGATATCGATTGAAATTTCTTTTTTAGCGCATTTTTGCAAAAAAATTTTTTTGTAAAAAGTAGCTTTTAATCTCACTTTGGCTGGCTGGCTGGCTGGCTGGCTGGCAGTAAATGCGCGCCCGTAGAAAAACGCTTGTAAAAAGACAAGGAGTGTGCATGTAACTATCGGGGCCGTGTAATTAAGAACGTTAGGGATGGGGCTACAAGATTTGGAGTCGACGACATCTGGACGCCATCCCCGAGCGTATTATACTAACCTGGAGATTTTTCAGTTTTTATCTATCTTCTTCTACAGTTTTTCTCTGATTGTTTTCAAATTGGCGTCGTCGGGAAGATCTTGTCAACGCGCACAACTCCTGCGTGGCGGAATTTTGTTTTTTTTTCCTAGGGGCGAAATAAACCACCTTTTGCGCGGCACGCTTCGAGGGGTAGTCGACTTTGGGCGCCCAAAAGTTTCTTACAGCGCGAATCGCGGTCTCTCTTTCTCGTGTCACTAATAGAAGGTCGAGCTATGTGAGTACCCAAAAGTTGAATACGATTTTATGCCGGGATTTTAGCGAAATCTACCAAAATGTGAATTACGAATGAACGGGACGTCGGAACTGTGTATCGACAAAGGGAATGTGGTAACCCCCGACGAGATCTTTCTGATGGTGGAGTCGAAACTTCAAATCCGAATTGTTGCGGGTGATCAGAAGTGGGTGTCGACAAAGGGAATATGGTAACCCCCAAAGGATTTTAATGATGGTGGAGTCAAAACTTCAAACGCGAATTGCGAGTGCACGGTAAGTGAGAAAATGGTACCGACAAAGTGAACGTCGGTAATTATTTAATGTATTTATATTGAGTTGATTTTTTTTGGGGACGTTTTTTTATGCGTTTTAAAATAAATTTACAAAAAATATAAACAGATAATTTACATTTATACATCTTCGTCTTCTTCATCATCTTCAAAACCGTTGGAACTGTTGTGCTATTATATAATGTCACAGAATTTCTGAGTATTCATACAAATAAAAAAAAGTAAATAATAAAAAGTGTTCAATCGATAATTGCCGAATCGAGCTAATTTTCATAAATACAGCACGAAACTCGCTCTAAAAAAGCAAGAATCAAATTAACAAAGTTGTAATTTGTTACAACAATAGTTTACTGTATCAGTTTTATAAAAAAATAGTCCGCTGGAGTTTCCGCGGTGGAAAAGTCATCAGCTGACGGCCACAAAATACGGGCGCATATCATCTTTCGTGAACCAGCTGATGACTTTCCCACCATGGAAATTGCAGCGGAGTATTTTTTTCTCAAAACTGATGTAGTAAACTATTATTTCACCAAAATTCAGCTTTCTTACTTTAATTTTATCTAACGTTTTTTTTACATGTTTATCCAATCAGCTGACGTATAATCCACAGCGGCGCAGTCAGCTGACTATTTTTTTTCATTTATACATAGGCTAATAAACGATCCTACAAAGATTCATCTTTCTTACTATGATTTTAAGTTTATTTTTTTTATACATGCGTGGGTGGCTGCTGCGGCTACCCCCACCACAAATGCGCCAGCTGATGTTTATTTTATTAATCAGCACATCTAAATAGTCGACAGAAAAAATTTCCAGCTTTCTTCCAATTGGTCGCCAAAACTGCCAACTGGCTCCCGGACTATTAGTTGTTTGTAATATAGGGCCGCAAGTCAAACAATTCTAGACATATGTGTTTGTCGACTGGGAAAATAGGTAAATAAGAATATTTAGTTAAACTTGAGGGAGCTTAATGGAAAACTGAACGATATCCGAAGGAGAAATTGAGGAAAGAGAACAATGAATTTTGGAAACCCTTGCGAACCTGACGGTCATTTGGGAAACCTACAGAACTTGAGAACACCTTGAAAGTGGTTTATGTGGAAATTGAGAGAGCGCAAAGGAAGTATGAAAGGAATTTTAGGAGAATTTAGTGGAAAGTTGAAGGAAATACAAGAGGGAACTTAAACCTGAAGAGGTACTTGAGGAACACTAGTAATTTTCCTGAAAAAAAAAACCAAATCCTCTTAGGTGGTGTAACCCCCCCCCCCCCCTCCTACAACATTTGAATAGTATCATGGGTCGTGTGATCGTTTGAAAGCGTACTCCATTCTAATAATTTGAAGACTAAGCATTAATTTTATTTTCTATTGAACCAAGCGAATGAAATGACTGTTATTTCTGATTAGAGAACGAAATAAAGGTTCAAATGAGCCTAAACTCCATGTTTTACTGAGTTTTTTTAAGAGAATGAATAATGAAAATCCTCAAAATGAAGTTAAAAGGCATCTTGCATAGATAAGTCCATAATTATCATATAATATTTGATTGAAAATTCGAAAAAGGATGTATAGGGATGCAGAAGGGGAGTAATTTGAAGCGAGAATCGGTAGCAAACCAGAAATAGATTCGTATATAATTTTGTGATATAAGTTTTTTAATTATTCTTGAAGTAATAAAGAATTAGATGCAATTCGCTATAATAACATCCCCCTTAATTGCCTGTAAATGACCCTTCATTATGAACCTCACTTATAAGGTTTTATAATTTCCTCTCGAGCGCCTACTCCAAATTCAAACTTTAATTATCTGAGCCATTCCACTTACCCACAATATTCTGCTCCTAAATCGAATGGACGACTGAGATTTATGGACAGTCGGAAAAACTCAAGGGAAAATGCACTTTCTCCCAAAGCGGTTGAAACGCTGTCCACTTTTTGATAGTTGAAAAATTATTTATGGTGTACAATCACATCTGGGGTTACAAAGTTATGCGATTATTCTCTACTTTACAGTAATTTATGGCTGTAAGCTTTTAGAGTTCCCTATTTCAAGTTTATGTTATAAGCATAGAAAAAAAAGCGCGCGTTAAATTTCTCCCTCTGCCAATATCACTCGAAATTTCAACATTATGCACGCCCCAATGATTTTAATTTAAATTTATTATGCTCCGGGTACATGGTAGTAATTAAATTTCTATATTACGATTAACCGACGACGATGTTACCATAAAGCGTACAGCAACTAATAATAAAATGTTGGGTTCCGAGCAACTATTTCTGCGGAAATTTGATTGCAAAAGTTATTTAAACTATCTAAACCGACAAACTTGTCCACAAGATTCCACCTAACACTATATATGTATGCCGTTCGAAAGCTGTACAGACCCCAAGCGTAATTGCTTTCGAATTGATTTTATGGGATTAAATTTTCGCCTTTGCAATCTTCGAAGTTTGAATTTGTTTCCGTAAGATAGTAAAACCTTAAATTGTTGCAGAAATTTGTACTGCATTGAATAATTTTATCGAGCCTTTTGAATCTGCTTCTACTATTTGACGACTATGACTTTTGCAAATAGTATCGCGTGATTCCTGATAGAATTTGGAAAGACATTGCTACTAGTGCGATCCATATTCCATTTTTACTACCAGTATTTGTGGTTGGAACGTAAAATATAACAACGCGAGTTCCGGTAAGAATTATCACATATTAAGTTGGGCGCTTCGTTACCAAGATTGTCGCTCCGAAAATATTGGAGTTGGAAGTATAAGGTAGAAATTAGTGGGTTAATTTGTAGCGCCGCTCGGAAAGGAAAATAAGAGCCCGTATTTAATTTGCCGTTTCCAATCGTTCCCTCGTAGGAATATTTAAATTGTTTTTACAATCACCGAAAGCTCTCTTGCCAGGGAAGAAAAGAGAGAATCAATCTTTTAGGTAGCATATTCGTTAGAAGTTTTAAAACTTGCCGTTGGAATAGAAATTTGATACACAGCTATAATCGACCATTGCGAATTGAAATAAAATAACTTCAATATGGCGCAGCTTCCGTAAATACCAGAGGTACACCCTATACATTCAGAAATAATTTCTGTAGATGTAGATTTTTTACCAGGAATGATCTAGGAAAGACCCAAATACCATGTGGTCGAAACCAAAACCCTAAAAAAATTTTTTGTTGCTCTAGCCTGTTGTTTTCAAGTTTAGTCTGGGAATATAAATTAGTCTGGGAATGTATAACGACCCCTCGTAGCTGAAAAGGTTAACCCAAAAACAGTTTTTCCCCCAATTAAAAATATTATATTTAGTAGATTCTGTACCGACTTTAGCTTTTGGAGCATGGTCTGAGGGGAATTAAACCAAAACTTTTTATCACGATAGTGGCCACATTAAAAGACAAGATCGTTTTGTATGATTTAAAATGAATCTGCTTCCTTTCAGATTAATCCCAGTCCTTTGGTAACGGGGACACAAAGCGAGAAAACCAAGAAATTAAAAATCGATCCTCTCTACACCATCAAATCAAAGCCATTCAATTGTGCATTAATTTCAAGTGGTAAGAGTTTCTTAATTAAAATTTGCATGAATGGTTAACGAGGCTTTCGAGTTTGAGCTTTAGATACGCGCCAAAGTAAAA
The DNA here is from genome assembly GCF_008802855.1 of Photinus pyralis. NCBI lineage: Eukaryota > Metazoa > Arthropoda > Insecta > Coleoptera > Lampyridae > Photinus > Photinus pyralis. The sequence goes on from NW_022170663.1 coordinate 3,456,206, forward strand.
TTCGCAAAGTTATAATTAATGAAACATTTTCTTTAATTGCTTTGTTTGTCGTATAACGTACATAACTCCCGTAATAACCGCGCATCTGCAAACTACTTTAAAAAAAAAGTGTACGCCAAGAGAAATTAAACGGGAATGGAATGACTTGGGGCAATTTAGTTTTTAATTATGTTGCTTCCATCCCGAGATGTCTAATTAAGGTATTCATTTTCGTGCGACAGCCCTATCTTAAGTTTACCGGAATGCATAACGAAGGAAAGATTAAATTATTATATGCATTGCAGAAACTAAATTGATTTAAAGATATTCATTAATTTGTTGCGCATTTAAATGCAAGCAAGATACATACAAAAAAAAACAACACTGAGGAAGCGGGTGGGGTTAACTTCAAAATAGTCCCCGACTTGAAAATAACTAAAGGGGGTTGTTGCACCTTCAATATGTTAGTTGAGACATAGGAAATAATTACACATTAAAGGATCCACAGGTGTTAAACGCCCCCGTTAGAGGAGCGTTTTCAGTAGGCATTTTAGAATAATTTTTGCAATATTGGAAAGTGTGTATCCAAAGCCCTAAGTAAAAGTGTTAGTCGAGGCGTTATCGTCTAGCCTTCTATGTATTGAGGTTGCTGTTAAAAAAGAAACGCAAAATGGAAGAGGTAGTAGGTTAAAAATTTGAACCTTTAATATATAAATTTATTGAGAATTCTGGAAAATTAGGCCCATTAAATGTGCCTCCTCAAAATTACCTCCCGTACTTCCCATGAAATTTCGGCACTAGGCACGAATATTCCCCAGGATAATTTTGCCCTGGTCGCTCCCAAAAATATTTTTAACCCAACCCCCTCGTTGTTCACACAGGCAAACAATGAAATTTCGAAAATTACACCTGGAAAAAATACCCTCCGAAAAATCACATACGGTCAAATGCGCCCCTAGTCAAATCCACGGCAGGAAAATTCACTCCCACAAGATCGGCAGCCACAATCTTGGTATAATGTGTCTAAAAACGATATAGACGAGTTTCCACACGAGAAAATATTCTAGGGTCGAGTCAATTAACCGTAAGATCGAATGCGCTCGGAGCGAATCTTCCGGACGTGGATCTTAAAAGACAATTTAGTAGGACAAGATTTCTGGTGAGAATTTTGAGGTTTATCGATAAGATCGAAGCGATTAGTTTTAAATTCTATACTCTATTACGAACACAGACTTAATGAACTTGTGGATTACCATCAAGAGTGCATTTGGGAGATGCTTTCGAATCATTTAACTCTCAGAATTTTAGTGTTGTTTAAAATGTTACATTTTCCGAACAATGTAGTACTTATATCAAAACAGGCAAGTTGGTAGGTACGTTTATGCTAAACAGTTACTAAATTTAAATAACTGTCAAACTGCCAGCTAAATTTACCTAAATAAACAAGTATGTTTCAAAAGTTGCCTACATATGTATATATGCTACCTCCACCCGCAGATTAGATTGGATCAAAGTTACACCATTAAAGAGTGAATCTTAAAATAAAGACACTTTATGATATTTCTTGTTTTCATAGGAGCTGAAAAACCCATTCCTTAATTTTTCAAATTTATGTATTTTACAAAGGCCCACTGGTTTAGGAATTTGAGACGTTTTACTCTCTTTTTTTTCTTGGAAAAACCTCCAATTATTATTTAAATTCCTAGTATTTCGTAGTACTTTGTGTCCAAGTCAATATGCTAAAAATTGAATACTAATTAGGTATGTCATTATATGCTGAATGTAAAAGATTACAGTTTTTGTTAGAATCAAGAGAAAATATCAACTGTCTCCATTTCGTATCTTCCATTAAAGCGTTTTATATTGATGTAATAATAATATTCCCATTTAACAAATATCATACCTCACTGAATACGTAGCGTTTTAAATAGCAGCACAAACACTGTTTATATTTCTTACCATATATATAAGTCCTATTTAAAAGAAGTTCAAGTAACTCACCTGTAACAAAAAAAATGGGAATTAATGACAAATTGTAATTTTATAACTTAAAACAAAATTATAATTGCAATGTATTAGGAATTTTTTAGGTGAAAGCTATACCGCTCCAATGCACGTTCGAAGATGTAAGCTGCTCTGAGGACATTCTTATGAACTATCTCAAAAGCAAATAACATTTTGAGTGCAAAATGCCTCACACTGACATCCAAACACCCTGAAGAGTGAAGAATATGCCTCATTTAAGGTATCAATCGTTTTTTTGTGATCGACCGAGAGCGAACCCCTTTCCCTAATAGCGTTCCACATAAAATTCTGATAAAGAAACTTGGTTTAATTTATATTCACTTGGGTGGTTAAATACTAGACAGCGGCGAACTTTGCATTACTCTCAATTGTGTCTAGGAATTGTAAATAATAGTACCCCAACACACTTACATAATAAAATTCATTACCGGAAAGAAATTCACAATAGAAATACGCGCGGTAAAGTACTTACAATGCAATTTCGGGAATCCTATACATATGTTGCGTCAAAGGTTATTAATTTCATGTTACAGAATGCATTGGAATCTGTGCTTAAAGTCAAAATATTTTTAAGGGAAAACATTACGTTTTCCATTAAAATATAAAGTCATTTTGGATATTATTGCTTGGATCAAACACCATCGCGATCTTTGTATGCGATACGTCATTATTATGATTTGCTGTTTTATTTACTTACAGAGCTGGGCAGAATACTTTCCAATAGTATTTGAATACTAAATACTTTTACGTCCAGCACAAGCGAATACTAGATACAGAAAAGTATTCAAATACTTTAAAAAATAAGTATTCAAATACTTTAGAATGTATTCGAATACTTTCAAAAGTATTCTAATACTATCAAAGGTATTCGAATACTATAAAAAGTATTCGAATACTTTGATGAGTATTCGAATACTAAAAAGTATACAAATACTTGTCACTCTAATACTTTAAAAATTTAAAATAGTATACTAGATAAAAGTCTTAATACTACTTAAAAAATCAAGTTATACTTTGGTATGGTGTTGCTTTTTTTATATTTCTATTGTTATATACAAATTTAAGGGGAGTAAAAGCGTAATATTATTATTATATAGAAGGTACCTATCAGGGCCTTTCTTATACCATTTATATCCTTAAGAATACGTGTACCACTTTTCAAAGCGTCGTGCACATGATACGTACGCCTTTCTGAAATTACTCCTAGCGATTTTGGAACAGATCCATTTTTGGCCATCCGTTTGTCCGTGTGCATGTTAGTTTGTATAGAAACGTGCGATCGCTTTGAAAATTGGTACACATGGTCTTAAGGATATAAGAAAGGTCCCTATAGTTTTTAAGTTACGTAGACTATCGAGTCATAAAGTTTCACTCCAGGATGATTTTGGAACAATGGAAACTTTCCCTAAACATTTCTAAATTGTTCTCAAATATTTGAATAACTTAAAAGTACTGCCTTTTTTGAGGCCGCAAAAAACAATTGTCTGAGATCGACCGGGAAAAAAACATTTTCTTATAGAAATTGGCCCGTAGAATCCATAATTTCAAACAGTTTGAAGATTGGGCTACTAATTCAAAAGTTACAACCCTTTGAATTTTCTTTCGAAATTGGTTTCTAGTCTATAACTTTTGATTGAGAAGTCTGATCGAAAAAGTAGGAATTTTTTTGGATTCTACGCACGCAAATTAATAAGAAAAAGTGTTTTACCGAGAAATGTTGGTGCAGTCGATTTTTGGTAAAAAAGGAAGGTTATACCTACACTGCCCTTTTTTGAGCCCCGAAAAAAAAAATTGTCTCAGATCGACCCGGAAAAAATTTTTCTTATAGAATGTGGCCTGTAGAATCCCTAATTTCAAACAGATCCAAGATTGGGCTACTAGTTCAAAAGTTACAGCCCTTTAAATTTTTTTTCGAAATTGGTTTCTAGTCTAAAACTTTTGATTGAGAAGTCTGATGGAAAAAGTACGAAATGATTGGGATTCTACGCACACAAATTAATAAGAAAGTGTTTTCCCGAGAAATTTTGGTGTAGTCGGTTTTTGGTAAAAAAAGGAAGGTTATACACTGCCTTTTTTTGAGCCCTGAAAAAAAAATTGTCTCAGATCGACCCGAAAAAAAAATTTTCTTATGGAATATGGCCTGTAGAATCCATAATTTCAAACAGTTCCAAGAGTGGGTTACTAGTTCAAAAGTTTACAGCCCTTTGAATTTCGAAATTTTTCTAGTCTATAACTATTGATTGAGGTTGGAAAAAGTACGAATTGATTTGGTCTGAATAAGAAAAAGTGTTTTCCCGAGAAATTTTGGTGCAGTCGATTTTTGGTAAAAAAGGAGGTTATACAGCCTTTTTTTCTCAATCTCCAGTACAACACCATTAAAACGCCTAGATATACCCAAAAAATCAATAAATTCCTATTCAATATTTGGAAAACTGAAATCTAGCATGCTGTCAGGAGTTTGGATTCTACGCACCCAAATGAATAAGAAAAAGTGTTTTCCCGAGAAATTTTGGTGCAGTCGATTTTTGGTAAAAAACTCTTTATACACTGCCTTTTTTTGAAAATCAACGGAATCTTCACATGGACAAATTTTGGACTACTATTACCATTTGAAATACTCCATAATTTAGCAGATCTTTGAAGATTGAAACTCCTTAAGTTCATTTGAAAATATTGTTTATGCTTCAATATTAGTATATTAGTGTGCAATGTAACCACAAATATCTACCGAATAATTGCATATAACACATTTACGATATTGAAATAATGTAAAAAATCCTAAATATAATTTTTGTTTCAGAAATTGGAAAAATTGTTGCTTTTTGAACATGCATATAAAATTGTCCTAGGGATCGTTTAACTGAAAAAACGACTTTTCGACACTCATACAGCACAACAGAAAATTAGTGCAAACTGCAAAAAAAACTCTTTTTACACCCAATTAAAGAGATTAAAACCATTTCCAGTTCCGGGAATTATTTCGGCTACATCCCCTTTGTTGGCCTATGTTTCTTAGCTTATAAGTGGTTTGAGGACCGTTTGCTACCAAATTTAGACGAACCATCGCTGATTATTATGGGCAAAGCTAGTTATCACAATAGATTAGGGGAAAACTACAGTTATGGCTATACTGTGCAATCAAAAATGAGTTGCTGTCGAGTCACCTTTGGAATTTTTGTTTACATGGGAAATCGTACTTAACTTGAACTTCCAAAGGCGACTCGACAGCAACTCTTTTTTGATCGCCCGTTAGTATAAAAATGGTGAGATTCCATGGTTTATTTGTTTCAGAAACAAACCTTCAAAACGGTATGCCACTTATGAGATGGCATTAGATAATGGACATGAGGTACTACGGTTACCTCTCTACCATTGCGTTTTCAATCCCATCGAAATCGTTGATGTAATGCGCATCCTACCCATGGCCACAAAGTAGCACTGTGCTATACATATGTATTCTCTTCCATTGCTTGCATGATGCTATGTAAACATACTTACTATAGTATATAATATCGTCATAATACACGTGCGCGCGAACTAAGGAAAATTCTACTATATCAGAGTCTTTTTGCAGAAGATTGATGATAGGTATATATGTGCGAAAAATGAAAACGACCAAGAACAAACTTAATCACATGGAAGGGAGAACTAACGAAGGCGAACATGAAAATAAGCGTGGACACACAACAAAACCAAAATACCTACAACGAATAACAAAGCGCATATGTAAAGACGGACAATATTCTCACGTAAATCAGAAATTCGGGTATTATTCTGTAGATGAATTAGAACGCACGATTCCTGCCACAAATCTCATTCTCATGAGTAATGGCCGTAATAACGCAGCTCGCTGCATCATATTTCTTTATTTACATAAATTTGGCGAGAAACTTATTAAAGATCGATACCGTACAACGGCAATGGCCAGTCCATCGCGGAATTGGGCCGGTTTCCAACAGGAAATTGAAATGTTCTTTCAGAAGTCAACGCGAGTCATCTCGAAAAAAAATGCCCAAACTCGATCGATATTAATTATTTCCTTTCGCCCGTCCGGGAGACGTATCAGATTTTAGGGTTGGAATCCTCCCTGCTTTAAATAAATTTCTAATTAAGCAGAGTAACTCGACCTACTTGTAAAACGTTCCACAACAAGCAACTGTAAGGCGCAGATGTGCAATGTTAGTCGAGTGTGTCTTAATTTAAATGGGAATTACGGGTGACGGTGTACTAATTTGTTAGTAATGAAGACTAATTTTACTAGATTACATCCACTCAACCTCGCTTTATCAATACCTCCACGCTGATACGTGAACATTTAAGTAACCTTTTACTGTGGGGAATTTCGCGTATATTATTTCAGGCTCAATTTCGATTCTGAAAAAAAACAAATTACTGATTTTCATTTTTTTAGCCTTCGGTGATTAAATTAAAAAAGTTTTATACACACCCAGTCTTTAGGGTCGAAACGGTAACCGTCTATGTCTATGCTTATTATTTACATTTTTTAATATTGCTTTAATTAAACAAAGTTGATGACATGGAACGGAATTGGTATCCAAGATCAAGGGGAATTGCCTCGTTACGTCCACTTTGAAATGAATACCTACTCAAACTGTAGAGAAAAAGATTTCAATCCCCGCATCGCGATATCATTAAAAAGTGAAGCGCTACCAAGCACAGTGAGCGCAAAATCTGACAATTAAAGCTGCAATTTACCGATAACGAGATCAAATTGTAATCCTATCATTACTAGGGACGTATATTGAACTAGAGCATGAAATCAATATTGGAATATAGATAGAGGGTTAACAACCACGGTGATTTAAGCGTATAACTGGGAACACCCGATGCATTTTTAAAAGGGTTGACGTTTGCGACGTATGAAAGTTTCATTTCTAACGCTGCAGCACTAATCAGCTTCAATTTTCAACAACATTTTGTCGTCTTACGCTGGGCTTTCAGACAGCGTGTTGGGAGCTTTTTATTCTCTTTCATTTTCTTGGGGTGGGTATTTGATGCCCGCCATTTGTATACATTTTAAATGAGCTTTTCACTTCTGTTAAGGCTTAACGTTGTATTTCTAGACAAGAGCATTAGTCTTAGGTTTTGGCTAAAGTTTAAAATCTTTGCTTAACCGGTTAATTTCGCATTCGGCGCATTAAGAAAGTTTTAACTAAAAGGTAATTCCATGACGGAAAAATGTACGGTAGCATGAATATAATCAGGCGGCTAAAATAATTACGTTAAATACGTATGAACGTTTTTTACGAAACATTCCTTCGGATAAAACTTGAAACAACACAGAATTTATTCAATGCTATTACTTTATAAGGGTTGCACTCGTCTTCTACTCACACAATTGTCGTTAAATAGTTTTACATTAGGAAAGGTGCTGTATACGCTGTCAAATTTTGATTCAAATCTCCAGAATTTATCCAATGCTTTTACCTGATAAAGGAGCAGCAGGTTTTTATGCATAGTCGGAGGCTGAAATTTCCTTCTTGAAATAAAATTCTTAAGTAAAATAATTAACGGACCAACGGCTAGCTCGTATCTTTATATATAAAATTCTACTGTACGCGTGTTTGTGACTGCAAACGGATGGACTGATTTTGTTGAAATTTCCTTTATGTGCCTCTGTGTGTCATCGGATGGTTTAGATTCACATTGGAACCGATTGGATTATAGGATTTAAAAAATGTTTTTTTCCTTGAAGTCGCACTGTGCTATTTCGCGTACAGATTGATACATGCGTCAGGGAGCTAATTAAACAAAGAAGTTTTAATTTTTGGATGAAAACAACCAAATACGCCTGCCGGTTGGGAAATCCGAGATCCATTTCCACATGTTTTGGGAAGTTTATATAAGGTTTTGCCTGTTGAGAAGTGTACGTCGAATTGAAAGTTTTTTTTTTCAGTTAATTAGAAGGGGTTTTGCTGTCCGTCGTTTTCTTTCCCAAACTGGAGAAATCATATAAGTATGCTTCATGCGGAGCTCAGGAAAAAGATAAGAACCTTCTACTTTATTAGAAATATATGCTACCAAGAGCTGTTAAGGACTCTTTACTTTGCTTACTCCAGAGTACAATACGGACTGGAATTTTGGGGAGGAGCTAATGCCATACTTCTGAACAAATTAATAGTGACCCAAAAATATTTCATTAGAATAATCTTATTCAAGAATAGTAGAGAGCACACGAGGCCTCTCTTTCAGAAACTAAAAATATTGTCATTAAAAAATCTGTTCATTTTCAAAGTGTTAAAATTGTTTTATAAAAGAAGTGGCAATACGGGCTACATGTTCCACAGAACAAGAAGTAGAGCTCATAATTTCTACATGAGACCAAAAGTAAATAAATCCTTCTTTTCAAAATCTTTTTTATATTTAGGTCCAAAATGTTTTAATCAATTACCTGAAGAGATCAAAAAGAGTAACACTCTCAAAGTTTTTAGTTACCGCCTGAAAAACTGGCTCAGCGAAGTTACCGTGTGCGGACAGTTCGCGCCCGGACAATTCGCACTCGAAAAATTCGCTCCCGAATAATTCACACCCGGATAATTCTGTAAATCTTTGGTTTATTAAAATTAAATATTTTTAAGAGGCTACTAGACCATTGCCTTTACAGAATGTATGTAGTAGTGCACATCTTGGTAAACATCTACTTCATGGAAAAATGTTTCAAATAATAGTTATTTGGTCTTTCATTTTCAACACATCGCGATTCTTAAGTATTTCCATTTCTTAAATATAATCACGCTGGTTTTTTTTGAAGTTGTATGAAGAGTGTGATATAGTTAAATCCTGTAATTTAAGAACACATAATTTTTATCTACTGCGCTTTCGTTTTGAGAAAATAAGAATAGGTAACTGAAACGTCTTTTGTGGAGTAATTAAATACCAAATAGTTATACCTAGTTATAGTATATCTACAATATTATGTGTAATATTCGCTACTTTTGAGACGCTCTTAATATTAAAACAGAATCAACATATAATACCGTACACAAACAAAGTGATAAGTCTAAAGTTAAAAATATTTACATTATAAGATCAAGATGAAAATAGAAAAAGGAAGTAATTTTAACGCTCCCTTACATAAAGATTTCTTAATGAAGACACATAAAAAATCGTTCTTTATTTCTTTAGTTGAAAAGGGTGACAAAGGAAATGAATTAAATTTATTTTAGACAAAACGAGTATGTACAAATGACAATAGAACAATGCATTTCATAGATGGCACTAAATTTGGATAAGTAATTATGATAATATTATAATTAAAGGTAAATTTGAAAAGACCCCGATAACACAAATTGCACTTCATAAAGAAACAATAAGAGAAATATCGTAATGACATCCTTTCTATTATTTCTGGAAGATGAATAGGGTTTATTACAAAGTAAAAGTAATTAGGTCCGAAAAATCAGGTTTAAGTAAGTATAACCACAACTGATTAGAAGTTAGAACTTTAACGCCTGTATAGTATCTTCATTCTTGAACGTTTGACAGAGTGGCATTTTAAAATTTATCTGAGCACGGGTTTTGGTTTTGTGTATACTTTTTTTTAATTTTAAAAAATCTTGTTTCTGGTGGTAGTGTTGTGGTGGTGTTCAGAAAACGTAAGTTTCCAGTTTTCTTAGAACCAGTTTTACGTTTCTTTGACAACATATGGCTATATGTTGATTATTGGTGACTGAGTAAAATTCCACTAACTGCTTATTTTTGCGTTATCTTTGCTACAACTATGGTAGTGAATGAACTTAAAAGTTTTGTTTTGAAAAATTCTGGCAATTTTTTAAGAGATTGTTAATAATCAAAACAGTAAAGCTTTTAAAAATCTTGAAACGTTTTAGGAACAGGTCGATATTGATGATTTTTTCTTTGTTTGTAATTATTAAGTACCTATATACTTCCTTTTTAATTTTTGTATGGCATACCTAGTACTAAAGCAAAACCCTTAGCATTGGTAATTGCGCAACAAGGAAGATAGAACTTCATTGGAAAGGCTTTCCTTCTCTGAATTTGGAGAGACTATAATTTTTTAGATTTGATATTTTCGAAATATTTTAAAAGTAAATTGAGGGCGCGCTGTTGTTTATGTCATTGGAAGGATGTCGGGCCGATCACTATGTAATAGAAGGTAATGCGATCATGCGTCAAAATTATGCAGTTGCAAGTGGTATAAAAAAGAGAAAACTTGTACCTGCAACGTCGAATGCGCTGGAAATGAAACAAATAAACAAAAAAAAAATACATATCCGAATTCAGAGATGGGCGACCTTATCAACGATGCATCATTTAAGATTTTAAGGGTTGCACTGTCAGCGATGCGAGACAAAGACGTTAGTGAGCAAGTTTTACTTTAGACACTGTTTCCTTCCATGATCAATTTGACGTGCCAAAGCGAGTGCCAAAGCGTTTATTATTTTAATATTATTTTAATTTACATAAATAGCTATGTATCGTTTCTAATGCACCGCCGTATATTATTTAGCTTCGGAGAAATAACACCAAAATCTCCCCATAAAAATTGTTATAATAATAAATGGGCAGATTTTGGTGTTATTTCTCCGAAGCTTCTTAAGCACCCCATTGAGAGTCATGGATCTTCACAATTTCAGTATATTATTTAAATAATAGCCATATAATTTATACCAAGATCAATTTTTTTCACGATATTTATCAACATTTTTTGCTTTTTTTCGTTACTTCACAGTTCTTATCTACGTTCAAATATGATTATAATTTACTTGAGATTCTTTTAAGACAATACATACGTATTTCGTTATGTGTCCTTTAAATGGACGACATAGAAGGTTAGAGAACTAGGAAACTTAACTTGCAGCTTATTAACAAATTAGACCAATCGCTCAAGTCGTTTAACGAAATCATAATAAAATCTGCTAATAAAAACATCAAAAAAATAAAGCTTACTGACAAACACCCCTCAGTTCCATGGTGGAACGAAAACTGCAAAATAGCAGTAAAAACAAGCAAAACGGCATTTAATAAATACAAAAAGCACAGAACAATCGAAAATTTCATAAACAATAAAAAAACTCAAAGCAAAAGCGAGACTGATCATCAAAAAAAGCAAAACCGAAAGCTGGACAAAATACGTTTCAACTCTAACAACTCATACACGAACATCGGAAGTGTGGGATAAGATCAAAAGAATACAAGGAAAGGGAGAAAATTTCAAAATTACTGTACTAAAAAATAAAAAGGGGAATACCATAACTGAACACCTAGCTGAAACTTACTGTTCTCATTTTAATGATGAAACTCGCCCTGCAGCAAACACACAAAACAAGCAACGTATCGAACAAATAATATATCAAGTAGAAGATATGTACCCACAAATAAACCAAAAATTAACTTTGAAAGAATTAACAACAGCCCTAAAACTCCCAAAAAGTTCAGCACCCGGCCCCGATAATATACCATTTATATTCCTTAGAAATCTACCATCCGAGGCAGTAGAACGCCTCCTGCTCATCTTCAACTACATATGGCAACGGAATATATTTCCAAATCTCTGGCAAACAGCCATCATCCATCCAATACTAAAACCTGGGAAATACAAAACAGATGCATTATCATACCGTCCAATATCACTAACCTGCGCAATGTGCAAACTTTTAGAAAAAATCATAAGCAAAAAATTACTCTGGTACCTAGAAAACAAAAACTATCTAAATGAGTCACAAAACGGATTCCGCCAAAACCGCTCAACAATAGATAACCTACTGGCCTTAGAGACAGAAATTATAAATGGCTTTAACAATAAACAGGACACCATAGCTGTCTTCTTTGACATCAATAAAGCATTTGACAAGGTCTGGAAATATAAAATAATTGAACAACTATACAAGTGGAACTTGAGAGGTAACATCCTACGATTTATAAACAATTTCATGTCTAACAGATCGTTTCAAGTAAAAACCAATAACACCGTTTCCAAAAGTTTTCAGCAAAATAATGATTTACCACAAGAATCAGTCATCAGTCCGATACTCTTCACAATAGCCATAAATGATATAACAGCTACATTGAATCTCCCGGTAAAGTCAACGCTATTCGCAGACGACCTATTAATATATGTAAGAGGCCAAAATCCCCACGCCTTACATGAGAAAATACAACTCGCAATTAATGCAGCCTCCAACTGGGCAAGAGAAAATGGCTTCCAATTCTCATCCAGTAAATCTGTTGTTATGAAATTCTCCAGAAAACCAAACCAAGCAAATCTCCCACCCCTCACACTAGACAACTCCCCTCTAACAATGCTCAAAAAACATAAATTCTTGGGTCTCACATTTGATACTAAACTGAACTGGAAAGACCACATCAAAAACCTTAAGACAGAATGCATTAAGAGTCTTCTGTACCCACTGCACCCAATGTAAATTTCCATAAGAGCGCCCGCCATAAAAACTCATGTTGTTTTTCAAAAAAACATTTTTTTAAGAACTATTTTATAAATTTAGACCTTTATCTGCAAAATGTTCGGGCTATTTTTTTTAAAAAGTTTATAGCAATTGAATACCGATTGTTTAAAGATTAGATGTTTTGCATCAATTATTGCGCTAATCTGGTTTTATTTTTTTACTCTGGAACAAAACGGTTTATGGAAAAAGTAAACCGACAGTTTTCTGGATAAGTTACTTCTAAACATTACCCCAAAATATTAAATCATATTTTTTGTAAATAAAGTCTGTATCTTGGCGGGCGGTAAATCAACAATTTGAGGGTAACAAGTAGCGCCGCTGCACAGTGTCGACGGGAACTAACTAAGGACCAAAATAGGAGTGGACTAAGCAAGAATATCATCTTGTTTCTTGCAACTCTAATCATCTATACACCATAATGTAAAAAAGTTGTGCTTAGGTAAAGAAGACTCTTAAACGCCTGAATATAATAAAAGTTCTAGCACATCACAAGTTGGGGAGCTCAAGAAAAAATACTTAAAACCATATATATAACACTAATTAGAAGCAAACTCGACTATGGTGCAATAATGTATTCCTCGGCAGCAACTTCTACCCTAAGGTCCCTTAACGTTATACAAAATACGGCGCTGAGACTCGCAACAGGAGCATACCGAACTAGTCCGGTTGAAAGCATACATCGGGAGGCTCGGAGCCTATATGCCCATCCTGTCCAGCAAATATCCTAATGGATCCGACCGAGTACACAACACTCAATTCCTCTCAGATTATTCGCCGCTAAAAAAACCTGTCAATAACAGGGGTATAAAACAATACTATATGCCCTCGGATCATCCAGCTTATAATGCACAAGAGGTTTGTATTTTACCTGAAAATCTGTTGCCTAGCAATTAGAAGAATCAGGTGAGCATTTTAGGTTGACAGTTTTCGAAATTGCTGAAACAGATTTGAGTTGCAACAAACTCCAATTGACTCGGTTTCATACAAAACCTCGAGTGTAATTCGCAGGACAATTTAACGAACAAGAAATTCACCAAAACTAATCAATTATTGACAGACGTCAAACTAGTCATATGGGAAAGGATAATGCGATATTCTTTCGAATATTAATAGTGAAAAACCCCTAGTGCATTTGTCGCTGAAAGATGGCAGTAACTTTTGCCGCTGTCAAGTGACAATTGCCAGCTGGGCTTAATGCGATTTTAATACATGAGTTGAATTGTCCACCTAAATCGC